>NC_050096.1:176739519-177048432 GCF_902167145.1 Zea mays
AGTCGGTGCGGCCCTCACCGAGGGTGAGCGCTCCGATGCCGACGCCTCATGCTGATGCCGGGATGACCGAGGCCTGGGCCTGGCTGAGCCAGAATGCGCCATGCCGAGCAGACGGTCGACATCGTCACGCCACTGCTTCATGGCCCCCAGCGAGGCTGTGGAGCTAGGATTGTGGCGTAGCAACTCCCTGGCTACAGACAAGGCCCCAGGCGCAGCCCTTGACGCTCTGGATGTCTGCGCAGGAGTGTGCTGCCGCGCAGAGCGCACAGCTGCAGCACCAGAAGTAGCTTCTTCCTCCATCGGGAAGTCTTCGGGAACAAAGTCATGGTGCTCGACGATCTGGACCATGGTGTCGAGCAGGAAAACAAGCAAAAACCTAATGCCAAGACCCCCTACCTAGCGCACCAAATGTCGGAGAGGAAATTCTCCGGCCGGGTGGCGGAACACACCCGCCCTCAATCCTAAGATGGGGAGAGGCCTAAGTGTTTTGCCTGTCTATTGGGAGATCGATGAACACGAGTGAACATGAGGATTTAGAGTGGTTCAGGCCGTCGGAGCGTAATACCCTACTCCACTATGTGTTGTATTGAGTCTGTGAGCTTGAGAGCTTGTATGAACTTGTGAGTCTGAAAGTCTGAGTGAATCTGCCTTATAACGTCGTGTGCCTTCCCTTTTATAGCTCAAGGGAGGCACTTACATGGATGCTGAGCCCCGACATATGGGCCCAGGAATATAACGGAAGGAATATATTGTAGGAGTAACTAACGCCTGTGTAATCTCCTGTGCGCCTCGATGTCCGCAGTCCACACAGTATTGGTATGCGGCGGCTGCTTCCTTGGTAACGCGCGAGTGATGATGAGCATAGTGCACGCAGCAGTATGGATGTACTGCCTGTCAATGGAATGGACAGGCACGCCGCCTGTGGAATGGGCTGGTAGTCGCCTGCCAGTGGAATGGACAGGGCTCAATAAATGCCGAGGCGGCACATCGCCTGCAAGTGGAATGGACAGGGCTCATTAAATGTGGAGGCGGCACATCGCCTGTCAGTGAAATGGACAGGCGGCACGCCTTATCCGCAATAAATGCAGAGGTCACGCAGTCCCGAGGCCTTACGTCAGGATCCACCCGTTGGCTTACATCACGTGTAGTAGGCCACGCGGTAGCATCGGGTCTCCACCTGGGCAGGGAGCAGAAGCGTATACGATAAGGTCCGGACACGTGTCGGCTCCGGACCCCCGCCTGGCCTTTGATTAAGGCCTGGGTATTCTCTGTCCTAGAACCCCGGGACCCTGCTGTGAGTGGCCCGGACCCCACACAGAGGGGTCCGAAACCCATCCTAGGGGTCCGGTTTGTGCCCGTGGAGGTCCTGGACCTTACCCGTAGGCCCGGTCTGTATATACAGGGGTCCGACACTTTCCCATGGGGGTCCGGACTCACTGTTGATACCTTAGAGTATATCATCTTCTCTGGCCATGTGGCAGCCCCGGAACCGTCCACGTGGTGGGGTCGGGTGCTGTTGCTGGCCCAGAGTAGTCGCCCGAGGCTGGGGCGAGCCGTGGTCTGGTCCCACGCACAACTCCTTTACCACACGACTACATATAGTCGCGTGGGTACTGCGTCTTCATTCGGTAGTAAGGGGTACCCCTGTTTTAGGACACTGACAATATTAAATAAAGAAAATAGTGCATCATGTTGGAGTTTATTTATTTGTGCATTTAATAATAATAATATTAATAAGAATACATTAATGATGAGAATTAGGGTTAAACCTAATTTAAAATTCTAGAATTGGGAAATAAATTGGGAAAAAAGAAAAGCAAGAAGGGAAAACCCTATATACATTATGAGGAAAAATATATAAATTTGACACATGATCATCCTTTATTATTACTGTTGATTATTTATTGTTCATGATAAGATTACTGTGTTACCCAACGGGTGGAATGGGACACCCTTGGCCAAGTAAATAGGAAAACTAGGGAGAGATTACCTTACCTGATATGGGCAAGCGGGGAGGCGTCGCTGTAGAGTATAGGGAGGTTCTCGGGTCGAACTGCCTGACATTCCGGACGGGGGATTCCTATGCTTCTTTCTTCATGAATCTGTAGCGGGTTTTCTTGAACTAGTCTAACTTTGGAAAGGCCTCGTAGTGCTACCCTGCCTCGTCTCATTGGTAGATGTGATATCCTGGCCCCTGGGATGGTGATGTCCTGGCCCAAGGCTTAATAGAATTAATAGAGTATCCATACCAACAAGGTGTATCTTCTTTTTTGGAAGCCTATCTCGAAAGAACCTCCAAGTTAAGCGTGCTTGGCTTGGAGCAATTTGGGATGGGTGATTGACCGAGAAGTTTTCTCGGGTGCGCATGAGTGAGGACAAAGTGCGCACAAAATACTCGTGTTGTCTGTGGGGGACAATATACAATCCTAGAGAGCTGCCAGGAGTAAGTACCGTTGGTCCAGGGATTGGACGGGGTGTTACAGTAGAGATGAATGGGAAGTCGCGATCCGTTGGCAAATGGGTAACATGACTTGTGGGTAAAGATGCGCAACCTCTACAGAGTGTAAAACTTGTATATCAGCCGTGCTCACGGTCATGAGCAGTTCAGACACTCACATGATTAATTTATGGAAGTTAAATTTAATTTTTGGAGAAATTAACATCACACCAAACAACAAAACATAATGCATGATAATATTCTACGCATCGTAACGAGATCGTACGAACAAGAATCACTAAATTCGGAGTTACAATTATCGAGTTATGAATTTCTAGAGTTATTAAGTGCTTAGTATAGAATAAAACAAGTAGACACTTTTACTCTATGTTTCATGTCTAAACAGAGTTACCAGGTGATAAAAATATTAATAAAAAATTATTGCAACTGGAATAGATTAAAAAGGAATTAAAATGAATTTACTATGATTTAAACAAGTTTCTGGAATTATTTTCATACTAGAATTATTTTCTATACTAGTTTTATCCTTTTTTCCATCCCTCTGGACTGCACACAGAATTACTGGAAAGCACAGGGGCTAACCTACAAAGTTCTCCAAGACTCAGACTAATTCGCGATGGACTACGAGTTGAATTCAAGAAAACATAAGGGTTATTATCCTAACGTGCCTGAGCGAATGTGTATCCTTCGCTATCGGCCTACAGATCAAGAACATGCGATTCAGATTAGGTTAACATAATAACTGAAGCCGTGAGCGTTAGCAGCCACCGGATCCAAGATCTGCGACAAAGATTCACCCACACCCGCGCCCACGCATAGCCCTCCGATTCAAAATTGATGGCCATCACTTTATGCGATGAAGGGGTAATCTATCTTCTAATCGTAGCCACACACACACACACGAATCGACGGTCGGGCACCACTTTTCTCCAACCAAACGGCGGAGCCCGGCGGTGACCGAGCCACCACGACGGCGGCTATGGCGGAGATGGTTAAGCTGGCGCTGTGGGGGACAGATATCCCCCAGGTCCACTGGAAGGGTAAAAGACCTCACGAGAGGCCCAAGGGCCCAATAAATCGTAAGGCCATTCCTTCGTGGGCCTGGGGAGGGACAATCAGTAAAGCAGGTTGACGTACGACCGGATTGGTGCAAGCCCGGACGGCCCACAGCGTTGAGCAAGCGACCACAACAAAGATCCGACTTACCCGCGCTGGAGCCCCATGCAACGGAACCAGGCGAGGATAGGTCGGCAGAACCATAGGAAGATAGACTCAAACAGTTCACTATCTTTTAGGTGCATATCCACATGTAATGCCCCATGGTCGGATATATAAGGCCTAGGGGGCACCCCTTCAGAACGATCGATCCCATTACTCAGCCACCCACCTTAACTCTCCACGTTCTCACTCTAGAGAGCTACCTTGTAACCCATTACACAAAGCATACTCACCAGGACGTAGGGTGTTACGCATCTCTAAGCAGCCCGAACCTGTAAACACTGTCCATTGTCCCTCGTGCATCTGGCACGAACCATTTTGCTACAGTCGGCGACACCGTCCTGCTCCTAAAAACACCTCGAGGGGCAACCCCGGGTGTGCGGTCGGACCCAAAACACCGACAGCTGGCGCGCCAGGTAGGGGGTGTGTCGACGATCCAAGCTAGCTTAATGGCCGTCACCTTCCACAGCAAGATCACCCTCCGTCCCGGATCCGTATTCTGCTTTGGAACAATCTCATCCATAGCAGATAAAGAGGGAACTCTACACCACATTGCAGATTCGCCGAAAAAGAAGTCTCCTCCAACAAACTCCGAAAATACCGGAGAAGCGCAACCTCCAGCTCTCCGAAAAAAGATCGCCTTCAGAAAGTCAGGGGCCGAGGGCCCGCTGACCCGGAGAACTCCACTGTCTACTTCCCCGACGACAGAGTGGACACCGGTCGCAAGGAAGAAAGAGGCCAGGAGAAAGCAAGTTGTTCTTTCCATTCCTCCGCCCTCAAAGGAGAACGGAAAAAAGATCGTCACGACCGCCGTACCATTCTACCCTGACGTCCTCTTCATCGGGAGAGTGGAGTCGCCCCCCGTCTCCGACGACGAGCCGACCGCGCCCGGAAAAGAACCACCTCAGCGGGAATCCCGTCGACGGAGAAACCGGCGCCGAAACATTCGGCGACACCACGAGGCCGGAGAACGGGATCCGGAGCAACCTGTCTCGCGGGACGAGGTCTCGGAGATAGGAGAAACTCCGGAGGAACGCGTCTTCAGAGAACGAAGGAACTCCCGACGACGTGATCGCCGCCGGGCTTAGGAACAAGCCGAGCAAGATGCAAGGCAACGCCGGGAGAATCCACTCTTCGGGCGCAACCTGAATCCCGACTTCGCCCGAGCCATGAACACGCCGAGTGAAGTTGGGGGAGTACTAGCTCGGATAGCTGATGGACTCCCTCGGACTCCCGACGCCGAGGGCTATCAACGACTGTTCACTCAGGCAGCCAACCATCTTCTACCGCTCGCTCACCCGCCGAACGATCTACGACACGCTATCAACAGCCGTCGGGACGCGCGAAGCTCCATCAATGCTTCGCGTGAACGACGGCATGAGAATGAGATCCGCCGCCGGGAGGAGTACGACAGGGATCATGGCATCCTAGCTCGAAGCCAGGCCACCAGAACTGGGTCGGCAACGGCCTCAACTAGCGGTACTACCCGGGGACGGTCGAGGAACCACAACAACTACTCCCCTCCCCGGGACAGACATCATCCCCGATGACAGGAGGACACGTGTGGAGTGTCTTCTCTTACTCCACGCCTTAGGGACATCCAATGGCCTCCTAACTTCAAGGTATCCAATGTCAATAAATATGAACCTAAGCAGGATCCAGGGGGATGGCTAGCCGTCTACACCACCGCTGCTCGGGCCGCCGGGGCGTCCGAAGACGTGATGACCGCGTACTTACCCATTGTCCTCGGGCAAGACGCGCTGCAATGGCTGCGACATCTACCCCAACACTGCATCGACGACTGGGGCGATTTCAGTCGACGCTTCACCGCCAATTTTCAGTCCCTCTCCGACAAACCGGCGCAACCATGGGACCTCAAATCCATCAAGCGCCGGGGGGACGAAACTCTCCGGTCATACCTCAAAAGGTTCCAGACCATGAGAAATCGTATCCCTGAGGTCACGGAGGCGGCCGTGATTGAGGACTTCTACAGAGGATCCAATGACTCGGCTTTCGTCTGAGCCATATTACAGAAGGCGCCGACTACCTCCAAGGAGCTGTTCCGGGAAGCCGACCTCTACATCACCGCCGACGAGCGAGCCTAGGACCTCATCGGAGGAGCGAAGCCCGCACCGGCAGCACCACGACGCGACGCGAACCAGCAACCCGACAAACGCTGGGAGAAGAGACCTCGCGAAGAAGTACACGCCGCCGGACCACCAGCCTCTCGCGCCCGGGGAGGACCTCGCGGAGGCGAGCGCACGCTGAACGACATCCTCGACGCCCAGTGCCCGTACCACAAGGACATGCGCCACACTCTTCAGAACTGCCGGGACTTCAAGCACTCCGTCGGGCACGGCCGACCCTTCCAACATCTACCTCCTCCTCCGTTGAGGGGAGGGCCAGAAGAACCACGACAACCCCAGCAGCAGGAGGAGGGAGGAGGAGGAGCTTTCCCGCGCGTTGACAGGGAGGTCAACGTTATCTTCGGCGGACACGGATCACAAGAGAATAGAAGACAACAAAAGCTCAACGATCGCCAGATATTGGTGGCGACCACCGGTCCTCCCGCCCCATACCGGTGGTCGGAGCACCCGATCACTTTCACTCGGGCGGATCAATGGCTCAACTTCGATCACCCAGGAAAATACCCACTCCTCGTTGATCCGGTGATCCGAGAGAGTAGTGTGAAGAAGGTGTTAGTGGACGGGGGGAGCAGCATCAACGTCACCTTCCCCCGGACACTCCAAGGCTTGGGAGTTCACCTCAAAGAACTCCACGAGTCCGACACTCCTTTCTTCGGCATCGTGCCGACTGAAGGAGAATACCCGCTGGGCCACATCTACATGCCCGTCACCTTCGAAACTCCGGATAACTACAGAACCGAGTTCCTGAGGTTCGAAGTAGCGAACTTCGACTGCGGGTACAACGCCATCATCGGGAGGCCGGGATTGGCAAAATTCATGGCCATTCCGCATTACACGTACATGATACTGAAGATGCCAGGACCACGAGGAATCATAACTGTGCGCGCTGACTTCCAAGGTGCCGCAGAGTGTTTCTGAGTGGCCATCCAAGCAGCCCTCACCACCAAACCGCCGGCGACTTCTTCGGCGCAGGCGAACTCTAAGCCTAAGGAAGACTTCACAGCACCGGCGAACGAAGCTCAAGCCACGACCTCTATGCGGCCGACTGAAGAAACTAAAAGGATCAACCTGGGGTTCGCTGATGAATGCAAGACTGCCATCATCAGCTCCAGCCTGGACGACAAATAGGAAGACGCGCTCGTCCAGTTTCTGCAAGATAACCGAGACGTATTCGCATGGCAACCTGCGGATATGCCGGGAGTCCCAAGAGAACTGGCCGAGCACAAACTGAAGGTCCATCCCCAGGCAAGGCCGATCTGGCAAAAACTACGTCGTTTCACGCCCGACAAGAGAGAGGACATTCGCGCCGAGCTAGCTCGCCTGGTCGCGGCTGGATTTATTAGAGAGGTCTTACACCCCGAGTGGTTGGCCAACCCTGTTCTTGTACTCAAAAAGAATAAAGTGGATTGGCGCATGTGCGTCGACTATACTGATCTCAACAAACATTGTCCAAAGGATCCCTTCGGGCTCCCAAGGATAAATCAGGTGGTAGACTCCACCGCTGGATGTTCTGTGCTATCTTTCCTGGATTGCTATTCCGGATACCATCAGATTAGTTTGGCGAAGGAAGACGAGGAAAAAACAGCGTTCATCACTCCGTTTGGCGCTTTCTGTTACACCTCCATGCCGTTTGGCCTCAAAAATGCTGGGGCGACTTATCAGAGAGCCATTCAAACATGCTTAGCCGATCACTGGGGCAAGCGTGTGGAAGCCTACGTACATGCTTAGCCGATTCACGTGGTAAGCACCGCGTTGGTAGTCAAGCGAGCAGAAGAAGGACATGCCTACCCAGTGCAACATCCCGTTTACTTCATCAGTGAAGTTCTGGGGCCCTCAAAGAAAAAGTATCCTCAAGTTCAGAAGTTATTGTATGCAGTACTTCTAACTGCCCGCAAGCTACGTCACTACTTTGACGACCACAAAGTCATAGTAGTCACTGGTTTTCCAATAGGGGAAATTCTTCACAACAAGGAAGCCATTGGCCGAATAGCCAAGTGGGCCTGTGAGCTGGGATCTCATGACATCGAATTTCGACCTCGCACTGCCATCAAAACTCAAGCGTTGGTTGACTTCGTATCAGAGTGGACTGAACAGCAAGTACCTGATAACCCAGAGACTGCAGAAGTATGGCGAATGTATTTTGATGGCTCGCTGAAGCTGCAGGGAGCAGGAGCAGGAATTCTCTTCACCGCACCTGGAGGCGAGCACCTCAAATATGCCCTCCAGTTGTTGTTTCCACCCTCCAACAATGCAGCCGAGTACGAAGCTCTGATCCATGGATTGAACATCGCCATATCATTGGGCATCAAGAGACTGATGGTGTACGGAGACTCTCTGGTAGTCATAAGCCAGATAAACAAAGAATGGGATTGTTCAAGCGATTCAATAGGAAAGTACTGCACTGCCGTCCGAAAACTGGAAGATAAGTTTGAGGGTCTGGAATTTCATCATGTAGAAAGAGATCGGAACACGGCGGCCGATGTATTGTCCAAGCTAGGATCCAGTCGAACTCAGGTCCCACCTGGAGTCTTTGTGCAAGAAATACTACAGTCGAGCATCTCAGTGGATCAAGCAGAAGAGTGTAATATCGTGAATCAACCAGAGTCAGACTCTGATGACTGGAGAAGGCCAATCATCAGTTATATAAAGAATGAAGAGGAACCAAATGACAAAAATGTGGCCGAGCGTATCGCCAGACAGTCGGCTCACTACACACTCATTAGGGAGACATTATACAGAAGGGGTGCATCAGGTGTCTTGATGAAGTGCATTCTCTCATCTACCGGGAAGCAACTCCTGGATGAAATCCATGCTGGGCAATGTGGAATACACGCAGCATCCAAGACACTAGTCGGGAAGGTCTTCAGGTCAGGATTCTATTGGCCAACAGTGAATAATGACACAGCCGAGTTAGTTCAGAGGTGCGAAGCTTGCCAGTACTTGTCGAAACAACAACATCTACCAGCACAGCAATTGCAGACCATACCGGTGACTTGGCCCTTCGCATGCTGGGGACTGGATATGATTGGACCTTTCAAGAAAGCTCAAGGAGGATACACTCATGTACTGGTAGCAATCGACAAATTCACCAAATGGATAGAGTTCAAACCCATTGCTTCTTTAACCTCAGCTAAGGCCGTGGAATTCATACAAGACATAATATTCAGATTCGGGATACCAAACAGCATCATAACTGACCTAGGATCCAACTTCACAAGTTCAGAGTTCTTCGATTACTGCGAGCAAAAAAGCATTCAGATCAAGTATGCTTCTGTAGCACACCCAAGAGCCAACGGGCAGGTTGAGCGAGCCAACGGGATGATACTGGAGGCACTCAGGAAAAAGGTCTTCGATAAGAATGAAAAGTTCGCAGGAAAATGGATAAGGGAATTTCCCTACGTCGTTTGGAGCCTAAGAACCCAACCTAGTCGAGCTCTACATGGAAACACTCCTTTCTTCATGGTCTATGGGTCGGAGGCAGTGTTACCCGCCGATCTCAAGTTCGGGGCGCCAAGGTTGATCTTCGAAAGCATAGCAGAAGCCGAAGCTACTAGGATGGAGGACATCGATATACTCGAGGAAGAACGGCTGAATGCAGTAATCCAATCAGCACGGTACCAGCAGACTCTAAGGCGCTATCACGACAAGGCCGTGCGACAGCGATCCTTCTCAGTAGGAGATCTCGTCCTCCGCCGAATTCTAACGGGGGAGGGACGACACAAGTTATCGCCCTTATGGGAAGGACCCTTCATAGTAGCAGAAGTCACTCGGCCAGGATCATATCGTCTCACTCAGATGGACGGCACAGAAATTGGGAACTCCTGGAATATAGAACACCTTAGGAAGTTTTATCCCTAGCTGTATTTCAAAAGCTATCGGGACGACGATGTACTCTGTAAAATGGGAAATATGTCATCAATAAAAAAGGCTTCAAAGATACTCAGTTTGATCATGATTGACTTGCATTCTTACTTAACTCGGGGCGACCACTATACCCTGCTAACGAAGCAATCGGCTTAAGTCGGCAACGACTTAAGGCGGCTGTGACACCCCAGTGTCACCTAGGGTTTCTCTCAAATGCCAAACCAAGAACCATTATTTCATGTGAATCAAAGTAAGCATGAGCATCAAATTAACTTAAGTAATAAAGAATTCACCAAGTATATACTTAAAAGTATCATGATCAAAACAATTAAGTCTTTTAAAAAGATAAGAATGTACAACCCTAATGAAAATCCTAAGTGAGCCCCATGCGCAAAATTCAAGAAAATAAGAAAAAGGGGATGAAAAGTTTAAAATTATGACTTGAGCCAATTATAAAAATTGAAGTATATTTAATGAGCAACAAGAAAGGTTGAGAAAGCTTAGCCAAAATAACTCAAATAAAACCCCAAATCAAGCTTCTCATGTGGGGACTTAATGGGAAGTCTGAATCTCAGAATTCTGAAATTCAGACCTTGAGCCAAAGATCAGGGATGTTCACCTTGATCCCTAACTCGAATCCTAATGGCCCCATTGACAAAATTGTGTCTAACTAACCCCTCTGTCGTGTGCCAGAAGATGGCATTGGGACGCGAGCCCTAGACATGACAAAACCCTAGATTTGCCTCGGGTTTGGGCAGGGAGACAGACCGGATTTCCTGGCTCCATATCTCTGCAACCAGTAGGCAAAATCCTATGACCCCCACACAAGATCGGTAGCTTGTAGGGAGGAGAAGAGGTTTTGTGCACTGACCAAGGCGAGAGCAGGCTCGGATGAGCGACCACACGCGCCAGAACTTGGGCAGAACGCACGGGCACACGTGTTCGACCCTGGTCGGCACGCCAGAGCTCGCCCAACCCACGCGCGCGCTCGCCCCGGCGTTCGGTCAAGTCCGCCGCGCGCCCTTGCCCTCGGTCGTGCCCGCCCGCGCCTATAAAGCCTCCCCGGGCGCGCCTCACTTCGCCCCGCACTCGCCTTCACTGGCCAGCCCCCTCTCCTTAGCTCCGGCGAGCTCAATTCCGCCCGCCATTGCCGCCAGAGCTTCGGCCATCGTGGCCAGCCCACTCCAGCCATCCTCAAGTCGAGCCAGTGCTTCGGCTAGATCCGCCAGTAGCCCGTGAAGCTTGCCAAGCCCTCGGACCCGACCGGACTTCACCGGAGGCCCGAGATCGACCTCACCGGACTTCGTTCTTCCGCCGCCGTGCGTGGACCGAGCTATCCAGTGAGTCTCCGACCAATTCCTTGCACCCATATCTTCTCTGGCATCCCGTGAACCTCTCTGACCCATCCAATTGCTCTATCTCGCCGTGACCAGGCCAGACTCCTCGCCGCCGACGAGCATCCCCGCTTGCGTGCGTGGACAGACCGACTCCGGCCATCTCCGACGGCGACCCGCACACCGTTGTGATCCCCATGACCTCCCCTACGTCCTCGACCACTTCACTGGAGCAATCTCGCCGCCGGTAAGCCCCTCCGCCCTTTCTTCCGCCGCGGTTACTGTTTAAGATAGAAGAAGGACCTCGGGTTAGGATTTGTAGAACCCGAGGGGTTTTCTGTAACGTTAGTGACTCATGTGAATAGTAGCCTAAGGACTGATCCGCGAAGAAAACTTAAAAACCCGCCAGGGACCCCAGTGCAAAGTGGATTTCCATTAAACCAATTTTGTTAATCTTTTTAAAATGACCAGAGAACTTAGAAAACCCATAACTTGATGAATTCGTCATAAAAAGTTGTCAAACTAATTTTGCTAGCTCCTGAATATTATGAACTATCATTTAAAAATGATAAACCCTATGCTTTCTGTTCTGAATTTTTGAGTTTAAAATTAAAAACAGAAACCCACCAAACCTTGTTTAATTGAGGAAAATTAGTTTTTCTTCTGTACTGAACCTAAGAAAATTTGTAGGTATTCAAACCTCATTTAGACACTGTTTAAAAATAGTAGGAACCCCAGCATTAGAAATTATGATGTAGTTATTCATTTAAAACTATTTTGCCTAAAACTTAGGAAAAATCAGAAAGGCATTAGAAATTAATGAACATTAATCAAAATTATTTTTCCTAGTTTACTTATGTAACAGAGAACCTAGGAAAAATACAGAGACTATTAGTTCAAACCTGTTTTGAATTAAAATGTTTTATTTAGTCTTATTTGGACTGAAAATCAATTATTAGAGTTACAAAACTATAACCAAAATGGACAATAAAAATCCAGTGGACTTGTAACCACCAGAGCCCCACTACAAAAATAAAGAACACCTCAGCCCAACTTTTTAGGTAAGGAAAATAAATATAAAGTGATAATAATGCATTTTCCAAATAATTCTTGAATAACCTCTAATGATGCAAGAATGGGCAACCAAAAATTTGCTAAGTCCATAATGAGATGAACTACCAGATAAAAATGCAAACCCATGAAAAAGAAGCAAATTCATACCTATTGCTAATGATTTAAGAGAAAGGCCACTTAATTCAAATAATGCATACCACCCCTTCCCTTAAGCAAAAAGGGGCCAAACTTCAGAATGATTGCTCTTGCCCAAAATAATAACCAAGAAAAATAAGAACTCTGTTGTTTGATGTTTTTCAAATATAGTGGTAGTAGAAAGCACCCATTTGGCTAGAAACTTGAGAAAACCATAGAAAAATAATTAAAAGGTATTAATGACTAGAAATTTGTATCAAGTCATGTTAAAACACCTAAAAGCCAGCAAAAATAAGTTTTAGAGAATTACCCACTGCTAAATAATAGTTGTAGTTCAAAGCACCCCTTCTGCCCTAAAATTTGGTAATTTTGTCCAGAGAAAACCATTCACTTTCTGATCCCCAAATTTTGAGACAGAGAAACATACACCAGTACCAAGCCACTGTAATTTTTGCAGAATTTTAGAATTTTATAAAAGCAACTTGTAGTTCAAATCTACTCCCAAAACCTTAAGAAAATAAAAGAAAAGGGAAGAAGAAATAAACCTCACCCCAATAAGTCTAACGTGAGAACTTATCAATTCACCCTAAGACTTAAAAGGAATTCAGTGGAACCCCAAAAATTAAACCTACCACTTACCTTAGCTAAGTTTGACCCAATTTACCAAGAACACCACCCAAGGGTCTTACACAAGCAAAGTTAACCTTGTTTAACTCAAGAAGATCATACACCTTTAAGTTGTAATTTCTAAAAGCACATATCATATCATGCATATATCTTACGCATTGCATTCATTAGATTGTAATCTTGCCGACGGAGAGTACGTGCTCATCCCCGAGCAAGGATCTGTCCAAGAGGAGGACCAGGAGCAGGCTTCAGAGACTGCTATTGAGGATCTCCCCGCAGCCCCAGCAATTGAAGGCAAGCCCCGGTTTTTATGCATAACCGTATTATTATATGCTATTTTACTACACTTAATTCTTGTAGGATTGCAATGTGCACTTAAGTGTAGGAGTTGCTTGAAACCTCTAGTTGCATGAACTTAGGATTCCTTTTTGAGATGAATACTAGTATGCTAGGTCGAGTAGCTGCTTGCTAATTAGGATCTCGGTAGAAGTCGAGTGATTTTTCTAGCACTCGCGCGAGGTCAGGAATTGATTGTATTCATCTTGATAATGAGATAGATGTTAGTCTATGGATTTGGATCCAGGGAGGATGCCTTGTCCTTGAGACGGGAAAAGGAATTAAGGATTAATGTGTGGATACCTGAGTCAAGCTTTTGAACGTACTAAGCACATGCCGGGAAAAATGGTAACCGGTAAACCTAGTACCTGAGTGAAGCCGGGCGCGGACTTTATCCCTCATGCGACCTGAGACTGGGTCTCCCATGCTAGCTATGGTGGGTACAAGTGCGGTCACTGCACGGCGGCAGCCGGGGTCAGTGGAGCATTGTATGCCAAGGCGGTGAGGCCTGGACGCGAACGGGGAATCGATGGGGACGGTTGTCATGTGTGGGGTCGGAGTACCCTGACATGCCGTGTGTTTAGGTTTACCTTGCAAGGTTAAAACTCGATTCGAATCGTCTGCTTCTCGCAGCTAATGAGACTGCTTGATTCCTTGTACTGCATCGAGTAAGAAGTGAAATGTGGTTACATGAGATAACTTGTTGATTGAACTAAATGATTGTTACCATGTATGTTTAGAAGGAGCAAATCTAGCTAAGTTAATGATGATAGAATTTGAAAAGCTAAAATTTGCTTTTAGAATCAGCTAGTGCTTTTGGCAAACCAAACCCCTCAGCCAAACAGCTGCATAGTCTAGAGGTAGAGGAGTAGACTCCTCACACCGGTTAAGTCTAGCTGAGTATTAGTATACTCAGCCTTGCTTGTGGCACAATTTTTGCAGGTACCATTCAGGATATGGTTGATGGTGTGACTTGGATACCACCCTGCCACCGGGTTGGACGGTCGAGTGGGATGTTGCTCTGGCAGGAGAGGAGCACGAGGAGTAGTGGGCTAGGCCTTGCCCAATTCCTCGATACCGACGACATCGATTATCCGCTGCATTTTATTTTGTGAACTTTATTTGCTACTCGAAAACTCCGATTTATGTAATAACTCCGTACTTAATTTGAGGTTTCCTATTTTATTGTATTTCTTCTGTGACTCACCTTCGAGTGAGATTGTGGAATTTGATCCTGGTTAAGTGGCTCTATCAGACTAGATCTGAAGGACTGACGGGTTATTCCGATTTAAGTGTGTTACGGCCCCTGAGGTGTGACTTAGGCACTTAAGCTGGAATAATTCGGGTGGTTCTGCCACAGCTGGTATCGGAGCAAATTCCACCACAGATGAGGACAATAAACCATGAATACCAATTTTCAAAATCTAAAACTTGCCTAGAAACTGCTATGGATCGTCAGGACTAGACCGCTAGACCTAGGACAAAAGGCCTTAGGCATAGAGGGAGAAATAGGTGGCTAACTAATTAGGCCCCGTGGGCCAGTACTTATATTTTTTTTGGATGCCCTAAAAAGCACCCTATTTTCTTTTTGAGAGGCAACGTTTCTTCCAGCATGCATGCATTATAAAACACAAAGAGGAATTAAAATTTTGAGCTAACCCCCTTTCTTTAAAACCATTCGGGCTCTCTTTTTCTTTTGCCTTCCACCATAATCTTTACCTTTGATTCCCTTCCGCAGATGAATTCACCCACCCCCGCCAGTGGAGGAGACTCTCGTTTCAGTTCTGACTTCCTTTCTCGCGATGGCTTTCCTTCCATCTTGTGGGAAGTGCTTAACTCCGCTGGTTACCCTACGCCCCCTTTGTACACGGTGCAGTTGTATGAGGAGCATCAGGTACCTCGTTGTCGGGTCTGGCTGACTTTGGAGGCTCATCCCCTTCAGCCGGGTTGGCGTTCTCTTGACTCTGAGACGATGAAAGGGAAATGTGCCTTTGGGCCATTTCTAAGTATTTTGGTGATTGAGTGCCAACACAAGTGCTTAAATGTGAATCTATGCTCATGGATGAACAAAGTGCAAATCACAAGTAAAGGTATGTTTCTAAGCCTTAGTACATTGGTTTTGTGTACTAATATATTTGTCTAAGTGTTAGAAACAGAGAGAAGAAGAAAAGGACAATGTTGGCTGTGTACAGCCAACAGGCTGTTTCGGTCTGGGGCACCGGACTGTCCGGTGGTGCACCAGACAGTGTCCGGTGCGCCAAGCTGCCTCGACCTGAAGACGCCGCTCTCGGGAATTTGCCGACGGCGTACGGCTAAAATTCACCGGACTGTCTGGTGTGCACCGGACTGTCCGGTGAGCCAACGGTCGGCCGAGCCAACGGTCGGCCGCGGAATCTGCGCGCGACACGTGGTCTGGCCAACGGTCGGAAGGAGGCACCGGACTGTCCGGTGTGCACCGGACTGTCCGGTGTGCACCGGACTGTCCGGTGCGCCAGATCTGCAACGGTCGGCAACGGTCGGCTGCGCCTGTTAAGGAAAGAAATCGGGCACCGGACAGTGTCCGGTGTGCACCGGACAGTGTCCGGTGTGCACCGGACTGTCCGGTGCACCCGACGGCAGAAGGCAAGGATGGCCTTCTAGATTTGTTCTCAACGGCTCCTAGCTGCCTTGGGGCTATAAAAGGGGCCCCTAGGCGCATGGAGGAGAGAACCAAGCATTCCTTGAGCACTCTTGATCACTCACACATCAATCTTGCACACTTGTTCGACATTCTAGTGATTTGAGCTCCGTTCTAGTGTGCTAGTCTCTTGAGCTCAAGTCTGGGTCTTGTGTGTGCGTATTCGCTGAGATCTTTGTGTTGTGTGTGAGTTGCTAATCCCTCCCTTGCTCCGTGATTCTCTGTGAACATCTTTTGTAAGGGCGAGAGGCTCCAAGTTGTGGAGATTCCTCGCAAACGGGATTGAGAAAAGAAAAGCAAGAACACCGTGGTATTCAAGTTGATCATTGGATCACTTGAGAGGAGTTGAGTGCAACTCTCGTCCGTTGGGACGCCACAACGTGGAGTAGGCAAGTTTTTGTACTTGGCCGAACCACGGGATAACCACCGTGTCATCTCTGTGATTGATTTCTTGTGGTTATTGTGTTGTGACTCCTCTCTAGCCACTTGGCCATAATTGTGCTAACACTTAACAAGTTTTTGTGGCTTAAGTTTTGAAGTTTTACAGGATCACCTATTCACCCCCCCCCCCTCTAGGTGCTCTCAATTGGTATCAAAGCCGTTCTCTTCAAGAAAGGGACTAACCGCCCGAAGAGATGGATCCTAAGGGGAAGGGAATCGTGATCAACGACAAGGAGAAGGAGTCCTTCGTCAACGAGCCAAAGGATGACAAGCCTACCGACTCCGGCTCGGGCCATAGACGGAAGGAAGGGAAAAAGAAGAAGACAAGGCGCATCAAGGAGATCGTCTACTACGACGACAGCGACGAATCTTCCTCTTCCCAAAAGGACAACGACTACGAGCAAAGGAAACCGGTTAATTCTAACTTTTCTTTTGACTACTCTCGTATTCCACAAAATTCAAATTCACATTTGCTTTTCATTCCACTCGGCAAGCCCCCACACTTTGATGGGGAGGACTACGGATTTTGGAGCCACAAAATGCGTAGTCACCTATTCTCTCTCCATCCTAGTATATGGGAGATTGTAGATAGTGGAATGCACTTTAATAGTTCGGATAGTCCTATATTCATTAATGAGCAAATCCATAAGAATGCACAAGCTACTACTGTTCTTCTAGCTTCATTGTGCAGGGATGAATATAACAAAGTGAGTGGCTTGGATAACGCCAAGCAAATCTGGGATACCCTCAAGATCTCTCATGAGGGAAATGACGCTACCTTGCTCACCAAAATGGAGTTGGTGGAGGGCGAGCTTGGACGGTTCGCAATGATAAGGGGCGAGGAGCCAACTCAAACATACAACCGGCTCAAGACCCTTATCAACAAAATAAGGAGCTACGGAAGCACGCGATGGACGGACCACGACGTTGTCCGACTAATGCTAAGGTCCTTTACCGTTCTTGATCCTCATTTGGTGAATAATATTCGTGAGAATCCCAGGTACACCAAAATGTCACCCGAAGAAGTCTTAGGAAAATTCGTCAGCGGGCGAATGATGATCAAGGAGGCAAGGTACGTGGACGACGCCTTGAATGGACCGATCAACGAACCACAACCTTTTGCTCTCAAAGCAACAAGAAGCAAGGAGGCGCTACCTAGCAAGGTGGCACAAATTGAGGCGGTCGGACTTAATGATGAAGAGATGGCTCTCATCATCAAACGCTTCAAGACGGTGCTAAAGGGTCACAATGGGCAGCCAAGCAAGACCAAGACGAAGGGGAAGCGCTCATGCTTCAAGTGCGGTAAGATTGGTCATTTTATCGCTAACTGCCCCGATAATGATAGTGACCAGGAAAAGGGAAACAAGAGAGAAAAGAAGAAGCATTACAAGAAGGCAAAGGGCGAGGCGCATCTAGGCAAGGAGTGGGACTCGGATTGCTCCTCTTCCGACTCCGACAATGAAGGACTCGCCACCACCGCCTTCAACAAATCAACCCTCTTCCCCAACGAGCGTCACACATGCCTTATGGCAAGGGAGAAGAAGGTATGTACTCGTAACTCTACCTATGCTTCTTCAAGTGAGGACGAATCTAGTGATGAGGATGAAGTAGATTATTCATGTTTGTTCAAGGGCTTAGATTGATCTAAGATAGACAAAATTAATGAATTAATTGATGCCTTGAATGAAAAGAATATACTTTTAGAAAAGCAAGAGGATTTGTTGTATGAAGAACATGATAAGTTTGTAGAGGCTCAAAAATCCCTTGCATTAGAAATTAAGAGGAATGAAATGCTTGCTTGTGAAGTGTCAACATGCCATGATTCTATTTCTAACTTAAAGAGCATAAACGATGATTTAAATGCTAAACTAGTAGAAGCAAATAAATCCAACTCTTGTGTTGAACATGTTGAAATTTGCACTAGGTGTAAGGATGTTGATATTAATGCTTGTAGTGAACACTTAGTTTCCATTTCAAAATTGAATGATGAATTAGCTAGTCTTAATGCCCAACTTAAGACTAGCAAGAGTGAATTTGAAAAACTAAAGTTTGCAAGGGATGCCTACACTATTGGTAGACACCCCTCAATTAAGGATGGGCTTGGCTTCAAGAGGGAAGCCAAGAACTTAACAAGCCATAAGACTCCTATCTCCACCAAGGAGAAAGGGAAGGTTCCTATGGCTAATAGTGTTAAGAAGAATCATGCTTTCATGTACTATGATAGGAGATACTCTAGAAATGCTTTTAGAGGTAATGATGTTTTTGATTCACATGCTTATGACTCTTATGCTATGACTGCTTCTAGTTCTCATGTTATGCATGGTAGAAATGTGTTTAGAAGAAATGTTGTTCACCAAATGCCTAGGAGAAATGTAGTTCATAATGCTCCTAGGAAAGTAGTGAATGAACCTTCCAAAATTTATTGTGCTTTAAATGCTTCCTTTGCTATTTGTAGAAAGGATAAGAAAATTGTTGCTAGGAAGTTAGGGGCAAGATGCAAGGGAAATAAAACTTGCATTTGGGTCCCTAAAGAGATTTGCACTAACCTTGTAGGACCCAACATGAGTTGGGTACCTAAGTCCCAAGCCTAAATTTGCCTTGCAGGTTTATGCATCCGGGGGTTCAAGCTGGATTATCGACAGCGGATGCACAAACCATATGACGGGGGAGAAGAAGATGTTCACCTCCTACGTCAAGAATAAGGATTCCCAAGATTCAATCATATTCGGTGATGGGAATCAAGGCAAGGTAAAAGGGTTAGGTAAAATTGCAATTTCAAATGAGCACTCAATTTCTAATGTGTTTTTAGTTGAGTCCTTGGGATATAATTTATTATCTGTAAGTCAATTATGCAATATGGGATATAATTGTCTTTTTACAAATATAGATGTGTCTGTCTTTAGAAGAAGTGATGGTTCACTAGCTTTTAAGGGTGTATTAGACGGCAAACTTTATTTAGTTGATTTTGCAAAAGAAGAGGCCGGTCTAGATGCATGCTTAATAGCTAAGACTAGCATGGGCTGGCTGTGGCATCGCCGCTTAGCACATGTGGGGATGAAGAACCTTCACAAGCTTCTAAAGGGAGAACACGTGATAGGTTTGACTAACGTACAATTCGAAAAAGATAGACCTTGTGCAGCTTGTCAAGCAGGTAAACAAGTGGGAGGAGCACATCACAGCAAGAATGTGATGACCACTTCAAGACCCCTGGAGCTGCTGCATATGGACCTCTTCGGACCCGTCGCCTATCTGAGTATAGGAGGGAGTAAGTATGGTCTAGTTATTGTTGATGACTTTTCCCGCTTCACTTGGGTATTCTTTTTGCAGGATAAGTCTGAAACCCAAGGGACCCTCAAGCGCTTCCTCAGGAGAGCTCAAAATGAGTTTGAGCTCAAGGTGAAGAAGATAAGGAGCGACAACGGGTCCGAGTTCAAGAACCTTCAAGTGGAGGAGTTCCTTGAAGATGAAGGGATCAAGCACGAGTTCTCCGCTCCCTACACACCACAGCAAAATGGTGTGGTAGAGAGGAAGAACAGGACGCTCATCGACATGGCGAGGACGATGCTAGGAGAGTTCAAGACCCCCGAGTGCTTTTGGACGGAAGCCGTGAACACGGCTTGCCACGCCATCAACAGGGTCTACCTTCATCGCCTCCTCAAGAAGACGTCGTATGAGCTACTAACCGGTAACAAACCCAATGTATCTTACTTTCGTGTATTTGGGAGCAAGTGCTACATTCTAGTGAAGAAAGGTAGAAATTCTAAGTTTGCTCCCAAAGCTGTAGAAGGATTTTTGTTAGGTTATGACTCAAATACAAAGGCGTATAGAGTCTTCAACAAATCATCGGGTTTGGTTGAAGTCTCTAGCGACGTTGTATTTGATGAGACTAATGGCTCTCCAAGAGAGCAAGTTGTTGATCTTGATGATGTAGATGAAGAAGATGTTCCAACGGCCGCTATGCACACCATGGCGATTGGTGATGTGCGACCACAGGAACACATGAAGCAAGATCAACCTTCTTCCTCAACTATGGTGCATCCCCCAACTCAAGACGATGAACAGGTTCATCAACAGGAGGCATGTGATCAAGGGGGAGCACAAGATAATCATGTGATGGAGGAAGAAGCGCAACCGGCACCTCCAACCCAAGTTCGAGCGATGATTCAAAGGGATCATCCCATCGACCAAATTCTGGGTGACATTAGCAAGGGAGTAACTACTCGATCTAGATTAGTTAATTTTTGTGAGCATTACTCCTTTGTCTCTTCTATTGAGCCTTTCAGGGTAGAGGAGGCCTTGCTAGATCCGGACTGGGTGTTGGCCATGCAGGAGGAGCTCAACAACTTCAAGAGGAATGAAGTTTGGACACTGGTGCCTCGTCCGAAGCAAAATGTTGTGGGAACCAAGTGGGTGTTCCGCAACAAACAGGACGAGCACGGGGTGGTGACGAGAAACAAGGCTCGACTTGTGGCAAAAGGTTATGCCCAAGTCGCAGGTTTGGATTTCGAGGAGACTTTTGCTCCTGTGGCTAGGCTAGAATCAATTCGTATCTTGCTAGCATATGCCGCTCATCACTCTTTCAGGTTGTACCAAATGGATGTGAAGAGCGCTTTCCTCAACGGGCCGATCAAGGAGGAGGTGTACGTAGAGCAACCCCCTGGCTTCGAGGATGAACGGTACCCCTACCATGTGTGTAAGCTCTCTAAGGCGCTCTATGGACTTAAGCAAGCCCCAAGAGCATGGTATGAATGCCTTAGAGACTTTCTAATTGTTAATGCCTTCAAGGTTGGGAAAGCCGATCCAACTCTTTTTACAAAGACATGTGATGGTGATTTGTTTGTGTGCCAAATTTATGTCGATGACATAATATTTGGTTCTACTAACCAAAAGTCTTGTGAAGAGTTTAGCAGGGTGATGACGCAGAAATTCGAGATGTCGATGATGGGCGAGTTGAACTACTTCCTTGGGTTCCAAGTGAAGCAACTCAAGGACGGCACCTTCATCTCCCAAACGAAGTATACGCAAGATCTGCTAAAGCGGTTTGGGATGAAGGACGCCAAGCCTGCAAAGACTCCGATGGGAACCGACGGACACACCGACCTCAACAAAGGAGGTAAGTCCGTTGATCAAAAAGCATACCGGTCCATGATAGGTTCTTTGCTTTATTTATGTGCTAGTAGACCGGATATTATGCTTAGTGTATGCATGTGTGCTAGATTTCAATCCGATCCTAAGGAGTGTCACTTAGTGGCGGTGAAGCGAATTCTTAGATATTTGGTTGCTACGCCTTGCTTCGGGCTCTGGTATCCAAAGGGGTCTACCTTTGACTTGGTTGGATACTCAGACTCCGACTATGCTGGATGTAAGGTCGATAGGAAGAGCACATCGGGGACGTGCCAATTCTTAGGAAGGTCCCTGGTGTCGTGGAACTCTAAGAAACAAACTTCCGTTGCCCTATCCACCGCTGAGGCCGAGTACGTTGCCGCAGGACAGTGTTGCGCGCAACTACTTTGGATGAGGCAAACCCTCCGGGACTTTGGCTACAATCTGAGCAAAGTCCCACTCCTATGTGATAATGAGAGTGCTATCCGCATGGCGGAAAATCCTGTTGAACACAGCCGCACAAAGCACATAGACATCTGACATCACTTTTTGAGAGACCACCAGCAAAAGGGGGATATCGAAGTGTTTCATGTTAGCACCGAGAACCAGCTAGCCGATATCTTTACCAAGCCTCTAGATGAGAAGACCTTTTGCAGGCTGCGTAGTGAGCTAAATGTCTTAGATTCGCGGAACTTGGATTGAATTGTAGCATACATGTGTTTATGCTTTTGATCATGTTCATTCTGCATTTTGTTGCTTATTGTGGTGCTCAAGTTGTACAAACACTCCCTGGACCTCACAAGTCCGTTGCAAAGTGATGCACATGTTTAGGGGAAGATGTGTTACAACTTGACCCTTTGAGACTAACTATATGCTTGAGTTTGCTTGATTTAGTCTCGAAGGAGAATTGAAAGGGAAAAGGTGGACTTGGACCATGAAAGACTTCCACTGCACTCCGATGAGAGGGTAACTTATTCCAAGTCCATCTCATGAACTCTTATTGCCATTTGATCTTAATTGAAGATTTTGGTGAGGCAATGGGGTTGATGGGCCAAGATTGATCCCGTTTTGGTGCTTGATGCCAAAGGGGGAGAAAATAAAGGCCAAAGCAATAATTGGATCAGCTACCACTTGAGAAATTTTGAAAATAGTGAAATAGAGCTTTTTGTTTTGTCAAAACTCTCTTATTGTCTCTTTTGTCAAAAGTTGGCTTCTTGTGGGGAGAAGTAGTGATTATGGGAAAAAGGGGGAGTTTTTTGAAATCCTTGATCAATCTCTTTTGGAATGACTCTCTTTATGCTTCAACATGTGTGTTTGACTTAGAGATAGAGATTTGAGTTTGATTTGCAAAAACAAACCAAGTGGTGGCAAAGGATGATCCATATATGCCAAAATCGAATCAAAATGAATTTTGTTTGAAGTAATTTTGCACTTGTTCTAGTTGCTTTATGTTGTGTTGGCATAAATCACCAAAAAGGGGAAGATTGAAAGGGAAATGTGCCTTTGGGCCATTTCTAAGTATTTTGGTGATTGAGTGCCAACACAAGTGCTTAAATGTGAATCTATGCTCATGGATGAACAAAGTGCAAATCACAAGTAAAGGTATGTTTCTAAGCCTTAGTACATTGGTTTTGTGTACTAATATATTTGTCTAAGTGTTAGAAACAGAGAGAAGAAGAAAAGGACAATGTTGGCTGTGTACAGCCAACAGGCTGTTTCGGTCTGGGGCACCGGACTGTCCGGTGGTGCACCGGACAGTGTCCGGTGCGCCAGGCTGCCTCGACCTGAAGACGCCGCTCTCGGGAATTTGCCGACGGCGTACGGCTAAAATTCACCGGACTGTCCGGTGTGCACCGGACTGTCCGGTGAGCCAACGGTCGGCCGAGCCAACGGTCGGCCGCGGAATCTGCGCGCGACACGTGGTCTGGCCAACGGTCGGAAGGAGGCACCGGACTGTCCGGTGCGCCAGATCTGCAACGGTCGGCAACGGTCGGCTGCGCCTGTTAAGGAAAGAAATCGGGCACCGGACTGTCCGGTGCACCCGACGGCAGAAGGCAAGGATGGCCTTCCAGATTTGTTCTCAACGGCTCCTAGCTGCCTTGGGGCTATAAAAGGGGCCCCTAGGCGCATGGAGGAGAGAACCAAGCATTCCTTGAGCACTCTTGATCACTCACACATCAATCTTGCACACTTGTTCGACATTCTAGTGATTTGAGCTCCGTTCTAGTGTGCTAGTCTCTTGAGCTCAAGTCTGGGTCTTGTGTGTGCGTATTCGCTGAGATCTTTGTGTTGTGTGTGAGTTGCTAATCCCTCCCTTGCTCCGTGATTCTCTGTGAACATCTTTTGTAAGGGCGAGAGGCTCCAAGTTGTGGAGATTCCTCGCAAACGGGATTGAGAAAAGAAAAGCAAGAACACCGTGGTATTCAAGTTGATCATTGGATCACTTGAGAGGAGTTGAGTGCAACTCTCGTCCGTTGGGACGCCACAACGTGGAGTAGGCAAGTTTTTGTACTTGGCCGAACCACGGGATAACCACCGTGTCATCTCTGTGATTGATTTCTTGTGGTTATTGTGTTGTGACTCCTCTCTAGCCACTTGGCCATAATTGTGCTAACACTTAACAAGTTTTTGTGGCTTAAGTTTTGAAGTTTTACAGGATCACCTATTCACCCCCCCCCCCCCTCTAGGTGCTCTCAGACGATTGGACTCAGGACGGACGACACCGTTGAAGCAGCAGCCATGAAGACTCTGACGACTTTCTGTGGCTACCATCCCCTGGAGATGGTGATGCACCCCTTGGGACTCTTCCCTGCTGAGAAGAAGGATGATCCCATGTGGTGTAACCGCGTGAGCCATGTGAAGGATGTGTGGGCAATGTATCCTGACTTGGTTGGGAGGGTCACCGTTCAGTGCATGAGTGCGCTGTACCGTCTGCAGGCCCTTCAGAGCGATGCTATGGCACTCCTTGCTAACACCGCTCAGACTGCCAAGCTCACTCTCGACAGTCGGGAAGATTTTGTGGTCGACCTATCCACCGAGTTGGTAGAGAAGGATCTGCAGGTGGAGAGGCTGAGCCAGCGCATCACCACCCTGGAGCAGCAGGTGGAGATCCGAGACAACACTATTGATGTCTTGGAGAACCAGCTTCACGATGTGCAGAGGGAACTCGAAGAAGCGAACGACCACTTGGACATGCACCACCTGGAGATGGAGGCCAATGAAGCAGGAAGCGAGGGAGAAGAGGCTCCCGAGGAGCTAGGACTAGCCCCTGGTGCCAATGGGACTACCTCCGCGATGCCTCCTTCACCCGTATCCAGCGTCGCTTCCACCGCTCAGGGTTAAGCAGTCACTTCGACACTTTTAGGCGGATAGAAACCTATACGAGCTTAGTAATATCACATTTTGGACTAGGCTTACGGGTACTTTCCCCTGATTGATGTAACCCTGTAAACTTTTGAAATCTATGGGATATTTGTCACCATGTTATCTTCATTTCGAACCTAATATTATGATTATGGCATTTTTCCTTCCATATGAGATGATATCTTGTCGTTCGAAACTGTGAGTTGGGATAACAATGGCGACAAACTCTGTTTTCAGATGGCAGCTAGGCAGCGTCGCGGGCATAACGAGTAGGTTCCCCCGCCACCTCCTCCAGCTCCCACAGTGCAGGAGCTGATGGCCCAGCAGAATGAGATTCTGCGACAGCTCTTGCAGCGCCAGCCCCACCCTCAGCAGCATGGTGGAGGCCAGCATCAGCGACCTCCGGATATGGCAACTTACCAGGAGTTTCTGAGCACGTAGCCGCCCTTGTTCACCAAGGCAGAGGATCCGTTGGACGCCGACGTATGGCTTCGCGTCGTCGAGTCCAAGTTTCCCCTCCTCACAGGAGACTACTCTGATGAGGCCAAGGCTCGTTTCGCCGCACAGCAGCTTCGCGTCCCTGCTCGGACTTGGTGGGACCACTTCCGTGCTATGCTCCCCGCTGATCGTGAAGTATCTTGGGAGGAATTCAAGACTGCCTTCAGAGAACACCACATCCCAGCTGGCATTCTTGATCGGAAGTTGAATGAATTTCTGGCCCTTAATCAAGGAACCCGCACGGTACTGCAGTATGCGCAAGCCTTCAACGACTTATGCCAGTATGCAGGGTATCATGCTGATTCTGATGAGAAGAAGAGGGATTGCTTCCGCAGGGGTCTCAATACCAAGCTGCGGGAACAACTCAACACTGTCCGGGCTGATAGCTTCAATGAGTTGGTCAATATGGCCATCTCCTAGGAAGATTGCATTGTTGCTCACCGGGCAGAGAAGAAGAGAAAGGCACCAATGGCAACACCATCCACTCAGGCTCAGAGGTTCCGGATTGTTTCTCACAATCAGAGCAGGGGTTTTCAGCAGCAGGCAGGCAGATGGGTGATCAGGCCACCTCAGCAGCAGCAGCAACCGGCACCCAACCGCTACCCAGCTCCCGCCCCAAGAAACAATCAGCCTCCGCAGCAGCAGCAGTTCCGCCAGGGCAATGGGAACAAGTGTTTCACTTGTGGCAATGTGGGGCCACTATGCCAAGAATTGTCCCAGGAACCAGCAGATGCCAGCACCAAATCAAGACAAGGGAAGAAAGCAGAAGGTGCAAGTCAGGCAAGGGAAGCTCAACTTCACTACTCTGGAGGAAGTACCTGAAGAAGCTCCTATCATGACCGGTACCTTTTCAGTTTATAATCAACCTGCTTTAATTCTGTTTGATTCTGGTGCATCTCATAGTTTCATTAGCCAAAAGTTCAGCGCTAGATGCAAACTGTCATTCTCTCACTCAAAAGGGTCATTCATGATAGTCACACCTGGGGGTAAAATTGCAACTAACCAATTAAACCAAAGTGTGCCTATTCAACTGGGAAGCCACATTGTCAAAACCACTCTTCTTGTGTTGGGATTGGAAAATGTGGACATTATTCTAGGAGCAAATTGGATGACCTTGCACCAAGTTGTGCTTGATGTAGCCAGTCGTACCGTGGAAGTTAATTCTCCGTTCTGCGGGAATTTCACTTTAATTCTTCCTAGTTGGGATTCTACTCAGTCATGTGCTTTCTCTATGACGGAGTTACCTCTGAAGAAGATCCCAGTGGTCTGTGAGTATGCAGATGTCTTTCCTGATGAATTGCCAGGAATGCCACCAGACCGGGATATTGAATTCGCCATCGAGTTGCAACCAGGAACGACCCCAATTTCCAAGAGGCCCTACCGAATGCCACCCGCTGAGTTGGCAGAATTGAAGAAGCAATTGCAAGAGTTGCTGGATAAGGGTTTTATTCGCCCAAGCACTTCGCCTTGGGGATGTCCAGCACTATTTGTGAAGAAGAAGGATGAAAGCTTGAGGCTGTGTATAGATTACCGCCCTCTTAATGCGGTAACTATCAAGAACAAGTATCCTTTGCCTCGTATTGATGTTCTTTTTGACCAGTTGGTCGGGGCCAAGGTGTTTTCCAAGATAGACTTTCGCTCTGGCTACCATCAGATCAAGATACGAGCAAGTGATATTCCGAAGACGGCATTCTCGACCAGATATGGGCTATATGAATTCTTGGTGATGTCGTTCGGGCTGACAAATGCACCAGCATATTTCATGTATCTGATGAATTCTGTTTTCATGCCGGAATTGGACAAGTTCGTGGTGGTTTTCATTGATGACATTTTGGTGTACTCAAAGAATGAAAAAGAACATGCCAGGCATTTGCATGTAGTGCTTCAACGTCTGCGAGAGCACCACCTTTATGCCAAGTTATCCAAGTGTGATTTTTGGCTAAAGGAAATCAAATTTTTGGGTCACACTAACTCTCAGGCTGGAATAGCTGTTGATCCTGATAAAGTGCAAGAGGTGATGAACTGGAGGCCACCAACAACTGTTCGCCAGATTCGGAGTTTTCTGGGATTAGCTGGTTATTACCGAAGATTTATTCCAGACTTCTCTCGAATTGTGAAGCCTATAACTGAGTTGCTGAAGAAAGAAGTCAAATTTGTTTGGAGTCAGAAGTGTGAAGATGCCTTCCATGCATTAAGGCAGCATCTGACCACAGCACCAGTATTGGCGCAACCCGACAGCAGCAAGCCTTTTGATATATACTGCGATGCCTCTGGCACCGGGCTAGGTTGTGTCTTGATGCAAGACAACCGAGTCATTGCTTATGCCTCAAGAGCACTCAGGCCTCATGAGCAAAACTATCCCACTCATGACCTCGAGTTAGCAGCAGTGGTTCATGCATTGAAGATGTGGAGGCACTATCTAATGGGAACCCACTGCAACATCTTCACTGATCATAAGAGCCTTAAGTACATTTTTACTCAGGCTGATCTCAACATGAGGCAGAGAAGATGGCTAGAGCTGATCAAGGATTATTACCTGGAGGTACATTATCACCCAGGAAAAGCTAATGTGGTAGCAGATGCCTTGAGTCGGAAGTTGCAATGCAATTGTGTTCTGATGGATTCTCGCATTAACACCTTGTGTGATGAGTTGAGCAAGATGCAAATTGAAGTGATTCCTTCTGGTTCTTTGTCTCACATTTCTGTTGAGCCAGCTTTGCAAGACCAGGTTATCATGGCCCAGCTCAGTGACAAGGGAGTGCAATTTATCAAGAAGAATCTCCGTCAGAAGGTTGAGAAGTATAATTGTTTCCGCCAGGATGAGAAAGGTGTGCTATGGTTCAAAAGCAGATTGGTGATTCCTAAAGATCAGGACCTCAAGAGGAAAATTTTGGATGAGGCTCATCTCTCCAAATTCTCTATGCATCCGGGAAGCACCAAGATGTACCATGATCTGAAGCCTTTGTACTGGTGGACCAGAATGAAGAGGGAGATAGCCCAGTATGTATCAGAATGTGACACCTGTCAGAGGATAAAGGCAAGCCACTTGAAGTCAGCTGGAGCTTTGCAACCACTGTCCGTACATTCGTGGAAGTGGGATGATATCAGCATGGATTTCATTGTGGGTCTGCCCAACACCTCTCGTCATCATGATTCGATTTGGGTTATTGTGGACCGATTGACGAAAGTGGCACATTTTCTTCCTGTGCACACCACTGATAAGGCTCAGAAATATGCAAAATTGTATATTGACCGGATCGTGTGTTTGCACGGATTACCTCGGACCATTGTTTCTGACCGAGGAGCCCAATTTGTTGCCAGATTTTGGGAACAATTGCAGGAGTCTTTGGGAACCAAGCTAATCAGGAGTTCAGCTTACCACCCACAGACTGATGGTCAGACGGAAAGGGTAAACCAAATTCTGGAGGATATGCTGAGAGCTTGTGCGGTCGATTGTGGCAAGAACTGGGATAAGCACCTCTCCTTGGTAGAGTTTGCTTATAACAATAGTTATCAATCCAGCCTAAAGATGGCACCCTTTGAAGCTCTCTATGGAAGAAGGTACAGGACACCACTCAATTGGTCTCAACCTGGTGAGAGAGAAGTTTTTGGACCTAACTTAGTGACTGAAGCCGAAAGGAAGGTCAAACTAATCAGGAAGAATCTAGAAGCTGCTCAGGCCAGGCAGAAGAGCTATCATGATAGAAGAAGGAAACCTCTCCAGTTCGAGGTGGGAAGTTTTGTATACCTCAAGGTATCCCCACCAAAGGAGTGCAGAGGTTTGGGATCAAAGGCAAGCTAGCCCCTCGTTACATTGGACCTTATGAGATCATAGAAGCATGTGGACCCGTGGCCTACAAGCTGAAGTTACCTTCAAAGATGTCTGCCATTCACAGTGTATTCCATGTATCTCAGTTGAAGAAGTGTGTTCGATTGCCGACCGAGATCATAGCAGAGCCAGAATTGGAGATAGAGCCAGATCTATCGTACCAAGAGTACCCCTCCAAGATTCTGGATTGCAAAGAAAGATCAACTCGGGCTAAATCGATCAAGATGTACAAGGTCCAGTGGAGTAATCATTCAGAGGAGGAAGCTACTTGGGAAACCGAGGAATTCTTGAGATCCAACTTCCTCGATTGCCTACCTAAGGAAGCTGGTACGTAATCACCCCAACCCCTCCCCCTGCCCTTCGAATCTAATTTCCAAAAATATGATCTTAATTCAGAATGAAGTAACTATGAAGTAAAACTTAAAAGGACTTCCTTCTGAAGTTGCAAAGAAAATGACATTCGAAGAGCAGTTTTACCCTAATAATAACAACAATCACCCATTTCCTATAAGTCTCACCCTTCGCTTCACCCTGGGAGGACTCTGGCCCGAATCTCGGGACGAGATTCCTTTAAGGGGGGAAGGCTGTGACACCCCAGTGTCACCTAGGGTTTCTCTCAAATGCCAAACCAAGAACCATTATTTCATGTGAATCAAAGTAAGCATGAGCATCAAATTAACTTAAGTAAGAAAGAATTCACCAAGTATATACTTAAAAGTATCATGATCAAAACAATTAAGTCTTTTAAAAAGATAAGAATGTACAACCCTAATGAAAATCCTAAGTGAGCCCCATGCGCAAAATTCAAGAAAATAAGAAAAAGGGGATGAAAAGTTTAAAATTATGACTTGAGCCAATTATAAAAATTGAAGTATATTTAATGAGCAACAAGAAAGGTTGAGAAAGCTTAGCCAAAATAACTCAAATAAAACCCCAAATCAAGCTTCTCATGTGGGGACTTAATGGGAAGTCTGAATCTCAGAATTCTGAAATTCAGACCTTGAGCCAAAGATCAGGGATGTTCACCTTGATCCCTAACTCGAATCCTAATGGCCCCATTGACAAAATTGTGTCTAACTAACCCCTCTGTCGTGTGCCAGAAGATGGCATTGGGCCGCGAGCCCTAGACATGACAAAACCCTAGATTTGCCTCGGGTTTGGGCAGGGAGACAGACCGGATTTCCTGGCTCCATATCTCTGCAACCAGTAGGCAAAATCCTATGACCCCCACACAAGATCGGTAGCTTGTAGGGAGGAGAAGAGGTTTTGTGCACTAACCAAGGCGAGAGCAGGCTCGGATGAGCGACCACACGCGCCAGAACTTGGGCAGAACGCACGGGCACACGTGTTCGACCCTGGTCGGCACGCCAGAGCTCGCCCAACCCCCGCGCGCGCTCGCCCCGGCGTTCGGTCAAGTCCGCCGCGCGCCCTTGCCCTCGGTCGTGCCCGCCCGCGCCTATAAAGCCTCCCCGGGCGCGCCTCACTTCGCCCCGCACTCGCCTTCACCGGCCAACCCCCTCTCCTTAGCTCCGGCGAGCTCAATTCCGCCCGCCATTGCCGCAGAACTTCGACCATCGTGGCCAGCCCACTCCAGCCATCCTCAAGTCGAGCCAGTGCTTCGGCTAGCTCCGCCAGTAGCCTGTGAAGCTTGCCAAGCCCTCGGACCCGGCCGGACTTCACCGGAGGCCCGAGATCGACCTCACCGGACTTCGGTCTTCCGCCGCCGCGCGTGGACCGAGCTATCCAGTGAGTCTCCGACCAATTCCTTGCACCCATATCTTCTCTGGCATCCCATGAACCTCTCTGACCCATCCAATTGCTCTATCTCGCTGTGACCAGGCCAGACTCCTCGCCGCCGACGAGCATCCCCGCCTGCGTGCGTGGACCGACCGACTCCGGCCATCTCCGATGGCGACCCGCACACCGTTGTGATCCCCAAGACCTCCCCTACGTCCTCGACCACTTCATCGGAGCAATCTCGCCGCCGGTAAGCCCCTCCGCCCTTTCTTCCGCCGCGGTTACTGTTTAAGATAGAAGAAGGACCTCGGGTTAGGATTTGTAGAACCTGAGGGATTTTCTGTAACGTCAGTGACTCATGTGAATAGTAGCCTAAGGACTGATCCGCGAAGAAAACTTAAAAACCCGCCAGGGACCCCAGTGCAAAGTGGATTTCCATTAAACCAATTCTGTTAATCTTTTTAAAATGACCAGAGAACTTAGAAAACCCATAACTTGATGAATTCGTCATAAAAAGTTGTCAAACTAATTTTGCTAGCTCCTGAATATTATGAACTATCATTTAAAAATGATAAACCCTATGCTTTCTGTTCTGAATTTTTGAGTTTAAAATTAAAAACAGAAACCCACCAAACCTTGTTTAATTGAGGAAAATTAGTTTTTCTTCTGTACTGAACCTAAGAAAATTTGTAGGTATTCAAACCTCATTTAGACACTGTTTAAAAATAGTAGGAACCCCAGCATTAGAAATTATGATGTAGTTATTCATTTAAAACTATTTTGCCTAAAACTTAGGAAAAATCAGAAAGGCATTAGAAATTAATGAACATTAATCAAAATTATTTTTCCTAGTTTACTTATGTAACAGAGAACCTAGGAAAAATACAGAGACTATTAGTTTAGACCTGTTTTGAATTAAAATGTTTTATTTAGTCTTATTTGGACTGAAAATCAATTATTAGAGTTACAAAACTATAACCAAAATGGACAATAAAAATCCAGTGGACTTATAACCACCAGAGCCCCACTACAAAAATAAAGAACACCTCAGCCCAACTTTTTAGGTAAGGAAAATAAATATAATGTGATAATAAGGCATTTTCCAAATAATTCTTGAATAACCCCTAATGATGCAATAATGGGCAACCAAAAATTTGCTAAGTCCATAATGAGATGAACTACCAGATAAAAATGCAAACCCATGAAAAAAGCAAATTCATACCTATTGCTAATGATTTAAGAGAAAGGTCACTTAATTCAAATAATGCATACCACCCCTTCCCTTAAGCAAAAAGAGGCCAAACTTCAGAATGATTGCTCTTGCCCAAAATAATAACCAAGAAAAATAAGAACTCTGTTGTTTGATGTATTTCAAATATAGTGGTAGTAGAAAGCACCCATTTGGCTAGAAACTTGAGAAAACCATAGAAAAATAATTAAAAGGTATTAATGACTAGACATTTGTATCAAGTCATGTTATAACACCTAAAAGCCAGCAAAAATAAGTTTTAGAGAATTACCCACTGCTAAATAATAGTTGTAGTTCAAAGCACCCCTTCTGCCCTAAAATTTGGTAATTTTGTCCAGAGAAAACCATACACTTTCGGACCCCCATATTTTGAGACAGAGAAACATACACCAGTACCAAGCCACTGTAATATTTGCAGAATTTTTAGAATTTTATAAAAGTAACTTGTAGTTCAAATCTACTCCCAAAACCTTAAGAAAATAAAAGAAAAGGGAAGAAGAAATAAACCTCACCCCAATAAGTCTAACGTGAGAACTTATCAATTCACCCTAAGACTTAAAAGGAATTCAGTGGAACCCCAAAAATTAAACCTACCACTTACCTTAGCTAAGTTTGACCCAATTTACCAAGAACACCACCCAAGGGTCTTACACAAGCAAAGTTAACCTTGTTTAACTCAAGAAGATCATACACCTTTAAGTTGTAATTTCTAAAAGCACATATCATATCATGCATATATCTTACGCATTGCATTCATTAGATTGTAATCTTGCCGACGGAGAGTACGTGCTCATCCCCGAGCAAGGATCTGTCCAAGAGGAGGACCAGGAGCAGGCTTCAGAGACTGCTATTGAGGATCTCCCCGCAGCCCCAACAATTGAAGGCAAGCCCCGGTTTTTATGCATAACCGTATTATTATATGCTATTTTACTACACTTAATGCTTGTAGGATTGCAATGTGCAATTAAGTGTAGGAGTTGCTTGAAACCTCTAGTTGCATGAACTTAGGATTCCTTTTTGAGATGAATACTAGTATGCTAGGTCGAGTAGCTGCTTGCTAATCAGGATCTCGGTAGAAGTCGAGTGATTTTTCTAGCACTCGCGCGAGGTCAGGAATTGATTGTATTCATCTTGATAACGGGATAGATGTTAGTCTATGGATTTGGATCCAGGGAGGATGCCTTGTCCATGAGACGGGAAAATGAATTAAGGATTAATGTGTGGATACCTGAGTCAAGCTTTTGAACGTACTAAGCACATGCCGGGAAAAATGGTAACCGGTAAACCTAGTACCTGAGTGAAGCTGGGCGCGGACTTTATCCCTCATGCGACCTGAGACTGGGTCTCCCATACTAGCTATGGTGGGTACAAGTGCGGTCACTGCACGGCGGCAGCCGGGGTCAGTGGAGCATTGTATGCCAAGGCGGTGAGGCCTGGACGCGAACGGGGAATCGATGGGGACGGTTGTCATGTGTGGGGTCGGAGTACCCTGACATGCCGTGTGTTTAGGTTTACCTTGCAAGGTTAAAACTCGATTCGAATCGTCTGCTTCTCGCAGATAATGAGACTGCTTGATTCCTTGTACTGCATCGAGTAAGAAGTGAAATGTGGTTACATGAGATAACTTGTTGATTGAACTAAATGATTGTTACCATGTATGCTTAGAAGGAGCAAATCTAGCTAAGTTAATGATGATAGAATTTGAAAAGCTAAAATTTGCTTTTAGAATCAGCTAGTGCTTTTGGCAAACCAAACCCCTCAGCCAAACAGCTGCATAGTCTAGAGGTAGAGGAGTAGACTCCTCACACCGGTTAAGTCTAGCTGAGTATTAGTATACTCAGCCTTGCTTGTGGCACAATTTTTGCAGGTACCATTCAGGATATGGTTGATGGTGTGACTTGGCCTACCACCCTGCCACCGAGTTGGACGGTCGAGTGGGATGTTGCTCTGGCAGGAGAGGAGCACGAGGAGTAGTGGGCTATGTCTTGCCCAATTCCTCGATACCGACGACATCGATTATCCGCTGCATTTTATTTTGTGAACTTTATTTGCTACTCGAAAACTCCGATTTATGTAATAACTCCGTACTTAATTTGAGGTTTCCTGTTTTATTGTATTTCTTCTGTGACTCACCTTCGAGTGAGATTGTGGAATTTGATCCTGGTTAAGTGGCTCTATCAGACTAGATCTGAAGGACTGACGGGTTATTCCAATTTAAGTGTGTTACGGCCCCTGAGGCGTGACTTAGGCACTTAAGCTGGAATAATTCGGGTGGTTCTGCCACATGCAACATGCTCACGCTTACTTAACTCGGGGTGACCATTATACCCTGCTAACGGAGCAATCGGCTTAAGTCGGCAACGACTTAAGGCGGTGCAACATGCTCACGCATACTTAACTCGGGGTGACCACTATACCCTGCTAACGGAGCAATCGGCTTAAGTCGGCAACGACTTAAGGCGGTGCAGCATGCTCACGCTTACTTAACTCAGGGTGACCACTATACCCTGCTAACGGAGCAATCGGCTTAAGTCGGCAACGACTTAAGGCGGTGCAACATGCTCACGCTTACTTAACTCGGGGTGACCACTATACCCTGCTAACGGAGCAATCGGCTTAAGTCGGCAACGACTTAAGGCGGTGCAACATGCTCACGCTTACTTAACTCAGGGTGACCACTATACCCTGCTAATGGAGCAATCGGCTTAAGTCGGCAACGACTTAAGGCGGTGCAACATGCTCACGCTTACTTAACTTGGGGTGACCACTATACCCTGCTAACGGAGCAATCGGCTCAAGTCGACAACGACTTAAGGCGGTGCAACATGCTCACGCTTACTTAACTCGGGGTGACCACTATACCCTACTAACGGAGCAATCGGCTTAAGTCGACAACGACTTAAGGCGGTGCAACATGCTCACGCCTACCTAACTTGGGATGACCACTATGCCCTACTAACAGAAGCGATCGACTTAAGTCAGCAGCAACTTAAGGCGATTTGACGTGCTTACAATTACTCATATAGGGATGACTTCTATATCTCGTAAACAAGTTTCAAAACCATCACACAGCATTTTACTACTGCAAATTTACGTAATGTTGAATTCTGAAACAATAGGAGAATAACAATATCATTCAAGTGCTAAACTGGTGTCCTCTAACAAATGTCTGACCATGCTAACCGCGCGCTCAAAGCACGCAAAATATTTCTCTATTTCGCGATATCTTTCTCAGGGGCAACCGACGAGGAAGGGCGACTTGAGGAATCAGGAGCAGCATTCACGTCAGCCCTTATATCTTCAGGAACAACCACACCAGGTCTCCTCATTAAGATTCGCCCCACCCGAATGGCCTTATCCATGGCTCTGTCGCGCTGGGCTCTCAGAGTAATGGAAGTTTCTTCAGCAACCTTGGCAGTTTCTAACTCCTGGGTGATGGATTTCTTGGAAGCACGGAGTTCTTTGATAGTAGCATCCTTCGCCGATATCAATTGTTTAAGCCGGATCACCTCATCTGCGGATTCCTGCAGCTTACAACGATGTTTGTTTACTCCTCCATGGTAAAGCGATGACTCCTCTCCAGGATGGTCAACGAATTGCTAGAGTCGCGATACAGTCTGTCAAGATTGTCGCGAGAAGCAGCAAGGATACGTTTTTCTTCCTACAAACAAAAGTCAACTCCTTCAAGCATCAAGCAAACAATAGGAACACAATAATGCAAGGCATAGTTCCATAAGTCACCTTTTCAGAATCAAGCTGAGTGCGAAGGGAAGAGCTCAATGCATTGGCGTCATCTAGGGCAGCAGAGACCTGAGCTAGTTCAGTCTGGCTTTGAGAATGCTTTTCTTCAAAATCAGAGCACCGCTGGACCAGTTCAGCCTGATCTTGAGAATGTTTTTCTTCAAGAGTGGAAATCTGCCGAGTCATATCTAGCAGGAGACAATCAAACAAAAGGGGTCAGAATGTAAGGCAGTTCAATAATGAAGAGAAAGAGAAGCAAAAAAGCACTAACCAGCATTGGTCGCCTCCAAGTCAGAGACACGATGTCGAAGTAACACTGGATTCCAACGTGCAAGAGACAAAGCTCCTTCTGGAACAGGAGCACCCTGCAACCTCAGCTGGCTAGTCATCCCGTCCACCAAAGCCTGATAAGGAGAACAGATGAGTGTAATGATAGCAGGTCATGCGGTGTAAGAATCAAGCTAAAATATATCACAGTACCTAGAGGTTTGAAAAGAACGAAGGGACTCCCAAATCATGAGAGATCAGTTGATGACCGGGCGTAAGGTCGCCACCCGAAGCAGCTTGCAATGAACCAGCAAGAACCAACTCAGTGCCATCAACAGAACCCAAAACTGGGTCAACGGGGACGCTGCCCTCTAAAGCGACTCCCTTGTCCAAAGCTCGGGCTACCACCATGCAACCGGAATGCGGAGGCGATCCCGCATGAACGTCCATGGAAGTACAAGAGGGAGACCCCACTCGGACACCCTCGGGGGCTGGGTCACGGTTTGCGCTGCCCACTTGAGCCGGATCATTTCCGGCAGTACCCTCGGGGGCTGGGCAGTAGCTTGCGCTTTCCACCCGAGCCGAGTCATCCCCGGCAACATCCTCGGGGGCTGGGCAAGTGTCAACACCGTCCTTGAGGACCAAGTTCTCTGCAGTAGCCGCCTCTAAGGCTGATGGACCCTCAGTTACTTCCATGGGACCAAGATGATCCAAGTCAGTCTCCTGACCCTCAAGACCGCGTTCTAAGGTCGATGAGGCACGGGATGACCTCAACCCAGCATCGAGCACATCAGCACTGTTGGTGACTTGTTCTCAAATGCTATGAGTTAAGAACAAGGCAACACAGAAAATGTTAATTGTTAAAGTCCTTCGTCCTTAGAAACATTATTTCCCTTGGGGTATAATGATTTCCGGACGAAGGTTATGAAGGGCGAACCTTCATAAATTCATTATACAGGGACGAAAGATGAAATGTAAGGAATATAAAAAACAATATGAACAATTATATATTATTATCAAACATAAACAGAAATATCGTTGAATCACAAGTGTACCTTCAACTGGAAGGAGATGATAATATGAGCGTGACACAAAAAGCGAATGCCAAGTCAGCGTGAACAGTACGGGGGTACTGTTCACCTATTTATAGGCGCGAAACACAACCCATACAAAATTACATTCATGCCCTTTACACTTGATAATAATTCTATAGTAATCTGTCGAGGTCTAAATAGCCTTTTCATCTTTAAGTCGGTTTCACTTTCTGCTGTCACGCCGAAGCTTTCCTGCTCACACCTTCGGCGCTGTATCAACCTTCGTATTATTCTGGTCTACTGTGATGCCGACTTGAGTCCGAAGATACCTGTTCACACATTATACTCCAGAAATACTGTTAAATCCTGTTTTTGAGGACCTTCGAATGCCGAAGGTCCCCAACAGTAGCCCCTCGCAATATTAATTTGTTTAAAATAATAAATTTAGATTGCGACATGGACGAAGGCTTTACGCCGAAGGTCCGAAAAAACACCTTCCCTTTGCTAGAATAGCAACATTCACTGACAAGCGGGGTCTTTCAATTTTCAACGCACTTGGCGTATAAATACGGCCATACCGCAAACTCATTTGACACGCTCTCTGGCCAACTGCTCCCGCTCACTCAAATTTTAGCTCTTGTGCGCTACGATTTGCTAAGCTTTTAGTTTTGAAGCTTCGGCTTTGAAAATAGTTTTTTAGTGTCTCCGAAGATGTCTGAAGATAAGAAGACTGCTGCTGAGATGAAGCTGAGCCTCGACGAAGAGAAAAACTTGGGGTTTCTCATAGCGATGTCAAAGACCAACACAGAAAAAATTACCAAGGAGATTCTGGAAGGTTTGTCTGAAGATACTGGTGACAGTGACAGCTATGATGTGGACAGTGGTGGTGAAGACTCCGAAGATCGTCCCTGGCGACCAAGCCATTCAGTTTATGGTAAATCAACTATCAAAGAGAATCATCTTGTCAACATGAGAGGAAGGTATTTCCGGGATTTGTCCATTGTGAGGGCCGACGAAGGGGAAAAAACTTGCCCACACCCTGAAGAGAATGAAGTCGTAGTGTACCGAAGCTTTTTGAAAGCTGGACTGCGATTTCCCTTGAGCAGCTTCGTTGTAGAGGTGCTGAAAATATTCGAAGTCTATCTCCATCAACTTACCCCCGAGGCAATTATAAGGCTGAATATCTTCGTGTGGGCCGTGAGAAGCCAAGGTCTGAAGCCTGATGCAAAAAGCTTCTGCAATATACATGAATTATCATATGAAACAAAACCTTGGGGTAAGGAACAGTATCACAATAATTTTGGCTGCTACAGTTTCGTTTCTCGGTCCGGGTCAAGCTGCCCCGTGCCAACCTTTCGGAAGAGATGGCCCGGCGACTGGATGACAGAATGGTTTTATGTGAAGAGTGATCTGACAGTACGAGAAGATATCAAAGGTATAATAATGCGCCCTATTTGGCAAAGCTTCGGCCTTCGGAGGCCGAAGGTTGAAATGAATGAAGCTGCCGAAGAATGCCAGAGGGCCTTCAGCGTTATTTGTTCCTTTATTGGAACGAGAGACTTAGTACAAGAGCATATTGCCTTCAGGGTATGGCCGCTCGCGGAGAAATGGGAAATGCCACAAGAAACCATAAAAGAGGCCAACGAAGGTGGACTTATCAGGTTGAAGTACACTTTTAAATTTGGAGATAAATTCGTTGAGCCAGATGATGACTGGTTAAAAAGTATTGAAAATTTGAGTGATGAATTGCTTGGGGCTTATTCGAAGGCCGAAGACACTGCAATGTCAGCAGCCTTCGGAGGCCGAAAAAAGAAGAGGCTAAATCGGGTATTTGATGCAATCGGGTTTGTCTACCCTGACTATTGCTACCCCATTCGAAGGCAGAAGAGAAAAAACACAACCTCTGCAAAAGAAGAAGATGCAACTGCTCCTAGCGAGCCAGAACTGAAAAGAAAGAAGATAAAGGTCCTCACACATCGGCCGCGCTATATTGAACCAGCTTCGGTGCCTGAGTTTACCGGAGACACCTCTTCAGCCATCGAAGCTGAAAAACCAACCGAGCCAACCTTGCTGCCAGAAGTCACAGAAACGGCCGAAATGCCAACAAAAATAGAATTGGAACAATCAAAGATTTTGTTATCAGAAATGAAAGAGAAGGCCGAAGCGCCGTCCACAGAAAAAATGGAAGAGGTAAAAGAAGCAACTGAGGGATCAAAAACATCAGAAGTTTTGAGTCCTGCAGCAAATATTGAGGCAGTAAAAAACCAAAAGGTGCCAGCAGTGACTCCAAAAAGGAAGAGAATGGTCAACGTGCTAGATGTTCTGGAGACAATTAAATCTTCAAGCACACCTCCGAAGGAGACTGCTGTCATCCCCGAAGAAAAAACTGAAATCTCTGATACTAAAGCTCCAGAACAAGGAACTGAAGCCGAAGCTGGGTCCTCAGAACCCACGAAAATAAAATCCCTGGAATTCGAGGAAGAAAAAATTGCAGAGCCAGCTTTTGTTGAAGAAATTAGTGCTGCTGCCCCCGAAGCATCTCCCAAAGTTCTTGATTATATTATTCGCCATGCTTCGGGGAAACAACTATCAGAAAAAGAAAAACAAGAGGCCCAACTTTACGCCCAAAAACTGAAGTATCCAAAGGGGGCATTAATATTCAATGGCAGTGGAGAAGAAGACTTTTTGTATTGCCTCCCTGACAGCAAAGAGATTTCTGTCTGTCGGGAGATGAGCAAGAGCTTCGGATTCCCAACACTGGAAGATGGGCTCTCAGTGCTATCGAAAAATGATTTGGCCGACAGCCTGGCGTATAATAGCTTGAAGGTACAACGAATGGAATCTTTGCATTTTTTGTTGAGACCAAAATTTTTCGTTTGTTTAAACCTATTGACACACACATATTTCTCTTTGCAGGGCCTGATACTTAGCAATGCCCTCAGGGCACAGAAAGATGTTGAAGACGAAGGATGTACTATAGCCCTGAGCAACCTTCGTTCCGAAGTAATTGAACTGAGGAACGAAGGTCTCGAGAAAGATAAAATATTACACTCATTGATAAATAAAATAAAGGAAGACGAAGCTGCTTTCAAAGGTCAAGCTGATGCTCATAAACACGAACTTGAAAATCTTCGGAAACAACTGGCCAGAGCCAAGGAAGAACGTATACTTGAAGAAACAAAGCGAGAACTCAGCGACCAATGGGCAGATCACTTAGAAGGAACCGTTGAAGAGCTTCGGTCGTCCAAGAAGAGATGCTATAACAAATCTATAGAATGTGTTAAGAAGTTAAAGGCTAGCTTCGCCAAGGTCGGCGCATTCTCAAGTGAGGAAAACTTTACGAGAGGCAATCCCGAAGGTCCCATCGAATGGATCGACCACGAAGCTGAAGCCTTCGAAGAAATTTTAAATAGCCGTGGAGATATATGTGCCTTCTCGGGTGCCAGAGGAATTGCCGCTATTTTAGAGAAAAAAGGCTGCGAACATGTGAAGATTCTAGCGCAATCCGAAGGTGCTTTGTCCTTCGAAGATGCAAGGGATCCATCGGCCGAAGCTAGCATGGTTGGTGGAAAATTTTTCACCGATATCTGGGATAATGGTGGCCGAGAAATGGCCCGGGAGATTATTCAAAGAAGCGAAAAGGGCATTCACGATGCTAGAGAAGTAGCTGAGGCTGCTGAGAAGAGCGCAGAGCCCGAAGGTCAATTAGGTATTATCTAATAGTTTTTATTGTGCTGTAATTTTAGGTTTTAAGATTCGTTTGCAATTTGTCATAGCAATGTAGCCGTATCCTGTTCTACTTCAGATTCTGCTAAAGCCCCTTCGGACCCTCAGCCGAAAGGAGACGACGAAATAAGAAAGATGGCTGAAGCTATTATGGACGAAGTCGTCAATCGACTTCTAAACGAGGTTGCAGAAGTCGTTTTGAGAGAGGATTAAGTATTATTGTAAAAACTTCTGAAATGTAATATATAGTAACATTTTGTAACTCTGAATGTAATATACCTATTTTTCTTGCTTAATTCTTTACGATGCATGAAACTTTACACGTACCGCTTTTGAGTCTTTGACGAAAAAACACCTTCCCTTCTTTTCATGCTTCGTGAAGAAGAATTTTTCAACAATATCGTGTCCTGATGAATAATATCCAGGCTTCGTGAAAATATTTTCCGAAGCTACACCTCCGAAGATCAATAATGTATCTCCTTGTGACATTATGATTTTTCCCTTTTTTTCAAAACGTTCTTCTGTAGATTGATATTGTGTCCACCTCTTGTGCCATATGCAACATGATGTATGATGCTTATGCTATGCGAAATGATGCGATGATGTTATGTTATGTGATGCGATGCGTATTCCGAAGATGCACATGCACCCCTGCAATAAAACACATAATTTTTTACAAGCCTCCCTTAGGAGCTTCTTCGCCTTTTACTTCAGCGGAATCAGCGTTTATTTTTCACTGTAAGCCTCCCTTAGGAGCTTCTTCGCCTTTTACTTTCAGCGGTATTCGCGTTGACTTTTCGCGCTTCGCCTTTTACTTAGGCGGTATCAGCGTTTATTTTTCGCTGTATGCTCTGCATTCCCTTTGGAACGACTTTGGAGCAGAAAACTTACACTGCGCTCCCTCTGGAGCGGCTTTTTGTGACTTCGGCAAACTTACTCTGTGTTCCTTAGAACGACTTTTTGTTACTTCGAAGAATTTTCAATAGTTCGAAGGTCCTCTTTGTTGTCACAAGTCTTTCAACAATTTAAGCCTGTGAAGAAAATATATTTTCCTTGTGGGAATCGACGAAACTATTTACATGAACCCTGAACAATGTCCTTTATTACAGAAAATAAAAGTGAATGAAAAAGATTGCTATTAAGGTAGGATATTTGTCAATAGATGTGCTTTGACTCTGGCACAGTGCTGTTGACTGTGCGAGCTTCGGACTGCTCTCTGAAGTCCCTTTGGTGTGGAGCATATTGGCTCCCTTCTGGCTGCTGGCCTTGTTGCAGCGGTGGTGGAGGCGGAGGTTGTTGCCAGGAAGCCTGAGGTTGACTCGCCGAAGCAACAGAAACTGCAGGGTGATTGCCTACATACTCTGGGATGTAAGGCGAATGATACGAAGCAGTGTGCATGACCTGCTTCGGTTGAGCCTGTTGTGCTGCCGCTTCGGCTATTTCTTTTTGCTTCTGGATGGTAACATGGCACATCCTGGTGGTATGACCTTTGTTCTCACCACAGAATAAGCAAAAGATTCTTCTCGGTTGATCACCAAATCTTCCTCCGAAGCCCCTGGCGCCTCTGCCCCTTGGAGCTGGTGGTCGGAAGGAACCTTGCTGTTGCCCCGAAGCCTGTGAGGAACATTGTGGCCTTTGTTGTTGGCTCCCTCTATCATCATTTTGTGTAGAGTTATGAATTGATCTAACGTGCCTCGGGTAGAACCTCCCTCCGAAGCCCCTGGTCATTTCAGAAAACCTGAAGGCCTCCTCCCTTCTTTGGCGAAAATCATTATCGGCCCGAATGTACTCGTCCATCTTCTGGAGCAGCTTCTCCAAAGTTTGAGGGGGCTTCCTAGCGAAGTACTGAGCTGACGGTCCTGGCCGAAGCCCCTTGATCATGGCCTCAATGACAATTTCATTAGGCACCGTTGGTGCCTGTGCCCTCAAACGCAGGAACCTTCGGACATACGCCTGAAGGTATTCTTCGTGATCCTGGGTGCACTGGAACAGAGCCTGAGCAGTGACCGGCTTCGTCTGAAACCCTTGGAAGCTAGTTAACAACAAGTCCTTCAGCTTCTGCCATGAAGTGATCGTTCCTGGTCGAAGGGAGGAATACCAGGTTTGAGCAACACTCCTGACAGCCATAACGAAAGATTTGGCCATAACTGAAGCATTGCCACCATACGAAGATATTGTTGCTTCGTAGCTCATCAAAAACTGCTTCGGGTCTGAGTGGCCATCGAATACGGGAAGCTGAGGCGGCTTGTAGGACGAAGGCCAAGGTGTAGCCTGCAGCTCAGCGGACAGAGGAGAAGCATCATCAAAAACAAAATTCCCATGATGGAAATTGTCATACCAGTCATCTTCGTTGGGAAAACCCTCCTGATGAAGATCTTGGTGCTGAGGCCTTCGGTGCTGCTCATCCTGGGCAAGATGACGAACTTCTTCAGAGGCTTCGTCTATCTGCCTCTGCAGTTCAGCTAGCCTGGCCATCTTTTCTTTCTTCCTCTGTACTTGTTGATGAAGCATCTCCATATCTCTGATTTCTTGATCTATCTCGTCCTCTGGTGGTGTTGGGCTGACAACCTTCCTTTTCTGGCTTCGGGCCTCCCGAAGAGAGACTGTCTCCTGATTGTGGTCCAATGGTTGCAGAGCTGTAGCCCCAGTCGCTGAAGCTTTCTTCGGCGCCATAACGAAGGTCTATGATCGCCGAAGGTGTTCAAAACTCAAAGAGTGGAAGTGAGTTCACCGGAGGTGGGCGCCAATGTTGGTGACTTGTTCTCAAATGCTATGAGTTAAGAACAAGGCAACACAGAAAATGTTAATTGTTAAAGTCCTTCGTCCTTAGAAACATTATTTCCCTTGGGGTATAATGATTTCCGGACGAAGGTTATGAAGGGCGAACCTTCATAAATTCATTATACAGGGACGAAAGATGAAATGTAAGGAATATAAAAAACAATATGAACAATTATATATTATTATCAAACATAAACAGAAATATCGTTGAATCACAAGTGTACCTTCAACTGGAAGGAGATGATAATACGAGCGTGACACAAAAAGCGAATGCCAAGTCAGCGTGAACAGTACGGGGGTATTGTTCACCTATTTATAGGCGCGGAACACAACCCATACAAAATTACATTCATGCCCTTTACACTTGATAATAATTCTATAGTAATCTGTCGAGGTCTAAATAGCCTTTTCATCTTTAAGTCGGTTTCACTTTCTGCTGTCACGCCGAAGCTTTCCTGCTCACACCTTCGGCGCTGTATCAACCTTCGTATTATTCTGGTCTACTGTGATGCCGACTTGAGTCCGAAGATACCTGTTCACACATTATACTCCAGAAATACTGTTAAATCCTGTTTTTGAGGACCTTCGGATGCCGAAGGTCCCCAACAAGCACAAACCTCCATCACACCATCATCTGCTGGCTCTGATAACAGATCCTCTGGAACCATATCCTCAAGAGTCTGATCAAAATTCGCCAGAGACAATTCTTGCAGACCAATGAGAGCAGACAAAGCAGGAGAAGGAACTCCACTACTTTCACCACTGGCAACGTACTGCCGACTGTTCTTTCGAGTCAGAGGGACCTCGTCCTCTTCCTCCCTGTCGTCTTCACCAACAACACAGGCAACACACCCATTGGGGTCAGCAGCAGATGGAGCACCCCCATTGGGATCAGCAACAGATGGAGCACACCCATCGGGGTTAGCGTCAGTAAATTCAGGCACAGACACTTCCTCAGCAACAGGAACCGAAGTACCAACGTCCCGATCCAAACTAGATACTCGCCGGAGGCGTCTCTTTTTCTTTTTCTGCTCATCTGCAGAAGGATCAAGTTGATTGGCTCGGCAAGGGCGTCTCGGGCGAGTACTGGCAGGCTTCTGGATATCCAAGGTTGTACCAGTTTCTAGGAGAGGTGCCACCACCAATGTCCCAGCAGGAGCAGCATCAGAAGAGTCCTCAGCTAGCAAATCAAGCATAGCACTTATCTTTGCGTCACTAGGATCCAAAGGCACCTCAAAATGGACCTGCCGTTCATCGTCAGGAATTTCCCCGAGCGAGGCAACCAAGATGCTGACTTCCTCAGCAGAGGGTCGCACTCTAAGACCCAAACTGCCATCAGTGACAGGTGGATTCGACACAAAAAGAGTGAAGGCCTTGGGAGGAGGCAAGTTCCAGGCTGAGTATGCCACTGGGGCACCAACATTTGATACCTTGCCTCTAAGAATCATCTCAAGTCGGTTCACCAAGTCTACAGAGGGAATTCTTCTGTTGGTAACCCGAGTTGAATCAGCTAGGCCTCGATACAGATAAGCCGGGTATGCCCTGTCTTTCAACGGCTGAATATTCTTGAAAACAAAATCAGCAACCACAGCCTCAGCAGTCAGACCCCTCTCTTTCAGCAGCCCAACTTCAGCCAGCCAAGCACCTGCCTTAGCTACCTCCTGATCAGTGGGGGATTCGGTCAAACTTGGAGTGCGAACATCCGGCTGTCTTCCCGACCTAGGGGGAGAGAATTTCCATGGTTCTCAACAATAAACCACTCCAAGCGCCATCCCTTGATACTGTCTTTGAGAGGGATTTCAAGATATTCAGTCTTCCTCCCGCGACGCATCTCTAAACTAGCACCCCCAACCAGCTGATGCTGCCCCTCGGCCATCCCAGGGTGACAGTGATACAAGTACTTCCACAACCCAAAATGTGGCAGCACGCCAAGAAAAGCTTCGCACAAATGAATGTAAATGGAAATTTGCAGAATGGAATTGGGATTCAGATGGGTCAGGTTAAGGCGATAGAAATCAAGGAGGCCGCGGAAAAAGGGAGAAATGGGAAGACCGAGACCGCGGAGAAGAAAAGGAACGTAAATTACGGATTCATGGGTATCCTCTATCGGGACAGTGACCCCATGACAAATCCGCCAAGAACACAGCTCCCTCGGGGGAAGGACCCCGATGGACACGAGATGGAGAAGGTCGGGCTCGGAGACAACAGACACATGGTTACCTGCGAAAGGCAACTGACTGTTGGGGTCGATTGGGGGAATCACCGCGGCGGATGAACTCGAGGCCTTCCTCTTGGGCGCCATCTCAATTCTATCGGCGAACAGAGTGGAAGGCGAATTGCAGAGAGGGTTTGGAAGCAGGAAAGCAAGAACTAGGGCACGGAAAGCAGAGGCGGCTAAAAGCGCAGTACTTATGGGATATTCCCGAGTCAGATACCGTTTTTAAAAGCGCCCAGTCAGCACCCGACAGTTACTTTCAAAACACCAGCGCGCCACGTTGTCACCCGGCGATCACTTCCACATCATCACTCGGCTATTACCCTCAACATGGTCGGCGTAGCCCGTTCTAACTCGGTCGTTATCTCTAAAACGCCGATGTTACCTTCAGTCGCTCGGCAGTTACCCCTAACATGTCGACATCGTCTTCAGTCGCTCGGCAGTTATCTCTAAAACTCCGACGTCGTCTTCAGTCGCTCGACAGTTATCTCTAAAACTCCAACATCGTCCTCAAGTCACTCAGCATTACCTCTAAAACTCCGACGTCGTCCTCAAGTCACTCGGCGTTACCTCTAAAACGCCGACGTCGTCTTTAGTCGCTCGGCAGTTACCTCTAAAACTCCGACGTCGTCTTCAAGTCACTCGGCAGCTACCTCTAAAAGCGTCAATATGATGCCCAAGTTATTTACTTACTATTCCAAGAGAATCAACTTCACAAATAAAGTGGGCGGAGGAATGATTCAAGAACTCTAAGTTATGCTACAAACATAACGGATAGAGAACATCATGGGCAATGAATATCACGGCAGAAATTAACTGATTACGAAGCAAAACAATCGGCACAGAGAAGGCAACGTCATTCTTCATTAAAGGGAAGTAACATTACTTACAAATCAACTCATTATGAGTTGATACTTCCCTACCACTACTACTACTACTACACTACACTATACTACTCTACACTGCTAAATACTACTACATTATTCTAACTATACTATACTAACATCTTAGGACCAATGGCATCTAGCCACTGGCCCTGTTGCTGCCGCTGCCGCCCTTGTTGCTGCCCTTGCTGCTGCCGCCGTCGCCGATGCCGCCCCTGCTGCTGCCGCCGTCGCCATCCTTGCCGCCGCTGCTGCCGCCCCTGCCGCCGTCGTCACTGTCATCGCCGCCACCACCTTCGTCGTCGTCGTCGTTGTCGTCGTCCTCGCCATCGCCGCCACCGTCCTCCTCGTCCGAGGAGTACTCCGACTCATCCGAGCCCTCGAGCCCGGAGCGCTCGACAGCCCGGATGTAAGTCCAGACCTCCGCCGCAAGCCCCTAGGAGTCATCTGAATCGTCAGACGACTCACACAGAGGGATGGGAGCCGGAGACCCCTCGGACTCAGAGGAGAACTCCTCCTCTGAGTACTCCGAGTCACCGAAGTCCTCTGATGGAGGAGTCGGCTCACGCTTGCGCTTGTTGTTCTTGCCCATGGTGGAAGCGCGAGAAGGAGAAGAAAGCAAGCAGCGGAGAACAGCAAGAGATGTGAAAAAACCAGAGAGGCAAAGGCACTATTTATAGAAGAAGAAGGCAACCGCTCACCTCCAACCACGGTCACTGAACAGTCGCGAAGCATTCAATACACACTTCAACTCGTCTGAAGACACGTCAGGCGGCTGACGCCGTTTCACGCAGCGCAACACCCATTGGGACTCCAGTCAACAGCGTGGATGATATGATTACGCCCGCCGTCGCATCACATTACTACTCAGAAGCAGCCGGCTAAAACACTCAGCGTACCAAGCCGTCCCTTGTCCACACCCATTGGGGGGGACGCCCAGGAATTATCAGTATATTTTTCAAAACTGTCACATCTGTGCAGGGCATGCAATGAATACCTCAAGACAAAAATGAGATATCAGTAAGGATCAGAGGAAAGCCAAATATAGTCGGGGAAGTACAAAATCTGACCGACAGAAGCGACGTGAAGACTAGCCAGGGAACGTCCATCAAATGTCCAATCAGTCGCAGAGCAAATAAATTGCACCACCTAGCAAGATATGGGTGGATCGCGAACTCGGCTGCAAAAGACAAAATACATGCTGACCTCTGAAGCATAATATTGATGACATAATGCTGACCTCTAAAGCATAATGTGGATATGTCATCATGCCGACTTCTAAAGGCAGAAAGGATAACCTTCAACAAAAAGACACAAAAGGAAGACCTTCGAGTGGATTATCCTCAAAAATCCACTCGAAGCTCGGGGGCTACACCCATTGGGTGCACCTCCCATTTCAAGCCAAGATAGTGCCGACTTCTAAGGCATGAGACAAGATTAAAGACAAGGCTGGCCCTCAACCAAAGTACAAGAGTAAAATAAAAATAATTTCTGATGAAGACCTTCGAGCAGATTGTTTTCCAAAATCTACTCGAAGCTCGGGGGCTACACCCTCCGGTGCACCCAATGAAGTCCAGGGTCCCATAAAAAAGAAATGCCGACCTCTAAGGCACAAACATGAAGCAAGGCTCCAGTCTACGAGTGATCTAAGCAGAAGGAGACAGTAAAAAATCATTTTTACCGGACTGCTTGGAAAGCACCTCTTATCATAAGTAAAGACTGCAAGCTGGACCTAGGATCTTTGGGCTGATTATCTCAAAATCAGCCCGAAGATCGGGGGCTTGTGGGGGACAGATATCCCCCAGGTCCACTGGAAGGGTAAAAGACCTCACGAGAGGACCAAGGGCCCAATAAATCGTAAGGCCATTCCTTCGTGGGCCTGGGGAGGGACAATCAGTAAAGCAGGTTGACGTACGGCTGGATTAGTGCAAGCCCGGACGGCCCACAGCGTTGAGCAAGCGACCACAACAAAGATCCGACTTTCCCGCGCTGGAGCCCCATGCAACGGAACCAGGCGAGGATAGGTCGGCAGAACCATAGGAAGATAGACTCAAACAGTTCACTATCTTTTAGGTGCATATCCACATGTAATGCCCCACGGTCGGATATATAAGGCCTAGGGGGCACCCCTTCAGAACGATCGATCCCATTACTCAGCCACCCACCTTAACTCTCCACGTTCTCACTCTAGAGAGCTACCTTGTAACCCATTACACAAAGCATACTCACCAGGACGTAGGGTGTTACGCATCTCTAAGCGGCCCGAACCTGTAAACACTGTCCATTGTCCCTCGTGCATCTGGCACGAACCATTTTGCTACAGTCGGCGACACCGTCCTGCTCCTAAAAACACATCGAGGGGAAACCCCGGGTGTGCGGTCGGACCCAAAACACCGACAGGTGCACCACGATCTTTACTCAAAATAAAATGGTGCTACGCGTGCAAGACGACGAGGCAAACTTCATGGGTGCGGAACTCATCGAGGAAGAAGACGCGCCCGGGTTGGCGCAATTGCCCCAGCGCCAGGCGTGAGGGTCAGTCTGCCCGCGGGCCCGCGATGTCAGTGACAAGCTGCGCCAGGGAGATGGGCCGAGGGGTGGAGTTTTGGCCCAACAAACGTGCTACACCTTTCTTTTTGTTTTCCTTTTTCTTTTCTCTTTTCTTTTCTTTTCATTTTTGAATCTTAAATTTAAATCCCAATTTGATTATAACTTTTGGACTTGAATTATATGTACCAATCCAAGATGTTTATATGGAAAGACACATTTATTTATATATTTTTCCTTACAATATATATAGGGCTTTCCTATTTCTCCTCTTTTTCTTTTCCAATTTATTTCCAAACTCTAGACTTTGATTTAGATCTAACCTCCTTCTTACCATTATTAATGTATTTTTACTATTCTCATTTTTATCATTAAATGCACAAGCAATTAAACTCCAACATGATGCACCATTTTCTTTATTTAGTATATTTGTTGGTGGTCAATGTTAACCCGTGATTTGAAATATGCAAAAATGAGGAATATAACACAAGTGGTCAAATGAACCTTCTATATTTCCCAATTTATTGTACATTTTATTCCTCCCAATAGGGTTTCGTTTGTTTAGTAGGCCTTTAGATGGGCTTTGGTGAGTAAATAAGAAACACAAAAATCACGTACCCCCATAGCGACCCACCATCAGTCACACACTTACCTCTATAGCGACCGACCATAAGTCGTTAAATTTCTAGACTTTTAGCGACCCACAGACCATCGCTATAAACGCATTTAGCGACCAACCGTCGGTCCATAACTTTTAGCGACCAACCGTCGGTCCCTAATAAGGGTCGCTAAAGATCAACCGTCGTGTAGTGTTCCCCACAACTTGTTGAGCTATGATCTTTTGTGAGCTCACCCTTGTGATATATAACCCTCGCCCACAAGAGAAGAATAGGTGGTCCAAGAGGAGACCTACAACGATGAGTACGAGTTGATCTAGGTGGCGTCTCCCAGTCAGCTTGATGGCGCCAAGGAATATACTTAATTCGCTCTATTGTTCTCATATATTTTTGCAAGACTTCCGCTATGTAATAATGATACTTGTGATATTTATCTCTATACACTTTGTCATTATTTGTGGTGTTCTTCTTTGGCACACATATGAGACGCACCCGGCTTTATCACTTAAATCGGGGTGTGACAGAAGTGGTATCACAGGAAATGTTGATTGTAGGACGAAACCTAGATAGAACTGGACAAAACCCTTACCTACTTATCTTTACTATGATTCTTTCTATACTTATCTTGATCTTGTCTCACCTTTGGTTGTTCTACTCTGACTACTCTTACCTTTTCTACTCTATAAAGGCAAAAAGGATTTCACACCTTGGAATCATACAACTACAAACTCTCTAGAGAGATAGGAGACCTAAGACAAAAATATATATATATATTTTCTCTATATAAAGTGTTTGGATGTTTGTCTTGATGATAACTGTTTGATTTGCTTCTTTGATTGACTGAAATAGTATAGCAAGACATTCTAGCATGTACTACCATAAGGTAATATATTAGTACTAGGTATATGCCTGTGCGTTGCTACAGAACCAATGTGATTAAATACATTAATATACAAAAACACTAATTGTTATTCTATATTTTTGTTAGCATCACTAAATTTTGAGTGGTATTGCTGAAAAAAACTGAATTTTGCTAACAACCTATATCAAGTTTCATTTGCTCATCTCTAGTGTGGCGCCAAAACCATCTCCAAGAAAGCCAACTGCCTTCACATGGTCAAGAGTTATTTCCTGAAAATTCAAAATAAAGTGAGGTACAACAAAATAAAATGGACCAAAAGTAAATAGAGCAAAAAAGGGTAAATAAACTAAGTTTCATGGTATCATTGTGCCACCTGGAAATGATTCATTAATGTCTCTATAGAAGTCGTACGATCAACACCAATCTTATAGGACCGAATCAAAAAGTTTTACCTAAAGACCAGCCCATCTTAGATGATTCTACCAAAACCATATGTATCAACAACCAGACCTCTAAAAACCACAACCAGCATCATCGTCAAAGAAACTGATATGAAATTCATGTGAAGAAAACGACAATGGGCCAGTTGTGTACAGGTTCTTCCTATAATTATAGGTCGGTAGCCTCTCACCCAACTAAGATTGCTTGTAGAGAGTCATTAAGACAATGATTTATGCATATTTGTGGGGTTCTTTTGTGGCTTTCATGTGCTTTATGGTGAAAGAAAATATGTGTACAAAGTACAGACATATAAGACAAGAAGAAAAAACATGTACATGCACAGTGTTGGAAATAGTAGAATGTACCTGGGCAAGGTGAGCCCAATAGTCAAGGGAACTGTCGTCACACCTTAAACCAATGAGATGCTCATCTTCAGCACGCTTGTACTATCCAAGTGCTGAAAGAGTAAGACACTGGAAAATTGAGGAAATGATTACAGTGTCCACATATAAAATTAACATGGGGAAAAGAAATTTGTGTGCAGTGAGAGATCGGGTAATTAAGACAGTAATTTATGCATGCTACGCGATAGCACACGGTAAATCTATTTTTTTTAGTCACGCCAGTAGCTTGGCGAGGAGTCTTACTTGGAAGCGAAGCGCTTGTACTGGCCGCCTCGGCGATGGTAAAAAACTCCTTGATCTCTTATGCTGGTGGCACGATCAGCTCTGCAGCCAGCGTTGCCGTCGGTAATGACCGACCAGACTTCTTCCCCACCAGATCTGACTCTAGATCGTCGAGCTCGCCATTCGTCCAGACCGATGTCGTCATTTCTCTCCTATTTTTTCCAAAAAAAACAGGAGCGAAATGATGTGGTTATCACCACTCAAAATAAGCATATACGAATGTAATGAAATAGGTAGAGTAATTACAAGGTTGGTAGAGACCTATGCTATAACATATGGAACATAATCTCCAAGGAATTGAAAGTAGTTTAGAATGGGATTCAATACTGCATTTGTTTATACTTGTGAGAGAGCAAAAAGTAATTGCATTAAAAACAAGGTATCTCCTGAAGCAGATCTCCCAAATCTTTCCTATTATCGTGTCCCAATGCAAGTTTAGTTTCCTGCAATTTAGTATGGACGAATCTGCCCCACTACCCCAGTTAGGTTTCTTAGAAGAGGTTCAGGCATTCCCTTGAGGAATCAAAGCAGTGACGATAGGCCAAGTCAGTACAACAAGTAGCCAGGGAAGAGTTCAAATTTCAATCCTGTAAAATCATGGTTCACTGAAAATAAAAAGAAACCAAGGTATTTTCAAGGGTCATTTCATTCATCAGGCTCTAGGGACTCATCTGTAAGCTCTTCAAAAGCTCCTGCTAGTAAATATTGCGATGAGAGACATAAACAACCCTTTTTGGCAGAGACAAACATTACTGAAAGAAGTAACAGAAGAACTGAGGTTAGACGCCTACAAAGTGGCAAGAAAGCTTCTGTATTTAGTGATGGGCATCCATACACGCAGAAGAGTATCTCATAAGCTTCATCATCCTCAACAACTACTGGAGGCTTGCCGGAAGAGCATGATCTTGGAGTTTTATATGTTTCTGATTCTTCGGGTAGTTATGCACATGTAGTTAATTCCAGGAATACTACATTGAATGCTTTAGCACATATGCAAAAGGATAAATAAGAAATGAATTCAGGTATACCGCAAGGTGCTTCCACTTTTGTTCGCCGACATACTTTACCTCAAAGTTTTTCCACAGGTGTCGAGTCATCAACTGCCCCTAGCACTAAAAATCTTGGTTGCACTTCAATATCTGATGTTCTGCCTTCATTATGTTTGTCATCTGATTATGCTCGCAATAGGAGGATCGAAGCTACAAAGAAGAGAACTTCTAATGCAGAAAGTTCTTCAAGATCAAGGGGAATAAGTGAATAATCTGATAGAACAGAAGAGGGAGATACGTCACTAATCTTGGTCAAAGTTGTGGCATCGACAGTGCACATGTCCACATAGCCCTTCCTAATACTGATCTGCTCGAGCCCGCCATTCTTGCCGAAGACAACCTAGGGGCAAAAACAAGGATCACCAGACCAAAAACTGATTAGACAAAATGGAACCTTTCATATACACTGTATATAAAGGGGAATCAGTCAGAATAATATAACTTGAACATGCTATGAACTATGTCTTAACTGATAGGACGACGTCGGGATCGAAGAGCATGGAGATGGTGTATCTGCACCTGGAGACGACGGGCTGACAGAGGCAGGCATCTCCCCTGCAGAAGAGATAATTATATAGAAAAACTATATAATAGAACCTTGAGAAACAGAGAGATCTTTTGCATGCATCAGGAAGATCCTCCAGTTCCTTACCCAAGGATTGGTATGCGGATCAATGGTCAGCCTAGCAACAAACATCACTAAAGCAGCAACTACTGATGGCAAGAACCGAAGGCAACCATAATCTAATAGATTTAGCTTAGCAAGGTAGCTTCCCAAGAATTCCATTAAAATGCAAAGAAAATATATAAGACACCATTCACATCGAAAGAAGAGAAAAAATGTAGTGATAAATCAGAATAGGTTGGCAACCTTCTTGTCTTCACGGGCAAATCTTGTGAAGCGCCTAAAATCAGCAAAACAAAGGAGAGATGTGGCAGTAGATATTCCATTAGCCAACATGTTCAAATGGAAATTAAGTAATAACATGAAAATTATGAGCTTGTGGACGTATATGTTGTTGCTGCCAACTGGTTGGTAACTTGTTCCTCTTGCATGAATTCACTACAGTGAATGAAAAGACTGCAGAAAGATAAGGATTAGATTAGCGTGTGTGCTCAGAACTCATAAGTGTGATTTCTGCTGCTCGCAGTTCGTTACCAGATTGCTTGCAATGATAAAATTCCAGATGAGCTAGCTAGACAACCAAATGTCTGTAAGTAATCAAGACAAAGTTTCAGATAACTGTTGAAATCTGAATAAAGTTTCAGATAACTTTGTTGAAATCTGAATTAGATGGAGTTCGTCATTTCAGATAACCAAATGTCTGAGGTGCGCGTTCTCGGTCCTTGCGAGCTCGAGCGAGTCCCTGGCGCCGCTGGCCTCGGCCACGACCTGCTTGAGGATGTCCCGCAGGCACGTGTTCTCGTCGCGGACGACGCGCTTCGACTCGACCAGCCTGGTGTTCTCCTGCCGCGCCCGGCTCGCGTCGCCCTCGGACACGCGCACACAGTCGAGGAGCACGCGCTCCTTGTCGCCCCAGGCTGCCGCGCACTCGTCAACCTCGAGCATGTAGCAGTCGCGCTCGTCGGACGCGGCGCGCAGCGCCGCGCGCAGCCGGATGGCCTCGGCGTTGGTGGCCTCCAGCTCAACCTGTGCCTCGGATAGCCAGGCCTTGACCAGCCTGGCCTCCGCGGTCACGTCCGAGAGCGCGGCGGAGATGTCGTCCAGCGCCTTGCGGCTCCTCTCCTCGCCCTGCACCGCCGCCCGGAGCTCCGCGTGCAGGACCATGATCTCCTCGTCCGCGCCGCCGAACATGAGGTCCCTGACGCTCCTCTGCTCCAGCACGCCGCCGCGCCGGGCGGACGCGAGGCTCTTGCTCGCCTGCTGCAGCAGCAGCGTGGCCATTCCAGCTTGGCCTCCTCGAGCGACGTCTTGGTCTGCTCCAGCTGCTTGGTCTGGTATATCAGCGATAGTGGAGGCGGCGATTTGGGGGCGAGGAGAGCGGGGCGACGGGGATTACGGCCGCAGGCAAGATCTGGGGGCGAGGAGAGCCGGGACGGCCGGGATTGCGGCCTGGCGCAGGGAGAGGAGAGCCGGGACGGGGGATTGCTGCGATGTCGGGCGGAACCGTGGTGGACGCCCTCGTTACGTCCTTATAGAGTAGTACAGATTAGTAGGTGACACACTAATCTACTGAGCCAATAAAACCCCCAAAAGATCATGACCCGTAATTACTCGTCTTATCTATAATTCTATCTTACCATGTGTTTCTAACCCAGATGGTCAATATCAGGAAGGGAGGCAGAATCGATTTATCTACCAACCACCACAGTAGGAGGTTTGTTAGACAACCACAACCAGAAATGAATCCTCCACCGGCGGGACAGTTCCAGTGGTTACAGCTCAGATGCAGATGCTGCAACAGATGTCAAATACTATGACGGAAATGCAACTCAGATGTGGTAGGAACGTCAGGAGATGCGCCAGGAGCGTCAGGAGATGCGACAGGAAATGAGGCAAGAGCGATTGGAGCGACAGCAACAACCACCACTACCTGCACCACCACTAGCTCCACCCCGGGACAAGCATCGTGAATTCATGAGTCGTAGCGCCCAGAGATCTTCTCGGAGAGCCTGGCTTCCATTAGCTGCATTTCTGCAAGCACCCTGCGCGCGGTGGCGTCGGTGAAATCCACGGTGCTGAACGGATCCAGATCGACAACCTCTGATACCAGATTGTCAGCAACGCAGTCGGTTAGGGGGTCGATCGGTGGCTGTGGTAGAAGAAGACGTGGGGAAGAAGAAAGAAGAGAGTATGCAAGGGATTGTAATTGTATTCTGTTATGCGATGCCTTCTCCTAATCCTTGGTCTGATGCATATAACATCAGCCTCACGGCCAAACACGGCGCAGTCCACGCGAATTACAAGGCCACTATGGCCTACTTAGCCACACGTTCCTGCGTCTTGCTATGCGACGATTGTCTTCCTCCCAGCCTGGTGTTCTTCAGCGTCCGTCACCGTCGTGGAGCTGACAATTTTATACCTTGAGTTTCAAGTCACACATCTGACTTTAATCGGCAAGTCTCATGCAACAGACGAGTTGAGCATAAACATACTACCACAGTTTTCTATGGACCATGAACATGAAGCTTATTCCCACAGGTCAAGAATCTGCAGATATCATGCAAAAGGACTCCCAACAGCAGCTTTCGAAGGTTTTTGATCTTCTGGACCAGCCAGCCTCTCCGATCCGAACAGAGAGTTGATGGAAAATGACTGCTGGTATCTGTTCGATGAACGAGACAGAGTTCGAATGCGAAAGAAATCGGTCTGACAAGCTAACTGGTTCAGGTCTCACTATTCATACTAAAATCGAACCAGCCTAAAAAACTAGATTCCTAACTGAGAAGTGGATCTGGTGGCTGGTGCGTTCAGCTCATTCTGTTCAGGATCCAGGCAGCAGAGTTTTTCGGGGTCAAAAATTTTAGCTGGACAACAACGACATGAATTAGTGGGTCAAAAATGTTTCGTTTGGATTACACGTATATTGTTTGAGTCACCAGCTGTGTACAGTATGGACATTCAGCTGTCCCTCTGTGAACAAGGAGATATGACGATGTTTACTAAGTCAAAGCATGCATTGTTATGGTCCAAAATATGTGTATCGTTTTGACCGGCAACATCCAAGCAACAATACAAATGTCATTGTGTATATATATACACCTATACATAGAGCACGTATCATCACCAGAGCCTACTGTGTTCTTCTTTCCCACAGGTTATCATGTATTTCTTTGTTAGTAATTGCTTTGAAAAAAGTATCTTTTTAAATACTTTAATAGACTGCTTGTAGCTCGGTAGTTATGTAGTGCATTCGATTAAGACATCCGCTTACTATGAAAGTATGATAGCATTAGCACAAAACAACATATTATGTTTCCTATTCGTTACACTAATGTTGATCGATTATTGATTCTTATTGTTATTATAACAATTTCAAAAGAGAGAAAAGCTAAGGATAGTACGTGATCATGGCTACGCAGAACAAGACCAGTTGGCCCGAGTTGGTTGGCCAGGAAATTAATGATGCAATTGCAGTAATAGAACAAGAGCGGCCAGATGTAACATTATTTGAGTCACTAGATGTGGATTTGAACGAGACCCCGAGGCCTTCGAACCAACTGGCACCCGGAGCTATACGTGTTGTCATCTACTTCGGCACGGACCCAGTCACTAATGAGGAAATCGTTGAAGAAACTCCATATATCAAGGCATAAAAATGTATAAAGGTTGCCTTTGCTAGTGATTGCCTACTAGCAAAGGCTACCTTTATACTTTTTATGCCTTGATATATGAAAGGCAAGCATCAATTGAAATGCGAGTGTGATGTCTGATCTTACTTTCATGGTTGATTTCATATATTTAAGTGTATGTGTTGAATCTATATTGAGTAGTGTCCTACTCAATATACCGAATAATAAACAATGAGATGTCTTGTGTTGACGAGTGATGTATGTCCGGTGAAGTATTTATTAGTCCTTTATTTTTAGGCGTAATTATATTGTAGAAATTGGTGAGCAATACTTGCCACACTTGTGGATGGTTCCCGATACTGGTGTCGAGCATTCCGATCATGGATTAATGCCGCAACAACTTTTGATCCGATCCTCCTAGGTACAAACATCATTTCTAGAATATGATTAATAAAAAAAATGAATGAGATGCATACAATATATATGAAGCACTAGTTATAACCATTACTTATGGGTGTCACCGGTTGCTGCCGTAGGGTCTACATAGTAGGGTAGAGGGGATGAATAGTCTTTTCTAAAATTTAATCGCGTTGGCTGACCGAAATAATTGCGGAATTAAACTTAACGATCTAGCCACATCCGAGATACGACCACAACGAGGTGGCTAGAACTTGCGCTCACGACACCACGCCTGCATGGTGTTACTAACCATGGCGAGGCAGCCTAGGCCGATAGCGTGATGGTTATAGTACGAAACTATGCCGACACTGCACCACGACACAATGTTCATGTGGGAAGGGGTTGAGCCAAGGGGGAGCCAGCAGGGGCCATGGCCCCTCCCAATGCTGAGACAGACAAGAGAATTATATATATATAGTCTAAATTTTGTGTATCTAAATATATATACTCTAAATTTTGTGCAGCGTAATTAATCAAAGGTTTAACATTGTCACACCCGGATTTATGGGACAAAACCGGGTGGATCTCATATATATGCCAAAGAAGACAACACATATAATAACAGAGTGTATAGAGATAAATGTCACAATATAATCAGAGTACTTATTACATAGCGGAAGTCTTACAAAATAATAATATAAAACGAACTAAAGTCCATCCTTGGCGCCATAAAGTCAACTAGGAGACGCCACCTAGATCGAATCGAACTCCTCGTTGTGTGGCTCCTCTTGAACCACCTGTTTTTCTCCTGTGGGGGTGTGAGACAGCAAGGGTGAGCTCACACATGTTCATCGCTCAACAAGTTGTGGGGAATAATGTGGCATGAACTCACCAAAGGTGGGAGTTCATGTGATGTGTAAAGCTGATCAACAATAGGGGTTAAAGCTGAGCATTGCTTTTAATAAGTTGGTCAAATTTTATTAGCAGTTACTAAGTGTAAGTAAATAATAGAACAAAATTAATAAATAATCCCATGCAATGCTAATGACTAATTGAATTTAAGTTCCATAAATTAATCATGTGAGTGCCCGAGTCGCTCATGACAGTGAGCACGACTAGTATACCAGTTTTACACTCTGCAGAGGTTGTACCTTGTACCCACAAGTCGTGTATCCCATGTCACCAGGGTTTGCAAGGCCCTTAGACACTACCGAGGTGAATGGCTAGGGATGCACTACGAGGTTTTTACAAAGTTCCACTAGCTTCCAAAAACACGCTACAGTTTATGGGAAGAGCACTTGCAAGAATCTCTCGTCTGACCGCAATCGCAGCAAAATCAACCCGAGAACCTCCCTGCATGCAACTCCCCTAATGCCCTTGCCCCTTTCGGGTAAGGTAGTCTTCCACTAGCTTTCCTAATTAGTCAGCTAAGGGCATCTCATACCACCCTTGTGGTGGCACTATTTTCCTGGGTGGTTCTCCATGTTCCCATTAACATAATAATCTTATAATGAACAGTAAATAATAAACTGATAACAAAAGTGTGAACATGAATAATGTATATCTCTATACCCAAAACCACATAAAGCAATATCATATACTACCCAGAAATTCAGTGGTAAAACAAGGTATAAAGGTAGCCAAAACTAGGGTAACATATTGGATCCCATCAAATTAACCTATGCAGATCATTATGATTAATAAGCACATGACTTGGTAAAAAGGAAGCGATCAAGGGCACAACTTGCCTAGGACTTGAGATTCTAGCTACCAGGATGAACTTCAGGTGACTCGTGACCTCACTGCTAATCGTAGCAATACAAACAAACATGGTATAGACAAAATTAACATCACACCAAACATGTATACAAAATACATATTAATAATCTACATATTAAAATAAGATCATAGGAACAAGAACATTAATTTTTGGAGTTATAGATTTTAAGTTATGAATTTCCAAAGATTTTATGCATTTGATACAAGATTAACAAAGGAATAAATTTTATTACTGTTTTCATGTCAAACCAGAGACACTAGGTGATAAACAATAATATTACAAAATTTTAGAAACTGGAATTGATCAATTTGGAGTTCATATGAATTTTCTAGGATTTATACAAATTCTAGCACTTATTTTAGAACTTGCGCTCAAGACACCACGCCCGCATGGTGTTACTAACCATGGCGAGGCAGCCTAGGCCGATAGCGTGATGGCTATAGTACGAAATATGCCGACACTGCACGATGACACAACGTTCATGCGGGAAGGGGCGGAGCCAAGGGGGAGCCGGCAGGGGCCATGGCCCCTCCCAATGCTAAGACAGACAAGAGAACTATATACATATATAGTCTAAATTTTGTGTATCTAAATATATATACTCTAAATTTTGTGCATCGTAATTAATCAAAGGTTTAATATAGTGATTGGTTATATATGATCCATAACACTGTTGTAGTATGGCAACCAAAATCTAATAGAGACAAAGAGTATAAGATAAAATATTCATTGAATGACCAATCAATGCATGAAATGTCAAATCTAATTCGCTTGCAGACAAAGAATATAAGATAAATTTGTTAGTTATCTCATGAATACTAGAGTCATTATATAAAAGTTGAATCTCATTAGTTGGATATTCATCTTTATGTCAGTCTTTATTATTTTGGTATTGTTCTTGTGTTACAACTTTAGTTCAATATATTAATTTGCTAGAAAATAGACTCATAAACTAAAATAATTTATAAAGATCTAGAATTCTTATTCCATATCGAGTGATTAAACTTGATAACATTATATAATATTTTTTATCATATATTATTTATAAATTGATTGGTCCCCTTATATTGTAATCCTAGCTCCACCCCTGCATGCGGGCGTAGTCATGACAACAAGCACGCAGAGCTGAAGGCCTCGTTCCATATGTGGAACACCGGTATTTGGTATCCCTGGCTCTCCGGCGGCCAGTGTAGGTTGCGGTTGTGTCTAAATTGGATGGGTGGGGAGATGCATGCCTTCTCCACCCCCACCACTAGCCTGTGGTCCCGGGGCGCTTGCCATGCGACGTCGGGCCTTCTGTAGTACGTCGGCCGCTGCATAGCACACAGTACTGGTTGGAAATGGATTCCTCGTAGAAGCCAATCACGTTCCAGAGCTAAGGTCCGGGATGGAGGCCCATTGGCGTGTTGCCGGGTTGATGACGAGCCAGCCGAAGGGGGAGGACACGAGGAGGTAGCCATTGACGGAAGCGTGGACCAAGAGCGCCTACTTGAACCCGCCCGCGTAGTTCTCCTCCATCTTTTCGTAGTCGATGATACAGATGGCCATCAAACCCGTAGCCCGTGAACCCGGCACGAAGCCCGCTATTTGGGCCTGATCCAAGCCCGGCTCTATGCGGGACCGGGCCCAGCCCGGCACGGGCGGCGTGCCGGGCTCGTTCAACATTTTTGGCCCGTTGGGCCAGCCCGGGCACGGTCCGCTTCTAAACGGGCTTGGATTCGGCCCTTTTAATAAGGAAAAATTGCAAAAATAGCTATATCATTTATTTAAGGTCTATTATTTATTTGTGATATGTGTATTATTTGTAATATATATTATTGTATTTAGTTATATCCTTCAATGATAATTTCTAAATGTGTTCGGTTTTATGGTGATCTAAGAACATCTCCAAGAGACTAGCTAAATATCTTGTCAAGCTAAATTTTAGCTACTTAATAGCAAAATAGCTCTCAAACAAACTAGTCATTTAACTTGCCAAGTTATCCGGCTCTCTAAATTGACTCCCTCACTGGCCAAATTTGGCTAGCAACTCTCGCTAGCCAAGCTAACTTGCATGTTGGAGAGTCTGTTGGAATGAGATGTTATATATATAGTTTAATCTTTATAGACCGACAAATAAAGAGTCAAATGGAGAGTCAAAAATAAAGAATCTTTTGGAGATGCTCTAATTAGATGAGGGTGGAATGAGACGCCCTTAGCTGAATAATTAGATGAACCTGGGGGTGTAGTTGGCTTTGCCAGAGGGTCATCAATGGGGGCTAGGGCATAGTGCTCGCTCTACCAAGGGGGTGTAGAGGTTCATTCGATTTGGTATTGTTAGTCACCCACCTTGGGGAGGTGTACTGCGTTTGTACGACTGGTGAAACCTAACGAGCATCTATGCATCAGGGGAGTCTTTGTAAAGGCTACGTAGTGAGACCCTTCTAGGTCACCATGGTAGTGATCAATGGGGAGTCATGATCTCCGGGCAGAATGGGAATCACGACTCGTGGGTAAAGTGTGCAACCTCTGCAGAGTGTTAGAAATTGGTATATCAGTCGAGCTCACGGTTAAGAGTGGCCTTGAGCTCCTCTTTGATTAGAACTTTGGATACTTTTATGATGATGTTTAATGATGATGGTTATAATTATGATCTCTGGTATTTCCTCTTGGAGGGAGTACATTTGGGTAATAACTGGGTTTATTACTAAAATTTGGCTCTACTATTAGTAATAAATACTTGACCAACTAAAAGCAACTGCTTAACCTCAACTCCACATATAGCTAGTCCACTTTAGCCAAACGGGACATTTGTTGAGTACGTTGATGTGTACTCACCCTTGCTTTAAAAACCACCACCACCCCAGATTGTCCCCACTATATTCAGTGCTCAGGAGGGGATGCTGGCAACATGGAGGACTTTGAGAAGTTCCAGGACTACGACGAAATGACTATGTCAAGTAATGACTCTGTGTATGTCTTGGACATCTTGGTGTAATAAAAGTACATTTCCACTATTTTCTTTGAGCAATGTGTGATGATGTCTAATTATGTAATCTTGTGTACATGAGTTTCTGATCCTGGCATGTACACGGTTCGCATTCTGTTTGACTTCCAAAACCGGGTGTGACAACACTCCAGGGTCCTCTCATGCATTTCAATCTCAGACACCTACTGATCCACTATCGGTGTTTAGTGTCTGACCGCACACCCGAGGATACTCTCGTGGTGCTTTTGGGTAGGACGGTGTTGCTGATCGTAGCTCGATGGTTTGTGCTAGGACGCTGACAATCAGGCCCACCCGTCAGCTCACCTATCTGTGAACGCCAAAGTCTGGTCTAGGGATGGCAGTGGTAAGGTACCCAGTGGGCACATGAAGCCATACCCATACCCACTAGGAAAAAATTGACCCATACCCATACCCACTACCCATCATGGGTACAAAATTACGCCATACCCATACCCACCATGGGTAGTGGGTACCCATCAGGTACCCATACCCATTAACATTACGATAGACATGATCATTTGAATCGCAAAAATAAGTACCAACATAATAAATGTATCGAACCCAACATAATTTATCACAGGTTCAACAATATTCAACATTAAATGGCAATATCATGCCTTCAAATCACACAAAACATAGCATTGATTCTACCCGTGCCCTAATAGGGTTTTTACCCATCGGGAGAAAATTCATTTTATATGAGACATAAATCCGGACCCACATGTCATATATTAGCGGGTTCCCTATCGGGTAGCGGGTATGGGGCAACAGAGAACATACCCACGCCCACCATACCCGATGGGCATAACAAATGACCCAATAAAATACCCATGGGTATCAAAATCCGCCATACCCGTGCCCTAATAGGGTTTTTACCCATCGGGTTTCGGGTTTCGGGTACCCATTGCCATCCCTAGTCTGGTCGCTGCCTTGTGGGGTCTCATTGTCATGGCTCCCATCTTCCTCGCGTGGCGCTGCTCGGGCTGAACGCCGCACCGAATCCCACCGAAATCGGGGGATTCTGTTACAACCGCACGCATAGGTAGCCACCTGGTGCTTTGGCCTATTTAAGCCGCGTTACGGTGCCATCTAAAGGAGTTTCGTCGAACCGCCATTAGTGAGGGGGGAATGGATCCAGTCCGCCGCCATTACCACCCACCCACAGCACCGATTGGTGATTGAATAAGCGCCTTGGTAGTTCACCTGTGAGTATGGGTTCTCCCAAACGAGTCAATTGGAAACAGGAAACTTCTGGGCGCGTGGAATTCGTCGACAGATCCTCACCATTCGCTCGGGCCGCACTTGCCGGGGTCCTACACCACTACCACAACCAAACAACCGGTATGAATAGCACCAATTGTTTCGTCTTCATCTCTATTGCGTGTAGCACTATTCAGGGGGAATTGGGGCTCTGGGGTGCTGGCCACGTGTGCGCCGGTGAGCTCCACCGCCGCGGGCAGATCGGCACCGCGGTCTGGTGCCGCTAGGAAGGAGAAGATCGTGCTCGCCGTTGATATGGTAACAGACGTCTAGGATTAGAGCTCAAAGTACCCTTTCACGGTTTGAATCCCAACCGTTGGCGTGTGATCGGGCGAATCCGGGCTAATCTAGGTCAATTAAAATCCGAACCACTGATGATAGATCGGAGGGGCGAGGTCGTGTACCGGTTCACAGTTATGAGCCAACTAATCTGTGGCGTTAGTGGACGATCCAACAGCCAATATCGCATACCGGTTCGCGGGGCTTGGGATCTAATCTGGGGCGTTGAAAATAGATCGCACGGCTAGAATTCACTGATAGCCTTCGGCCTACCCTTTTTAACCTAAGAGACCCTCTTCTTTTCGCAAATAAACCCGCAGTCCGTGTTAATTGAAAGAGCACTACAACTAGGTCCTTTCTCTTGTTGTTAGGCCCCTGAGTTCTTGGACAATTGTATCCCTAGTCCAGAATTAGTAGGAATATTCATAATTTAAATCAGAAAATGATTTTCTTTGTATAAATAATTCCATATACTTGATTAGTCCATATCTAATCCATTTTAATTCCTTTTTGATCCAACTCAGTTGCAATAAATTCATGATAATATTGTTTATTATCTAGTAACCTATTTTAGTATGAAACATATGGTTAAATTTATGTGCTTGATTTATTTTGTACCTATCACTTAAAACATAGGAAAATCATAACTTGTCCATTTTAGCTTAGAATGGACCCGTTCAAATTGCAGTAGTTTCATATAAATATTTACTATGCATTAACACACATTAATTAGACATACCACATGGTTTATAATTAAATACTTATTTATCCTATGTCTAGTAAATTAATCCATCTAATTAAAGTAACATGTTTATAATGTGAATAAAAGAGGATCTTTAACTAAGATATGACTTATAAATAAAGATTATCCTTAATGTATATCTCACATGATCTATAAAACCAATCTAAGGCCCAGTTTTAATTATTTAATCACTACAATCTTCCGAAAGCCATATCCTCTTAATCGTAACTCCGATTTTAGTGGTTCTGGAGCCCACGATCTCGTAGCAATGGGTAGATTATTATTATGCGGTTGTTCTTATGTTTGGTGTGATGTTAATTTTTGTCTATGCACTATTTGTTTGTATTTCTACGTTTAGCACTGAGGTCACGAGTCATCTGAAGAGCAAGTTGGTACCTGGAATCTCAAGTCCCAGGCAAGTTGTGCCCTTGATCACTTTTATTTACCCAATAATGTTCTTTATAATCATTTATTCATGCATAGGCTTAATTTTGATGGGACCCAATAGGTCACCCTAGTCTTGTTATCTTTATACCTTGTTTAGCCCTGAACTATTTGGGTAGTTTTTGCTATTGTTGTATATGGTTTTGGGATTAATATTACATTATGATTATGTTCCAATTATACTGTTGTTTTACATATTGTTCATGACAAGATCATTATATTAATTGGAACATGGAGCTTAACTTGAGAAACACGTGCCACCACAAGGGTGGAATGGGACACCCTTGGCTGACTAATTAGGAAAGCTAGTGGAAGACTACCTTACCCGAAAGGGGCAAGGGCAGTAGGGGTGTAGGCGTGTACTGAGGTTCTCGAGTTGATTTTGCTGCGATGGCGGTCAGACGAGGGATTCCTACATCGCTCTTCCTAGAAACTGTAGCGGGTTTTCGGAAGCTAGTGGAACTTTGTAAAGGCCTCGTAGTGGATCCCTAGTCATTCACCTCGGAAGTGTCTAAGGGCCTTGCAAACCTTGGCAACATGGGATAGACGACTTGTGGGTACAGGGTACAACCTCTACAGAGTGTAAAACTGGTATACTAGCCGTGCTCGCGGTCATGAGCAGCTCAGGACTCTCGCATGATTAATTTATGGAACTAAATTCAATTTTTCATATGCATTGCATCGCGGGTGTTGTTATAAATTTTGATCTATTATTACTCTAGTTTGGTATCTACTTGTCGGGTACCGTAATTAGGGGTACCCCCAATGCTCCTTAACATGTCTGGAAAACATCCTCAAAACAGACCGTAAAGACCGGTAAGCGCGGTTCAAAGTTGAAACCTCAGGGACGCGATCTCGTCTCGCCCGAGCCCGGCCTCGGGCAAGAACAATAGTCCCGAACGGATTCACGCCTCGCCCGAGGACCTCCTCAGGCAACGGACGCACCCCCGGCTCGCCCGAGGCAAAACTCGGGTAAACTTTGTCGTGTAGCGACCTCGGCCAAATCGCCTTACCAACCGACCGTATCGCATGCGCATTTAATGCGGGGATCGCCTGACACCTTATCCTGACACGCGCGCCTCAGTCGGCAAGGTTGAAGTGACCGCAGTCACTTCGCCCCTTTACTGATCGTTCTGACAGGAAAACAACACTATTCACCCCGTTCCGACTACTGTGCCAACCACCAGGGTAAAACTAACAACAGTAAGTCACGACCTCCCCCGAGTTCATCCTCGGGCGCAACAGGGAGCTCTGCCTCGCCCTACCTCAGGCCTCGGCCTCAGCCTTGGCCTCAGGAGACGGTCTCCGCCTCGCCCGACCCCAGGCCTCAGCCTCAGCCTCGGCCTCGGGAGAAAGTCTCCGCCTCACCCGACCTCGGGCCTCGGCCTCAGCCTCAGCCACGGGAGGAGTCACATCCTCGCCCGACCTCAGCCTCAACCTCAGGAGAAGTCTCCGCCTCGCTCGACCTCGGCCTCAAACCAACGACGCCACTGGGGATACATCATTACCCTACCCCTAGCTAGCTGCCTCAGGCTACGAAGGAACAAGACCGGTGTCCCATCTAGATTACTCCGGTAACAGGTAATGATGGTTCCCTGCGTGCGTCCATGACGTCGGTTGTTCTCAACTACTCTACGAAAGCAAAGAAACGTCAGCAGGACCCCTGCCGCACCGCCAGCTGTGCTTCTACAGGGCTCAAGTACTTCTCCGCGAGCCACGTTAGCACATAGCTACACCCCCATTGTACAGCAGGACCATCTCCTTGTATCTATAAAAGGGGATGTCCAGGGCCTTCCTAAGGGGGAGACGCAGGCAGAGTGGGAGAAACGCAGAGGAGGCTAACTCAGACAGCTCACCTCAGGGCCGAACCCTCTCCCTCTCTCTCTCGCGACGCTTGTAACCCCTACTACGAGCACCCCGGTGCAAGATAATATAAGCCGTATCCTCCCTCTCGTGTTCCATATTGCATCAACCCATCTGAGCAGGGACATGTAGCGACAAATTCACTAGTCGGTTGAGGGTCCTCGCGGGTCTGAAACACTGACAGTTGGCGCGCCAGGTAGAGGCCTGCTGCGTGTTGACAAATACTTTCCCGTTGAGTTCCAGATGGACAATCTTCGGCAGCCTCTTCAGCCTGGGACGGTGCTCCGCTTCGGGAGTCTCGAGTTCATGTCCCGCGACAGCAGCTACAACATGGTACTCCTCCCCTCGCAGCACGACAACATCGACGGTCGTCGGCTCGCCCGACGAAGGCGAACTCGACGACGACTTCCCCCCGTGGCGGAAGAGGAACACCCGGGTTCGCCCTGCCACCCTCCTCACCGGAGGAGGAGGAGACGGGGCAACCGTGGCTAGGCAGGAGGCGGCACTTCGTCGGCTGTCGGGCCAGAGCGAGCCGACGACGCCGACACCCCTACGGGGGACATGTCGGGTGTTGTCCTCACACCTGAGACAACGACGGGTGTCGCTTCCCAGCAACGCACCGACCCCAAGCAGACTGATGACGCTGGCACCCTTGCGAGGTACTTGTCGGACATTTGTCTCGCACCTGAGATAACGACACACTCCGTCCCCGATGCAACTTCACCATCGTCCATCAACCAGGAGGTACCATCAGTTTTCCACCCTGTTCCCTTTAGATTTAGCTTCGACCCACCAAGCGACCCCGCTTCAGTGAGCGCTTTCGCAAGGGTGTATCCTGATCTTCCAGGGTACCATATGTGGTCAACTTAGGACCGACTGGCGGCCGTCTCAACCTCTGGACCTGCGGGTTCTGAGGAAGAAGACGACCCCGACTTCGGTTGGGATTTCTCCGGACTCCGTGATCCCATTGCCATGCGAGACTTCATGTCCGCATGTGACTACTGCCTCTCCGGTTACTCTGACGATGGCCACAGCCTTGACGACGAGGGTTACGACCCAAGTCGCGAGTGTTTCCACATCGATCAGGGGGATCACGATGAGGACAACCACCTCGGCATGCCAGAAAACGACGACGCCCCTACGCCTACGTCTCGCGTTGAGATCCCGCGGGAGCTAGCTGTGGCCCGAGTCCCTGCGGGGGGTCAGGACACACAGCTCGAGCAACTCCGCAAGATGCAGGCCAAGCTCGACGAAGAAACGGGGCGACTTGTGCAGCTCCGACAAAACATCGAGCAAGAGTGGGCAGGTCGAGCACTCGCCGGAGGAGCGCGTCATCGGGCCCGGGACGTCCAGCGCCGTATCATTGACGATGCCAGGGCAGGGCTGTCCCCAGCCTTCAGTAGGGCCGGCAAGAACCTAGCTGCAGCGGCAATGCAACTTCGAACAATGCTGGAGCCATCCACCACCGAGGGGCAACGTATCTAGGGCAAACTCAAGGATCTCCTGGAAAATGTCGTCGTCCGACGAGCCAAAAGCTCTGCCTCTCGAAGGCGAGGGTGCCCCTCGGAGCATCGCGCAACGTCCTCCCGACGCATGCGGAAGGCCTCCATCCACACCGAGCGCACAGGGGACGGGACGCCTGCAGCCCCAGACCGCCTCGGCAGCGAGCAACACCGCCACGACCGTCGAGCCCGCCTCAAGTAAAGGGTGCGCCGAGGCTACCACCCCAGGCACGGAGGACGCTACGACAGTGAGGAGGATCGGAGCCCCTCGCCCGAACCACCAGGTCCGCGAGTCTTCAGCCGGGCCATACGACGGGCGCCGTTCCCGGCCCGGTTCCGAGCCCCGACTACAATCACCAAGTACTCAGGGGAGACAAGGCCGGAGTTGTGGCTCCCGGATTACCGGCTGGCGTGCTAGCTGGGAGGGATGGATGACGACAACCTCATCATCCGCAACCTCCCCCTTTTCCTCTCCGACGCCGCCCGGGCCTGGCTGGAGCATCTGCCTCCTGCGCAGATCTTCGACTGGGACAACTTGGTCAAGGCCTTCGCTGGAAATTTCCAAGGTACGTACGTGCGCCCTGGGAACTCGTGGGATCTCCGGAGCTGCCGCCAGTAGCCAGGGGAATCCCTGCGAGAGTACATCCGGCGGTTTTCAAAGCAGTGCACCGAGTTGCCCAACATCACCGACTCGGACGTCATCGGGTCATTCCTCGCCGGCACCACTTGCTGAGACCTGGTGAGCAAACTAGGGCGTAAGACACCCACCAAGGCGAGCGAATTGATGGACATAGCCACCAAGTTCGCCTCTGGCCAGGAGGCAGTCGAAGCCATCTTTCGAAAGGACAAGCAACCTCAGGGAAGAGAGAAGGAAGAAGCCCCCGAGGCGTCCGTCCCGCGTGGCACAAAGAAGAAGACCTGGAAGAAGGCGCAAGCAAAACGCGACGCCATTGACGCGGATCTTGTTGCTGCTGCCGAGCACAGGAATCCTCAGAAGCCTCCCGGAGGGGCCAACATGTTCGACAAGATGCTCAAGGAGTCGTGCCCCTATCACAGGGGTCCTGTCAAGCACACCCTTGAAGAGTGTGACATGCTCCGGCATTACTTCAATAAGGCAGGACCCTCGATAAAAGGTGGCAAGTACCAAGGTAATGACACGAAGGGGGGTGACAAGGAAGAAGAGTTCCCGGAAGTCCACAACTGCTTCATGATCTACGGCGGGCAAGTGGCGAATGCTTTGGCTCGACACCGCAAGCAGGAGCGCCGGGAGGTCTGCTCGGTGAAGGTAGCAGCGCCGGTCTACCTAGACTGGTCCGACAAGCCCATCACCTTCGACCAAGGCGACCACCCCGACTACGTACCAAGCCCAGGAAGGTACCCGCTCGTCGTCGACCCTGTCATCGGCAACGCTAGGCTCTCCAAGGTCCTCATGGACGGAGGCAGCAGTCTCAACATCATCTACGCCGAGACCCTAGGGCTCTTGGGGATCGATCTGTCCACAATCCGGGCCGGTGCAGCACCTTTTCATGGGATTGTCCCCGGCAAGCGTGTCCTGCCCCTTGGCCAACTCGACTTACCCATCTGCTTCAGAACTCCCTCCAACTTCCGAAAGGAAACCCTCACTTTCGAGGTTGTCGGGTTCCGAGGGACCTATCACGCGGTGCTGGGAAGATCGTGCTACGCCAAGTTCATGGCCGTCCCCAACTACACGTACCTCAAGATCAAGATGCCAGGCCCCAAGGGAACCATCACCGTCGGCTCCATGTACCGCCACGCTTACGAGTGCGACGTGGAATGCATGGAGTGCGCTGAGGCCATCGCCGAGTCCGAGGCCCTCATCGCCGACCTGGATTGCCTCTCCAAAGAGGCGCCTGATGCGAAGCGCCACGCCGGCAACTTCGAACCAGCCAAGGCGGTTAAGTCCGTCTCTCTCGACCCCAGCAATGACGCCGACAAGAAAGTTAGGATCGGCTCCGAGCTCGACCCCAAATAGGAAGCAGTGCTCGTCGACTTTCTCCTTGCAAACACCGAAATTTTTGCGTGGAGTCCCTCGGACATGCCCGGCATACCGAGGGATGTCGCCGAGCACTCGCTGGACATCCGAGCCGGTGCCCGACCCGTGAAGCAGCACCTACTCTGTTTTGATGAAGAAAAGCGCAGGGCCATAGGCGAGGAGGTCCACAAGCTAATGGCTGCAGGGTTCATCAAAGAGGTATTCCATCCAGAATGGTTAGCTAACCCTGTGCTTGTAAGGAAAAAAGGTGGGAAATGGAGGATGTGTGTAGACTACACTTGGTTAAATAAAGAATGTCCAAAGGTTCCCTACCCTCTGCCTCACATCGATCAAATTGTGGACTCCACTGCTGGGTGCGAAACCCTGTCTTTCCTCGATGCCTATTCAGGCTATCACCAAATCAAGATGAAAGAATCCGACCAGCTCGCAACTTCTTTTATCACACCTTTTGGTATGTATTGTTATACTACTATGCCATTTGGCTTGAGGAATGCAGGTGCAACATACCAAAGGTGCATGAACCACGTGTTCGGAGAGCACATCGGCAGAACGGTCGAGGCTTACGTCGATGACATCGTTGTCAAAACAAGGAAAGCCTCCGACCTCCTCTCTGACCTTGAGATAACATTCAGGTGTCTAAGAGCGAAGGGCGTAAAACTCAATCCTGAGAAGTGTGTCTTCGGGGTCCCTCGAGGCATGCTCCTAGGGTTCATCGTCTCCGAACGAGGCATCGAGGCCAACCCGAAGAAAATCGCGGCCATCACCAACATGGGACCCATCAAAGATTTAAAGGGAGATACAAAGGGTCATGGGATGCCTTGCGGCTCTGAGCCGCTTCATCTCGTGCCTTGGCGAGAAAGGATTGCCCTTGTACCGCCTCTTAAGGAAGGCCGAGCGCTTTACTTGGACTCCCGAGGCCGAAGAAGCCCTCGGAAACCTTAAAGCACTCCTTACTAATGCGCCCATCTTGGTGCCCCCCGCTGCGGGAGAAGCCCTCTTGATTTACGTAGCCGCAACCACTCAGGTGGTCAGCGCCACGGTCGTAGTCGAGAGACGAGAAGAAGGGCATGCACTGCTCATCCAGAGGCCAGTCTACTTCATCAGCGAGGTGCTATCTGAGACCAAGATCCGCTACCCACAAATCCAGAAGCTACTGTACGCGGTAATTCTAACACGGCGAAAGCTGTGACACTACTTCGAGTCTCATCCGGTGACTGTGGTGTCATCCTTCCCCCTGCGAGAGATCATCCAGTGCCGAGAGGCCTCGGGTAGGATAGCGAAATGGGCAGTGGAACTCATGGGCGAAACACTTTCATTCGCCCCTCGGAAGGCCATAAAATCTCAAGTCTTGGCAGACTTCCTGGCTGAATGGGTCGACACCCAATTGCCAACAGCTCCAATCTAGGCCGAACTTTGGACCATGTACTTCGATGGGTCGCTTATGAAAACCGGAGCGGGTGCTGGCTTGCTCTTCATTTCACCCCTCGGGAAACATGTGCGCTACGTTATACGCCTCCATTTTTCGGCGTCAAACAACATGGCCGAATACGAGGCCTTGTTTAATGGGTTGCGCATCGCCATCGAGCTAGGGGTTCGGCGCCTCGATGCTCGTGGCGACTCGCAGCTTGTTATTGACCAAGTCATGAAGAACTCCCACTACCACGATCGAAAAATGGAGGCCTACTGCGACAAAGTTCGGCGCTTGGAAGATAAGTTCTACGGGCTGGAACTCAACCATGTTGCTCGACGGTACAACGAGACTGCGGACGAGCTGGCTAAAATAGCCTCGGGACGGACGACGGTTCCCCCGAACGTCTTCTCCAAGGACAAATATCAACCATCCGTCAAAATTGACGACGCGCCCGAAACCGAGGAAACCTCGGCCGCCGAGGGTGAGGCCCTGCGCGTCGAGGGAGAGCAGAATGGGGTTACGCCAAACTCGAACTGGCAGACCCCGTACCTAGAATATCTCCTCCGAGGAGAGCTGCCCCTCGACAAGGCCGAAGCTCGGCGACTGGCTCGGCGCGCCAAGTCATTCGTTTTACTGGGTGATTAAAAAGAGTTGTACCACCGCAGCCCCTCAGGCATTCTCCAACGATGCATATTCATCGCCCAAGGACAAGAGCTGTTACAAGAAATACACTTGGGGGCTTGCGGTCACCATGCAGCACCTCGGGCCCTCGTGGGAAACGCTTTCCGACAAGGTTTCTACTAGCCGACCGCGGTGGCCGACGCCACTAGGATTGTACGCTCCTGCCGAGGGTGTCAATTCTACACGAGACGGACACACCTGCCCGCTCAGACCCTACAGACAATACATATCACTTGGTTGTTTGCCATATGGGGTCTGGACCTCGTCGGTCCCTTGCAGAAGGCACCCGGGGGCTTCACGCACCTGCTGGTCGCCATCGACAAATTCTCCAAGTGGATCGAAGTCCGACCCTTAACCAACATTAGGTCCGAGCAGGCGGTGGCGTTCTTCATAAATATCATCCATCGCTTTGGGGTCCCAAACTCCATCATCACCGATAATGGCACGCAGTTCACTGGGAAAAAGTTCCTAGACTTTTGCGAAGGCCGCCACATCCGTGTGAACTGGGCCACCGTGGCTCACCCAATGACAAATGGGCAGGTGGAGCGCGCCAATGGCATGATTTTGCAGGGACTAAAACTGAGGATCTACAATGACCTCAACAAGTTTGGCAAGCGGTGGATAAAAGAACTACCCTCGGTAGTTTGGAGCCTGAGGACGACGCCGAGCCGGGCCACGGGCTTCTCGCCATTTTTCCTAGTCTATGGGGCCTGTCACACCCGGTTTTGAAGGTAAACCGAATGCGAACCATTTATGTGCCAGGATCAGTAATTCACGTACACAGCGATTACATAAATGACTCATCATAGCACAATGCTTCGAATTACAATAAAGAGTAAGTAATAATATTACAAACTAGAGTCATTTACATAATATAAATCAAAGTACACATAATCGAAACGTAGCCAACGTAAACAACCCACCACAGGCAGCTGACGGGGGGAGGTCGCTAGCCTAATCCTCGAACTCGTCGACGTCATGGAACTCCTGGAGATCCGCCTCGACGCCTTGTTTACCTGAGCATAGATTGCACCAAAGGCAACCTGGTGTTCTGTGAAAGCAAGGGTGAGTACACATCAACGTACTCAGCAAATGTCCCGTTTGGTTGTAGTGGACTAGCTTTATGTGGGGTTAAGTCAAGCAGTTGCTTTTAGTTGGTCAGGTTATTATTACAAGTCCTTACGGAGATGATGGAGTTAACGGCACGACGGCTAAGCGAACTACACCCCGGTTCCTCTAATTATTCAGCTAAGGGCATCCCATTCCACCCTCATGGTTGCACTGTTTTCCCGGGCGGTCATCCAACGAACAGGTCCTTACGGAGAGGCACTCGAGAAACCGCTCGAGCCCCCTTAAATGACACATGTATAACATCATAATAAAGAAGGGAAACATCGTATCATTGATAAATCTCATCATGTTCATTGATTAGAGTTGAGCAATAGCATAAAGCTAAACAATAATAACCCAAAAGGTAATCAAGGACAAGGTAAATACAAAGCTAGTCAATCCTTAGGTTGATCATGGTATGCGGGTTGATGAATTATAAAGTAAATGGGACATAATAGGTCAGAGGACACTTGCCTTCACCAAACAGATGCTCAGGGTCTTCGATCTCGTAGAACTCAAAGAGTTCGATCACTTGGTCGCCATGCTTGATCGTCGATTCCTCGAAGCTCAGAAACGAATCACGATCTAATCGCAACGCAAAGTGAAGACGAACAGGCACAAGCAAACAAACATATACATGTGCATAAGAACATTACACCATACAAGATAAAATGTTATAAAAGCGAGCAATATAAAATAGAGAGCGCCTCTACGGTTACGCGAGGAAAAGAACCACGATAGTCGAAGATACGGTCGAGGGGTTAGCGTGTTTACGTTAAACAAGTACTAATTAGAACATCCAATTCAACATAATTATATTAATTGATATTAATCAAATGTAAATTAATACTACTACTTAGTTTTGACTAACTTACTATTTTAATAGTTGACAGTTAAGCAAGTAACTTAATGAATATGAGCGATTCTAAGCGAGACGAATTAACGACGCACGACGTGCAAACACGATGTGTGCAATGCGCTGACACAAACGACATAGCGCGTGGACAACGCGCGATACGCGCGAACGGCATGCGGCAAGGCGCGCGACACATGCGAACGGCACACGACAACGCGTGCGAACAACACGTGCGACACTCGCGAACGACACGCGACGACATGCGCGAAACAGCACCGCGACACGCGCGAACCGACATGCGAAACTAATAAATAAATAACGTGATTAAACTAAATAATTATTAATAAATAACATTTCAGTTAAGGATAATCATATTGGTGACTAATTATAAATGCGCAAATCGAATTCCTAAATTAGGTTTTTAAATTAAAACGTCGTTCTAGTAGCCACTGGTTAGACAAACGTTTAACTAAATTAAATAAAATGTGTAAAAATTGGGATAAATATTTCTAAATTAAGATAATTTTAATACGAATCTAACACAACTTGAATGGATCGAATCGGGTTTAAAACGCAAAAGTTATGAATATTTTAAACCATACTGTAATTCGTGTGGACTAAATTTACGAGATTGTCATCGTCTTCTTCCTTTTTTTCATCTTCTTCCTCTCATCCATGGAAGAGAGAGGAGAGGAAGGGGAGGGGGCTGCGCAGAGGAGGACGAGGTTGGGCCGGCCGGGGGTGGGCGCGGCCGCACAGGGCGCGAGGGGCGCGGCCACCGCTCCCGAGGAGGGGTGCGCGCGGGCGTGGGGCGCGGGAGCGCGAGCGCCGCCGTCGGCCACCGCCGCCACCGCCGGGGAGGAGAAAAGGGGCGCCGCCGGGGAGGGGAAACAGAGGAGGAAGGGGCGCCGCCGTCGGGGAAGGTGAGGGGAGAGTGGGAGATGCTCTGCACGGACGGGAAAACGAAGAAACGAAAAAACTCTAGATGCAACAATGGAGGTTTCTCACCGGGGAAGAAGACCCTCGCCGGAGCCGAAGCCAAATCAGTCGATTGCCAGAGATTCGGGGGTCCAATCGACGAACCGAACGCGCTGCAACGAAGCCCTCGACGAGACGAACGCAGCGGTACCCTCGGATTCCGCAGACGATGCATGGATTGGGAGTAATTGCTCGCCGGAGTTGGAACCGCCCCGAACTTCGGCGAGCAATACCGGGAGCTAGGGATTAGATTTAGAGAAAACATTTCGTGTTCTGGAACGGGCTCGACGAGATGAAGCCGGACATGTATATATACCTAGGGTTTGGACGAGATAAAAATTCGGTTAAAATTCAGATTTTACTATTTTTAAAATTTGAAAAAAGCCTAGAAATCCATATTTTGTGCTCAAAATATTATAGATACTTTTAAAAATTCCAGAAAAATTCCTATAAATGTTTTGGCACCTAATAAACTCAAAAAACATAATTAGAATTTCTAAAACATTTTTAAGTTCCACAAATAAATAGATTTTGGTTTCTGGAAAATAGAAAAATATTCCGAAAAATATGAAAATTTACCGAGCGCTTCTATAAGATATGTTAACATATTTCAAACACATTTTGCACTTAGAAACACCATGCAACGACATGAATGCAACAACCAAAGTGCCTCTAGGGCTTATTCCACTAGGTTTACGCTAATATAAAACAAAATAATTCTCCATTTTTAGGGAAAAGAGAAAGGAAAGCGAAGAACTGAGAGAGTAACACCTAAATTTGGTGGATATTAGGAAATAAATTTTATACCCCCAAATTCAGGGTGTTACAAATCTAACCCCCTTAACAGAATCTCGTCCTCGAGATTCAAGAAGAGGCTAGCAAGAAAATGAGATTGGTTCATTAGTCTTTCATAGCTTTTTTCTAACTCAACTTTGACTCCGCCGGCTTGACTTGTGGATTGGTTGCTTTGACCATCAGATGCTTGAGACCGATTGATGCAATTCTTGAGGATCTCCTAGGCCTGTGGGTTAGGACCCACACACGCTTTCGCTGCGCCATTCGGATCTTGTTGGTTGATGTTGATTGCATTGTCTTCATTGGGGTTAGCGGCTAACCCCCTTAACAAGAGCATTGATACACACTTGATGAAGATGTCGTCAACTCTAATCTTGACTGATTAAGAGAGGTTATAGGATGCCAACCGGACAGGTGCAAAAGGGAAGAGTATAGATAGAAAAGGTAAGATAGAAAAGGTAAGCATAGATGGCTTAAAGAGAGGGAAGAGAGAGCACCAACTACCTAACTCTACGGCACTCAGCTAGTAAACTGATGTCACTGCGGACCAAGGGCCACAACACATCAACACTCATTTCAAAGAAGCAAATCAGTCATACCACAAAGACAATCACCATGAGAACACAACAACAAACATCTCGGTGCTATACGTTCCTTTTAAGTACATGGTGGTCTTTCTTGAAAAGGGAATAACTACTCTCTAAGGTTGTCGAAAGACGAGGAGAAGAACAAGACGTGCAGGATAGGGGCACGAACACCATAAAGGATGGAGTTAAAGCAAGGATTGTAATCGACAAGGGAGAAAATGCAACCAAGGGCAGGGTAGGTAAACACCATTCTCAAATCGAGATGGGAAAGATGATAATTCAAAAGGTAGGCATAAGATAAGCATTATGGAAAGATCTAGTGATGACAAAGGTACAAGAGGTAAAAGGCAAAAGCACACCAAAAGATCGAGTCAAGACAAGTCTTGCAACACGACAGAGGAATAGCGAACGAACAAGAGCGGGGAGGGGTAAGACAACACTCTTGAAATGAAATGGGAGAGGAGGCTTTAAAATGTAGGTGCAAGATAAGCATCATGGTAAAGATCAAGGGATGACAAGGGTTAAGGTGATAACAGACAAACACAACCAAGGATGTATTTTAGACAAAACTTGTGAGGCGTCAAAGAAGGGGAAGCAATCAATGGTGAAGTAGGTGAGGCATTATCCTCAAACAGCGATGAAAAAGAAGAGGCTTTAAAGGGTAGGTTCAAGATAAGCATGAGGGCAAGGGCATAGATATCACGAGGGTTTAAAGGTGATAACGGACAAGGATGTAGGAGAGGAGGTAAATGCGCATAATAACTAAGGATATAAGTACCACAGAGGATGGAGTTAAGACAAGACCTGCAGATGAAAAAGAAGGAGGTACGTCCAATGGCCAGATAGGTAAACAACCACTCTCCAATCGAGGTGGAAGAGAGGAGATTTTAAAGAGCAAGAATAAAGATTAGTATCAAGGCAAGATCGATGGATGACAAGGAGGTGGTGATAGCAAATAAAACACATAGCAAAGGATGGAATTGAAACAAAACTTGTAAGGCAACAAGAAGTGAAAAGAAATCAAGGGAGAGGTAGGTAACTCGCAACTCTCAAACTGGGTTGAAAGAAAGGGGAGGATTTAAAGGATAAGTTTAAGGTAAGCATTTAGGTAGAAGACATAAATATCGCAAGGGCCAAAGGCGATAACGGACAAGGGTGTAAGAGAAAAGATAAAGGCATAGAAGAGCAAGTGGTACAAATACAATAACGAATGGAGTTAAGTCTAGGCCTACACGCGGTAAAGAAGAGGATATAGTCAAGGGTGAGATAAGTAAAACATATCTCTCGAATTGAGATAAAAAAGAGGGGATTTCAACAAGCAGACCTAAGATAAGTATCAAGGCAAGATCTATAGATTACAAAGGTAAGGATGATATCAAACAAAAGCTCAACAAAGGATGAAGTTAAGGTAAGACAAGACTTGCAAAGCGACAAAGGGAAAGGAAACGAACAAGAGCAGGATAGGGAAAATAACACTCTCGGATTGAATGGAATAAGTGAGGCTAAGAAATAGGTAAACATCATGGTAAATATGGAGAGAGGTCAAGGGTCAAAGGTGATAATAGGCAAGGATATAAAGGAAGAGGTAAATGTGCATAAAAACAAGGAATCTAGGTACAACCAAGAATAGAGATAAGATAAGTCTTGCAAGAGGTAAAGTATAGGATATAACCACGGGTGAGATAAGTAAGAGACCACGCTTGAACTAAGGTGGGAGATTGGAGGTTTTAGATAACGAACATAGCGTACTCACCAAGGTAAGATTGAGAGATGAGAATGGTAAAGGCAATAAGAAGCAAAAGCACAACAAAGGATGAGGTTACAAACTCGCGAGCCAAAGAAGAGGATATGACCAAGAGAAAGAAGGTATGAGACGGAAGAGGGGCGATTTTAAAGGGCAGGTATGAGACAAACATCAATGTAGGATATAGAGGTGTCAAGGGTGCATATGATAATAATTAAAAGCATAACAAAGGATATAGTTAAGGCAACACTCGTGAAACGACAAAGTGGAGAAAACAATCAAGGGTAAGATAGGTAAGGTTCCAACATAAGAGTTGAAGTAAAGATTCATTACCGAGTGGAGTTACAAGGAGACAACGAGATCACCAAGGATATGCAAAGTAGAATGACCGCTCATGGATCATTAAGAAACAAGGGTGGTCAAGGGCATGTTAACTGAAATGTCTCAAACAGATATTGGGATATAAAGGTAAGCATATATAAAAATAAGAGTATGCAAGATTCCAATGGTACGAGCATACCAAGACCAAGAAAGTACAAATTGCCAAAAAGATAGCGACTTATCAATAGAATAGGAAAGGGTCTCAAAAGACAGTAAGATCATGGACATATAAACTGAAATGTTTAAATAGGCAGTGGAGGTACAAGGGTAAGTGCTTTAGATTAAGGGTAAGGGTATTAAAAATGCAAGGATACGAGCATGTCAATAACAAAATGGAATAGAGATGGTCAAATAGTAGCAATTTAATAATGGATGAGGAAAGAGTCCCAAAAGACTAAAGGCTATGGTAGGGGGCATCTACAAAGATGTCGCAAGCACAAGATGAGATCAGATCTAATAGATTGATAGAAGTATAGACCATACTAGAATAAAATACTTTTTGGCAAGGGGGCATATAGGAGCACAACATAGAATTAGTCGAGGTGACTAATATTTTGAAGCAGAATCAAGGATGAGATGAAGTAATAATCAATAAGTCCTTAAAACGGCCAATGCTACTCTAGGTCAGCGGTCCTATAGTCAGCACGGCTTTGATACCACTTATGTCACACCCGGTTTTGAAGGTAAACCGAATGCGAACCATGTACGTGCCAGGATCAGTAATTCACGTACACAGCGATTACATAAATGACTCATCATAGCACAATGCTTCGAATTACAATAAAGAGTAAGTAATAATATTACAAACTAGAGTCATTTACATAATATAAATCAAAGTACACAGAATCGAAACGTAGCCAACGTAAACAACCCACCACAGGCAGCTGACTGGGGGAGGTCGCTAGCCTAATCCTCGAACTCGTCGACGTCCTGGAACTCTTGGAGATTCGCCTCGACGCCTTGTTTACCTGAGCATAGATTGCACCAAAGGCAACCTGGTGTTTTGTGAAAGCAAGGGTGAGTACACATCAACGTACTCAGCAAATGTCCCGTTTGGCTGTAGTGGACTAGCTTTATGTGGGGTTAAGTCAAGCAGTTGCTTTTAGTTGGTCAGGTTATTATTACTAGTAGAAAGCCAGGTTTTAGCATTAACCCAAGTTCTTAACCCAAAGTACCCTTTCCAAATTGAAAGAATACCACTTACCATTACCATAAGCATGATCATAACCATCCTCATCATCATCTATAAACCAACCATCTCTGATTAAAGTGTCTCTAATCAATGGAGCTCCCTTGGCCGCTCATAACCGCGAGCACGACTGATATATCAGTTTCATAACACTCTGCAGAGGTTGCGCACTTTACCCACAAGTGGTGATTCCCTCTTGCCTCGGGCCGATCAAACCCTTAAACACTACCAAGGTGAATAGGCAGGGTTTCACTACGTAGCCTTTACAAAGATTCCTCGAGGCTGTAGCCGCCCGTTAGGTTTCCTAAATGCACCGCACTCCTCCCCAAGGGGCGAACCAAACTTGGCAGAGCGAGCCACATATACCGAGCCCCATTAACGGCACGACGGCTAAGCGAACTACACCCCGGTTCCTCTAATTATTCAGCTAAGGGCATCCCATTCCACCCTCATGGTTGCACTGTTTTCCCGGGCGGTCGTCCAACGAATAGGTCCTTACGGAGAGGCACTCGAGAAACCGCTCGAGCCCCCTTGAATGACACAAGTATAACATCATAATAAAGAAGGGAAACAGCGTATCATTGATAAATCTCATCATGTTCATTTATTAGAGTTGAGCTAAACAATAATAACCCAAAAGGTAATCAAGGACAAGGTAAATACAAAGCTAGTCAATCCTTAGGTTGATCATGGTATGCGGGTTGATGAGTTATAAAGTAAATGGGACATAATAGGTCAGAGGACACTTGCCTTCACCAAACAGATGCTCAGGGTCTTCGATCTCGTAGAACTCAAAGAGTTCGATCACTTGGTCGCCATGCTTGATCGTCGATTCCTCGAAGCTTAGAAACGAGTCACGATCTAATCGCAACGCGAAGCGAAGACGAACAGGCACAAGCAAACAAACATATACATGTGCATAAGAACATTACACCATACAAGATAAAATGTTATAAAAGCGAGCAATATAAAATAGAGAGCGCCTCTACGGTTACGCGAGGAAAAGAACCACGATAGTCGAAGCTACGGTCGAGGGGTTAGCGCGTTTACGTTAAACAAGTACTAATTAGAACATCCAATTCAACATAATTATATTAATTGATATTAATCAAATGTAAATTAATACTACTACTTAGTTTTGACTAACTTACTATTTTAATAGTTGACAGTTAAGCAAGTAACTTAATGAATATGAGCGATTCTAAGCGAGACGAATTAACGACGCACGACGTGTAAACACGATGTGCGCAATGCGCGGACACAAACGACTTAGTGCGTGGACAATGCGCGATACGCGCGAACGGCACGCGGCAAGACGCGCGACACACGCGAACGACACACGACAACGCGTGCGAACAACACGCGCGACACTCGCGACGAGACGCGACGACGTGCGGGAAACAGCACCGCGGCACGCGCGGACCGACATGCGAAACTAATAAATAAATAACGTGATTAAACTAAATAATTATTAATAAATAACATTTCAGTTAAGGTTAATCATATTGGTGACTAATTATAAATGCGCAAATCGAATTCTTAAATTAGGTTTTTAAATTGAAACGTCGTTCTAGTAGCCACTAGTTAAACAAACGTTTAACTAAATTAAATAAAATGTGCAAAAATTGGGATAAATATTTTTAAATTAAGATAATTTTAATACGAATCTAACGCAACTTGAATGGATCGAATCAGGTTTAAAACGCAAAAGTTATGAATGTTTTAAACTATACTGTAATTTGTGCGGACTAAATTTACGAGACTGCCATCGTCTTCTTCCTCTTTTCATCTTCTTCCTCTCATCCATGGAAGAGAGAAGAGGAAGGGGAGGGGGCTGCATAGGGGAGGACGAGGTTGGGCCGGCCGCACGGGACGCGAGGGGCGCGGCCACCGCTCCCGGTGAGGGGTGCGCGCGGGCGTGGGGCGCGGGAGCGCGAGCGCCGCCGTCGGCCACCGCCGCCACCGCCGGGGAGGGGAAAAGGGGCGCCGCCGGGGAGGGGAAACAGAGGAGGAAGGGGCGCCGCCGCCGGGGAAGGTGAGGGGAGAGTGGGAGATGCTTTGCACGGACGGGAAAACGAAGAAACGAAAAAACTCTAGGTGCAACAATGGAGGTTTCTCACCGGAGAAGAAGACCCTCGCCGGAGCCGAAGCCAAATCAGTCGATTGCCGGAGATTCGGGGGTCCAATCGACGAACCGAACGCGCTGCGACGAAGCCCTCTACGAGACGAACGCAGCGGTACCCTCGGATTCCGCAGACGTTGCACGGATTGGGAGTAATTGCTCGCCGGAGTTGGAACCGCCCCGAACTTCGGCGAGCAATACCGGGAGCTAGAGATTGGATTTGGAGAAAACGTTTCGTGTTCTGGAACGGGCTCGACGAGATGAAGCCGGACATGTATATATACCTAGGGTTTGGACGAGATAAAAATTCGGTTAAAATTTGGATTTTACTATTTTTAAAATTCAAAAAAAGCCTAGAAATCCATATTTTGTGCTCAAAATATTATAGATACTTTCAAAAATTCCAGAAAAAATCCTATAAATGTTTTGGCACCTAATAAACTAAAAAAAACATAATTAGAATTTCTAAAAATATTTTTAAGTTCCACAAATAAATAGATTTTGGTTTCTGGAAAATAGAAAAATATTCCGAAAAATATGAAAATTTACCGAGCGCTTCTATAAGATATGTTAACATGTTTCAAACACATTTTGCACTTAGAAACACCATGCAACGACATGAATGCAACAACCAAAGTGCCTTTAGGGCTTATTCCACTAGGTTTACGCTAATATAAAACAAAATAATTCTCCATTTTTAGAGAAAAGAGAAAGGAAAGCGAAGAACTGAGAGAGTAACACCTGAATTTGGTGGATATTAGAAAAGAAATTTTATACCCCCAAATTCAGGGTGTTACAGGGCCGAGGCCATCTTACCCACAGACTTGGAATACGGTTCCCCGAGGACAAAGGCATACGACGACCAAAACAACCAGACCAGTCGAGAGGATTCATTGGACCAGCTGGAAGAGGCTCGGGACGTAGCCTTACTACACTCGGTGCAGTATCAGCAGTCTCTGCGACGCTACCACGCCCGAAGGGTTCGGCCCTGAGGCTTCCAAGTGGGAGACTTGGTACTTCGGCTGCGACAAGACGCCCGAGGGCGCCACAAGCTTACTCCTCCCTGGGAAGGGCCATTCATCATCGCCAAGATTTTGAAGCCCGGGACATACAAGCTGGCCAACGATCGAGGCGAAGTCTACAGCAACGCTTGGAACATCCAACATCTACGTCACTTCTACCCTTAAAATGTTTCAAGTCGTTCATGTATCTCGCTTTCTTTACGTGTATAAATAAAGTCTAACCGTCAAGGGAGGATCGGCCTTGCCTCAGCAAAAACCGAACCTCCCTCGGGGGCTAAAAGGGGGGAACCCCCTCTGCGTCAAAATTTTCCTCGGAAAAGTTTTCCGCCAAAACGACTTTCGTGCTTTTCGATTATATCGATAACGGAATCCTAAAAACGATGAGAGGAACCTTAAACGGCAAGGCCGACCGAGCCGAGGGACTCCTACGCCTCTGGGATACGGATACCTCACTCATCACCTTCCGCGAAAAGTAACTCACGCTCAGATAAGTGATTCTGCTACCGACGAACAAGTCCTAACGCACGAAACAAGAGGAAAGAAAACACAACTTTATACTCTGACGCTAAAAATGATTAGGCCTCAGCGGCCGCGAGAAACATACGCATACTTAAAACAAATTGTTCCTACAGGCTCAGGTATCGGCAGGGGGAGGAGCAGCACCCTCGGCGTCGTATCCACCCTCGGCAGAATCTGGCCCGGCCTCAGACGGCGACACGGGCGGAAGGATCTCCACCTCAAAGGAGGAAGCCAGCGCCGCGCTTGGGCCCTCGACAGCCGCGTCAAGCCTCTGGACCTCGGCTAAGGCGGCCTCCTCTTCATCGGGTAAGCAGTACCCCTCGCTGACCCGCTCCAGATCCACGTCGTAGTGGGAAGCGAGGATGACGAAGGCCCGCCTAACGCCGTGGTGCAGTGCCCCGCGGAGTCTGCTGCGCACATGGCCGCCCAAGGCCCGCAGGTGACTCTGGGGGGAGCTACCCGAGGGGACGTCGTCGAGGCCAAAGGCATGGCAAAAAGCCGAGATAGCCTCGGACATGGCCATGCGGTCGGCCTCCTTCTGCTCAGCCGCCTGGGCAAGCGTCTTGCAGTTCTTGACGGACTCGTTAAGAGCCGTCTCGAACCCTATAGACAGCTGGACAATGTTCTTCAGACACAAGGAGAAGAATGAAGTCAAAAGCAGAATCACTTATACGAGCAAGAGAGACTTTGAACGGCAAGGCCGGCCGAGCCAAGGGACTCCTACGCCTCCGGGATACGGATACCTCACTCGTCACCTTCCGTGAAAAGTAACTCGCACTCGGATAAGTGGTTCTGCTACCGACGAACAAGTCCCAATGCTCGAAATAAGAAAGAAACACGACTTTATACTCAAATACCCAAATGTTCAGGCCTCAGCAGCCACAGAGAACAAACACACATACTTAGGGTAACTGTGGTACCTAGACTTAGACGTCGGCAGCACCCTCGGTGGTTTTCCCGACCTGCGGCAGATGTCTTAGTACTTAAAGCTATTACATTTTGCTCTCAGGCAAATACCATTACATTCCCTTACAAACGGGACTCCAGCTCCATTCCCTCAGGAATGAACTACCTCCACACCAGAGGGGATGCGAGATAACAAACTCCAAGCGGCTCGCCGGCGACCACTGCACCAGCAACGACAACGACCTCCGCCTCGGGCGGCTAGATAGCAGTAGAGATTGCCTCAGGGCAAACGCTACTGTGAAAAGGCTCTCGCCCACGTCCCCCTACGAGGGACGAGAACCAGCCATTAAAGCCAAAGAGCCGGAGGTCCGACCGCAGGTGGCACTGACGGTCTCGTCGGCGGAGGCAACCGCTTCTGCAGGGGGAAGCCTCACCTATGGCGACCACCACCTCAGCACCGACGACAGCGGCCACCTGCGCGCCAACGCCACACCGGCGAATGGCGGCCGCCCCAGTGCGCACCGGCAAGTCCTCACTCCCGTCCTCGCCACAGGAGCGAGGACAAGACTATCCAAGAACACGAACACCGCCCTCGCGGTGTACGACGTGTTGTGCGACCCCCCGGTGCGGCCGGCGGTGCGGGAAGGGCCATGGACATGGCCGGCCTGCGCACGACGCGACCGTCGCCCGTGCGGTGGACGGACAGCCACACCCTGACCAGGCAGCACGTGGCAGTTCGCCTCCTTCGTAAGGCTGGTGAACGCCCTTCTCCCCTGAATGTTGGAGGAAGAAGCGGGTCGCCAGCCCATGCGGAAGGCAGGGCCCCAACTCGGCTCGCCCTCCTCCCCAGCACGGATGATGAACATCCTTGAAGCTGAGGGCAAGGTAGAGGCCACGGCCCGGCTCGCTCTTCCCCACCACAAGGCTGGCGGTCATCATCCTGGGTGACCACCGGTGGGGGATTGCAGCCGGGCTGCATGATGAAAATCCTTGAAGCCGAGCGATGACTGAAGAGCGCCAACCCCCACGAAGTCACGCCCCTCTAACAGCAGCAAGAAGGCGACACAGGTGCACCCCATCTGGGGGCTCGGAAGGTGGGAAGACGCGATAAATGTGAGGAGTGCGAAGGCATGGCTACTGCCCAGGGGATCGATCTCTTTTTAAAGGCGGATCTCCCCACTTGCGCCCCAAAGCATCACAGGCGAAGTCTCCCCCGACGCGCTCCAGGGTTTCCACCCTACGACACGGGGGCTAGGTCCCGCATGTCATACAAACTGACCCAAAACGCGAGGAGGGCGAACCGCCACACACGAAGCATGCAACTACCCGCGGGTAAGCGCTCTCTCATCCTCGCCGAAACTAGCGGTCGAAAGGGCGGACTGCCACGCAAGAAGCATACAACCGCACCACGGTTGTGCTCCCTTTCGGCTTTGTCGCATCCGGCGGTCCAGCATGGAGGCCCGGGCCCACATGTCATGTAACCGGCGCACCGGTTACTACGTGCAAGGAAACCGCACCGCCACTTGCGCCAATGCCGCGTCTTCTCGACTGCAGAACCAGTGCAGCGACTCGAAGGCAGCCCCGCGCGTGACCCAACAGTGCCAATTAAGTGCGACGATCATGGGTCAGTCAGCCGCGGGGATAGGCACGACAGTTAATATGACCAAAGGCGGGCCGACAGTAATTGCAGCAACAGACGTGCGGAAGCAGCGGTCCAACCACCAACCAGGCCCTGGTCCCACCTCCAGGCTCGCATCCTCCCCTGAAGCGGCAGGAGAGCCTCCGAGTCCTGTCCCATAGCATAAAGACGACGCACCCGTGTTCCGTTCCTCGAACGACTCGCGCACGCGCAACAGATGCCCCGCGAATCGCCCGTCCCGTCGCGTTAACTCCCTGGCAGGGCACGCGACACCTCTGGCAGGCGAAGCGGGCGCCGTTTCGTCTCCGTCATGATGACCGCCTCAAAAAAGGTGTGCCACATTGTTTAAATTTATATCATGTCTTCCTTTTCCCTCTCTCTCTCTCTTGCCACAGGGATCAGAAAAGGGGATATTTCGGAAGGATCCTTCTCAGCGAAAGAAACGGGCCCCAAGCCCTTTACTGATCAGGGGTTCAAAGGTTGCGCCCTGCGGGGTTCGGCAACCGCCTTAGAGCACCCGGGCTCCGAGCCCTTTACTGATCAGGGGATCGAAGGCTGGCCCCTCGGAAGGGTTCGACAGCCGCCCCAGAGCATGCAGAGTCAGGGATGACCCTGGGTACGTCCGTTACATGGCCGAGCCTCGGGCTACACTCCCGAGGTACCCTAGGACATTTCCGAGACCAGCGAGAATGATTTGTAATGGAATCCCACCGGAGGGAGGCACCGAGCCCTCGGACCCTATCAAATGGGTCCGGGTCCAGCAAATCACCTGCAGGTACTTTTGGAGCGCGCCTCTGGGCCACTAGCCGACCCTTATCGAATGGGGCTCGGGCGTCCACTCGGATCACCTGATAGCAACTCACTGGAAACACCATGTTCGGCGCCCACCGAGGGTAACATGGCGCGTTACCCCCCCTCCTCTTTGCGGAAAGGCAACGAAGGGGCGTACAATAAAAAGCTGAGATAGTCCTCGATCGTCCTCTCGCTCCGTGCAGAGGCTGCTCTCGCACCAGGCTACGACCAAATTGTTGATCACGTCGACAAAACAACTTGAAAACTCGGAGCCTGACCATGCACTCGGGCTGCGGCCAGGCTGCATGAGGGAACAACAAGGCCGACCGAGGCATCACAAAAAGAATTAAGACCTCAGAGGAGTCAAACCACTCCTCCGAGGCCTCGGGGGTTACATCCGACGGGTGCGCTTGCGCGCACCCATCGGAACAAAGTATAACCGAGAAAGGCTGGTCCCCTTGCAAAAAATCCGGCAGAACCTCCAAGCGAGTACCTACACTCCCTTCGAGGCTCGGGGGCTACTATCGGGTACCGTAATTAGGGGTACCCCCAATGCTCCTTAACATGGCTGGAAAACATCCTCAAAACAGACCTTAAAGACCGGTAAGCGCGGTTCAAAGTTGAAACCTCAGGGACGCGATCTCGTCTCGCCCGAGCCCAGCCTCGGGCAAGAACAGTAGTCCCGGACGGATTCACACCTCACCCGAGGACCTCCTCAGGCAACGGACACACCCCCGGCTCGCCCGAGGCAAAACTCGGGTAAACTTTGTCGTGTAGCGACCTCGGCCAAATCGCCTTACCAACCGACCGTATCGCATGCGCATTTAATGCGGGGGTCGCCTGACACGCGCGCCTCAGTCGGCAAGGTCAAAGTGACTGCGTCACTTCGCCCCTTTACTGATCGTTCTGACAGGAAAACAACACTATTCACCCCGTTCCGACTACTGTGCCAACCACCAGGGTAAAACTAACGACAGTAAGTCACGACCTCCCCCGAGTTCAGCCTCGGGCGCAACAGGGAGCTCTGCCTCGCCCGACCTTAGGCCTCGGCCTCGGGAGAAGGTATCTGAAAGTGCATTCATCCCTTTTGTGAGTTTTGGTGATTTGGATAACAACACATTTAAAGGTCTAACAAGTTTGCTAAAGTGTTGAACAGGAAATTCAGTATGATGAACATACTTGAATAGTGTATAATGACAGTGAACAAAGGTTCAACACAAGGTTAAATAACCAGTGAGACAATGCAAATGGATACAATATGATCTCTATATTCGCTTGAATATATGGACAAGACCTGAGAAATCACTATGCATAAATATGATCATAATAGAGGTTGAAGTGATTAAGAGGATTGGTCAAGCCAAAGTGAATAAGATATGAGGAACCGTGAATTGGCTTGACCATATTACTATTAGTCCATATATGAATATATGAGAATCAAACTAGAGCTTGATTGATCTTAGCAGTTATATCTAGACGACATTTAAGCAAGGTTCACAATATTGAAGAAATGATTCTCTCAATGGATGCTCAATGGGATGTGACTCAAGAATGGCTTGATAGGGTGAAGATAGCAAGGAAAGGGCTTCGAGGAACTAAGCAAAGGTGAAGGCCAAGCGACGGCTTGTAGATCGAGGTACCATGGCTAAGGTGAAGAAGAGAGTACTTGCACTAAGTCGATGAACTAATCAGCTATAAAGAGTTACAACATGTTGATGCATTAGTAAGGTGACTTGAAGCCATGATTTGAACTCATATTTGGTGAAATGGTACAAGTCACAAGGTTTGCTTTGTGTTTGCTTCAAAAGGTGAGACAAGGATGTTAGTGATCCTTATGAAGCAACACCATGGAGAAATCACACATGAGACACCAATTACTCAAGGAGTTTACTTAATTATATTTTATTTAACTTGAGTATAGGAATCGTCGTACTATCAAGGGGGATCCAAAAAGAAGGTTGGTGTTGGTACTAAAGCTCAAAATCCTTGATCTAAAATTTCCATTTTACCCTGGTTTCACTTTGGTTTTCTCAAAATCTGTGCAACAGTTCAAAAACCGGTTCAACCGGACCTAAAACCAGTTCAACCGGTTTCTGTACTATTCCCCTCTGTCACTGCCAGTCTGCCAGTCAGAAAAAGTCGTGTGCAGATTTTTGGAAAACCGGTTCAACCGAATTTTGAATCCGGTTCAACCGAATTTGAAACCGGTTGAACCAAATTTGAAACCGGTTCAACCGAATTTGGGACCGGTCCAGTCTCCGGTTGAGTCCGCCAGTGAACCAAAAATCGACTGGTGGAATCCGGTTCAACCGGATTTAGAACCGGTTCAACCGAATTTCAGTCAGATTTCCCTAACGGCCACCAGCTTTTGGGGCACCTTTATATACACCTCCCACACTCTTCCCCACAGTAGAGCACGCACAAAACTCCATTTCCAACCTGAGAAACACCTCCCAGTCTCTCTCACACACCTCTTGTCTCTCCCATTTCAAATATTTGGAGAGAAATCTTTGAGTGAGATTGAAGAGCTGTGATTTTGGTGCTTCATCTCTAAATCCTTCTTGCTCTTCTTGATTCGAGCTTTGGTATTACATCGAGTTCTTTGTGGATTCATTACTCTTGGAGCTTCTAGCTCCTAGACGACTAGGTGTCTCTTGTGAGTCTCCAAATCTTGTGGAAGGCCACAAGAAAGTTTGTATTACCCGCTCGTTTGAGCAAAGATTATTGTGTGGGCTTGACCTTTGTGGTCGGCAAAGGGAGGATTAGGGTTGAAAGAGACCCGACTCTTTGTGGGCGCCTCAACGAGGAAGTAGGGCACCTTGGTGGTGTGACCGAACCTCGGGATAAATCTTGTGTCTCTTGTGTTCTTGCTCATTGTGTTTGTTTGTGTTCTTCGTTCTCTCACCATTGCGTGGAAGATTTGTTTTTATATTTTTGATGTGTGGATTTTGAGAAGTGCCCTTCTCAGATCTACTACTTTGAACCCTGTGGGTCATTTAGAACATCTCATTTCCAAAGTTAACTGGGTGAATTTCAAGATCAATTCAGTTTTACCCAGTTTGCTTCTAGTTTTTGTTGAAAAAGTTTTAACTTGCCTATTCACCCCCCCTCTAGGAAACTTTCAGTATCCGCCTCACCTGACCCCAGGCCTCAGCCTCAGCCTCGGCCTCAGGAGAAGGTCTCTGCCTCGCCCGACCTCAGCCTCGGCCTCAGGAGAAGTCTCTGCCTCGCCCGACCTCGGCCTCGGACCGACGACGCCACTGGGGATACATCATTACCCTACCCCTAGCTAGCTGCCTCAGGCTACGAAGGAACAAGACCGGTGTCCCATCTAGATTACTCTGGTTACAGGTAATGATGGTTCCCTGTGTGCGTCCATGACATCGGTTGTTCTCAACTACTCTACGAAAGCAAAGAAACGTCAGCAGGACCCCTGCCGCACCGCCAGCTGCGCTTCTACAGGGCTCAAGTACTTCTCTGTCGGCCACGTTAGCACATAGCTACACCCCCATTGTACAGCTGGACCATCTCCTTGTATCTATAAAAAGGGGTGTCCAGGGCCTTCCTAAGGGGGAGAGGCAGGTAGAGTGGGAGAAACGCAGAGGAGGCTAACTCAGACAGCTCAACTTAGGGCCAAACCCTCTTCCTCTCTCTCTCGCGACGCTTGTAACCCCTACTACGAGCACCCCGGTGCAAGATAATATAAGCCTCATCCTCCCTCTTGTGTTCCATCTTGCATCAACCCATCTAGGCAGGGACACGCAGCGACAAATTCACTAGTCGGTTGAGGGTCCTCGCGGGTCCGAAACACCGACACTACTTATACTTAGTAATTGCTAATAAAATTTTGACCAACTTTAAAAGCAATGCTCAGCTTCAACCATCCTCTTTGGTAAGCCTTACACTTCACATGATCTCCCACCTTTGGCAAGTTCATGCACATTATTCCCCACAACTTGTTGAGTGATGAATATATGTGAGCTCACCCTTGTTGTCTCACACCCCCCACAAGTCAAGAACAAGTACAGCAGGATGAAGCGCATGGAGGATGCTGTGACGAGTTCGTGAGTGACCTAGGTCGTCGTCTCCCAGTCAACTTTGGGTTAGTGGATCATTGTCTCCTTACGATGTAATTATTTATTTATTTTATACAGAACTCCTATTATATAGTAAAGATGTGACATTTGTTTATGTACCATGATTTATCATATGTGTGAGACTTCGACCCAGCACATCTGGTGATTGTGTTCGCGCCCGGGTCCCTAAAACCTGGGTGTGACAGAAGTGGTATCAGAGGAATGTTGAATGTAGGACGAAACCTAGATAGAACTGGACAACCATTACTTGTCTTTGTTACTCTGATTCTTTCTGAACTTTTCTTAATCTTTTCTCATCTATTTCCGCTTTACTCTGATTATTCTTACCTTTTCACTTCTAAAGACAAAAGTGGATTTCACACGTTGAAGTCATGTACCTAAAGTGACCTTTAGGAATTGGAGACCTAATCTTAGGAACAAAATCAAAACAATTTTTGCAAAAAAAATTATATGCTTGAATGTTTGTTCTTGTGATACATGTCTGATTTGGATCTTGATTGAGTGTGATGAGTTGTGGAGCAATGTCCACAAATACATCTGCATATACATATAAGCATAAAAATAAATAAATAAAATTCATAAGAAAACTAAACAACCTAGATTATCCTCCATTAAAGTGTATCTATTTTAAATAGATCCCTCTTAACTTAAAAAAAATCAAATTGTGGCTGCCTAGGGATCAAACCTTGGATCTATTGAGTAGAATGCCTAGCCTTCCACCATCTAGCCAACATGACTCATGTTGAATTGTGTACAACTTCAACTAAAACGTCTTTTGTGTTTAACCTACCGTCCACTCTGTATGCTAACTGAGTCTAGAAAAACATTTATAGCTTGGCCCCTGATCTTTCTGGAATTTGAGACGCAGTCCAGGAAATAAAGAAAATAGGGAAAAGGAGTTTAGAAATTGATTTTTAGTTTAAAAATAATTGCAGAAACCCATTTAATTCATGGAAATTTCATATTAAATCCAAATGAGTTCATTCCAATTTCTATAACTCTATAATATTATTTTTATCACATAATACCTCTGTTTTGTCATGAAAACAACAATAAAATTGATTTCCTAATTAATCCTATATCAAATACATAGAAACTTTGGAAATTCGTAACCTCCTCATTTTAATTCCAAATTGAATCGTTCCAGTTGTGTTAGTCTCGTATGAATATTTACTACGCAGTAACAACATTGATTATACCATGTTTCATACTTTTATAATTAGATATTTATTTATCCTATGTTAATTGGGTTAATCTATGTCTATTGGATTAATTTATTTAATATATTAATATAGTATTCTAACTTTGTGGTTATACGATGTTTGACCATTAGTCTTGCAAACACACACTTACCTTTTTGTTTAAGCAAAAGCGTATGGTGGTACGTGTCCAATGACTAACGATGTACGAGAGAATTTCTTCTGTTATGTGTGAAACGTGCTCTCCAATAATGAGATCATACAAATCGTGATATATATCAAAGTCTGCATGATACTGATGGTTGCAATGTAGTGGTGAAACAGATAGATTATAAATAAAAAAATTTATGTATGGCCAGAATCACAAATTGATTATGAAACATTTTCTCATAACGGTATAACACATATTTTGTATATAAGTTATCGTAGTATACTGGTATTATATATTCCCGTTGCAACGCACGGGCATTCAACTATCATGTATAGAAGTCTGCACGGTACTGTTGGTTGCAATGTAGTGATGAAATAGTTAGATTGAAATAACAAAATTTATGTATGGCTAGGATCACAAATTAATTACGAAACATTTTCACATAACAGTATAACACACATTTGTTCATAAGTTATCATGATATTAAATGTTTCCATTGCAACGCACGGGCACCCACCTATATGTGTTTATGCCTACATCTATGACAGGAAACACATCTACTACATCTCTCTCCAAGCTCACTTGCTACCATTGCACAATGCGTAGTAGTAGATAAGTATCACCGATATTCTTGAATTATATTTTTGGATGGAGGTAATATTATTTAAAGAAGAGCTTTGCATGCTATTTCTTTTGTTTGAATAATGCATTATACTTAAATTCCCTTTTTTGCATGTGTGAAATTTTTTCTTCGTAATATTTTTTTCCATGGATCAGACTTGTGAGTCATTTTCATAAACCAACGCCAAGCATGAATCCATGTTTCCTACTTCAAACCCCGAACAAACTCCATGAGCAGGAGGCATTCGCGTTGTCGTCGCTCATCGATGACGAGAAGAAGCTTGGAGACTGTCAGTTCGACCTCTAAAAGCAGTCTTACGTGGTCGCATGCGCCGCTGTGTACGACAAGCTCCCGCGAAGCCGCCGCTTGGACGCGGTCCAGAGCAGCTGCACCGCGCTATCCGTCGTTAAGCAGGGGGGCCTCATGGTTGTCGGCAACGTTGACGACTCTCGGGTTGTTCTGGACACCGCATCCGACGACGACGCCATCATGCCGTCCAGCTCATCGTCCACCTGAAACCCAACCTGCCACGTAAGTCGCTACTGACCAGACATGAATTCTTGTGCGCTGGGACGATGGACGTTGCTGACGTTGTGTGAGTGTCCTCGAACATGATGTATGTAGTGGAATAACGCATTCGGTGGTACAACGACCAGGGGTACTACCTCACTGATGAGCCCGGGGTGCACTTCGTTTGATAGCCCAACCAAGAGTCATCGGTACTCGTCATGTCGCGTGCGTTCGACGACTACTATATCGAGGATTGTGGCGTCATCTTGGCGCCGGAGGTGACACAGAGGAGGATCGACAACAGTGACCAGTTCGTCATCCTCGCCACCGTCAGGGTAGCTTTTGTGCCGGCCTGCCTTTAATTCTCTTCGCAAACACATACACACTTACCTTTTTGTTTAAGCAAGAGCATATGGTGGTGCGTGTCTGATGACTAACGATGTACGAGGGAATTTTTCCGGCATGTGTGGAACGTGCTCGTGCTCTCCAATGATGAGACCATACAAATCGTGGCATATATCGAAGTCTGCATGATACTGATGGTTGCAATGTAGTGGTGAAATAACTAGATTAAAATAACAAAATTTATGTATGGCTAGGATTACAAATTAATTATGAAACATTTTCTCATAACAATATAACACAGATTTTGTATATAAGTTATCGTAGTATACTGATATTATATATTCCCGTTGCAACGCACGGGCATCCAGCTAGTTGTTTATAAGATAAACTAGACCAGCTAAGAATACCCCCACTAGAATATATCAAGCCTAATAGATCCATCTTATCTTAAAAGACTCTCTTATCTTGAAGAAATCATCTTATCCTAACCACTTTACTTATTTCATCCTAAAGTAACAACTAGGATCTAATCCAAAATAATGAGATCTTATCTAGTCTAATCTAGTCACACAAATATAACTTAAATCTGATCTAATGTGATAGATTAATCCAACCTAACGAAGGCTAAAGTGGAGCTAATCTAATGTAAGTTGCTTAACAAGAAGGATAATAATGATGAAATAAATGAGACTCAACTCCTATAAAATATGTTTTAACTTAATTCACTCTGCACTAAGTTAAGAATGACCGACCAACTCGGCCTTATGCAACTACCTTAACCATTCGATGGTTGTATAACCCCTCTGTTTTAACCTAACAAAGATTCTGACTCACCTACACCATATAATTCATCCTATCTCAAAAGGTTCTAACATACCCTAATAATATTTATTCTGCCCTAGTAGATCTATATAACCTAAACTAGTCTATTCTAGTCATACCCAATTCTACCTAATCAAACCTAATGTGAGTCACTCAAACATGATTAGCTAATGCTGAGGAAATACATTAGACCCTGCTCCTATAAACAAGTTTGAGATCTTAGATCAACTCGACCCTACCAAATATCTTGACCTATAAAAACAGGTTACATAACTAATCCCATCTAGCATATAGCTACTTATTAAACCCTCTACCCATCTGTTACCTACAGATCTATCCTAACCTCTTGTCCCAAACCCGGAGGTAGACACCAAAGCTTAAGAAGGAAGAGATCAATCTCATTAAAGAAGAATAGGAATCAAGCTAGACCCCCAAAGGAAGCTCGATTATGCCATAGTACACTCATTCTATGTCAACACTCACCTAATAGCTAAAACATGATGTAGCCTTGTTTTCATGCCAAGAAAATTTTTAGGTATATAAAAAAATTAACTGGAAGTTCCACTTAGATAAAAAAGGATACTAGAATTTCATAAAGATAAAGTCAGCTTGATATGCTCAACTAAAAGGCATTCTTAAATAGAATTATAGAATCTAATGTGATATAATCTAGTGTGATATAATCTAATGTGGTCTACTTAAACATATTAGTGATACTAGTAGAAGAGATTAGACCCTGCTAGCCAGGTGTTAACTTAACTTAGTACATTAGACCAACTCAGCCACATGCATGAGATCTAACCCAACCAATAGAGTCATGATGGATTGCATAATCTATCTACCCTCACCTGACATCAAACAAGATTTTGACCTACATCGTGTAGTCCATCTCACCCATAAATATTTCAACCATATGCCCCAACTCTGCTGATATACATTAACCTCGAATTAATGAGACCAAGACCGAAGAAGAAAAGATCAACATCAACAAGGGAGGATCTAACAGTCAAAATGAATCTCGAGATGAATCAAGACTTAAACCTTTCGGATGAAGTCTTTTCCTTGCCATAATCTTTCTTACCTCAACCTATCCAGCTTATAACCTACATAATAAGTAGTTGGATACCTATGCTCTCCCAATCACCCACTATTGACTATAAAAAAGTGAGACTCTGGATTTTTGAACCAATTATAGACTAAAAGCTGAATTACAAACCAATCCTTTTGTACCCCTTTTCTTGCATATCTCGAGAATGAGGTTTCTGTTAAGGGGTAGGATTTGTAAAGCCCAAAAATTGTATCAGAGAAAAAAAAAAATAATAATAATAATAATAATAATAATAATAATAATAATAATAATAATAATAATAATAATAATAATGAATAAATATTATTGTGTAGGGTTTTAGGATTATGGAACCATTGGAGATTACTTGATTTCCTTTTATTTGTGCATATTCAATTAATGGAATTATATTGGTTAAACAACAAATAAATAAATATAGAAAAATGCATATCATGCTGGAATTCTTGTACTTTGCATTTGTACTCACATTTTTAGACAAGTTAAATTTGAAAGGTAGAATTTGTAACACCCAAAATCTTATTTTGCGATTTTCTCCCAAAGAAAATAAGTTAGAAGAATAAATTCCTTTCTTTGCAAAATACATTTCCCTAAAGAACATAGACTGTAATATTAAACTTGTGGGTAGCTCGAAGCTTATAATTAAACATTGAAAACTAGAGAAAACATCATCAAATATTGAACTCGTGGACTATTCTTAAATAATCTCTTTGTGTTTAGGAACCTTCTTTTAGTAAAGACCAAATTAAAGACTCTTATACAAATTGATTTATTTTAGGAGGATATAATATTTATAAACATCCACTAAGACATTAAGATGATTATTTTCTAGAATAGTATACATTTTGTGCATACAAGTGTTCAAATTTAAAAGAAGTGGATTATTAGATAAAGTAAGATAATAAATAAAATTGATAAAATTAAACTTACATTTCATACTGTGGTTTTAAGTGCATATTTAAAATTGAGTCAAAGTTTGAAAGGTTTTGAATCTAGTGTAAATTTACAAATTGAAATAGAAAACAGTAAAAAAACAAAAGAAAAAGAGAAACCTTCATCTGGGCCAAATCCCATAGCTTCGGCCCATCCTCCCTTGGATCCGCGCGGCCAGCGCTTCAACTGCGCGTCCGGGCGCCGACAATCGGGCCCACCCGTCAGCTCACCTATCTATGAACGCCAAAGTCTGGTCGTTGCCTTGTGGGGTCGCGTTGTCAGGTCTCCCATCTTCCTCGCGTGGCGCTGCTCGGGTTGATCGTCCCACCAATTTCCACCGAAATCGGGGGATTCTGTTACAACCGCCCGCACAGGTAGCCACCTGGTGCTTTGCCCTATTTAAGCCGCGTCTCGGTGCCATCCAAGGGCTTGTTCGGTTCTACCCCAATCCATATGGATTGAGGGGGATTGAGGGAGTTTCAATCCCTAGCAAGTCAAAATCCCACCCAATCCGTATCAATCCCCTCCAATCCATATGAATTGAAAATAACCGAACAAGCCCCAAAGGAGTTTCGTCGAGCCGCCATTAGTGCGGGGGGAATGGATCCAGTTCGCCGACATTGCCACCCTCCCACACCACCGATTGGTGATTGAATAAGGGCCTTGGTAGTTCACCTGTGCGTGTGGGTTCTCCCAAACGAGTCAATTGGAAACAAGAAACTTCCAGGCGCGTGGAATTTGTCGACAGATCCTCACCATTCGCTCGGGCCGCACTTGCCGGGGTCCAACACCACCACATCCATACAACTGGTATGAATAGCACCAATTGTTTCGTCTTCATCTCTCGGCACCGCGGTCTGGTGCCGCTAGGAAGGAGAAGATCGTGCTCGCTGTTGATATGGTAACTGATGTCTAGGATTAGAGCTCAAAGTACCCTTTCACGGTTTGAATCCCAACCGTTGGCGCGTGATCGGGCGAATCCGGGCCGATCAAGGTCAATTAAAATCCGAACCACTGATGATAGATCGGAGGGGCGAGGTCGCGTACCGGTTCACAGTTATGAGCCAACTAATCTGTGGTGTTGGTGGACGATCCAACGGCCAATATCGTGTACCGGTTCGTGGGGCTTGGGATCTAATCTGGGGCGTTGAAAATAGATCGCACGGCCAGAATTCTCTGATAGCCTTCGGCCGACCCTTTTTAACATGAGACCCTCTTCTTTTCGCAAATAGACCCGCAGTCCATGTTAATTGAAAGAGCACTACAACTAGGTCCTTTCTCTTGCTGTTAGGCCCCTAAGTTCTTGGAAAATTGTGTCCCTAGTCCAGAAATAGTAGGAATATTCATAATTTAAATCAGAAAATGATTTTCTTTGTATAAATAATTCCATAGACTTGATTAGTCCATATCTAATCCATTTTAATTCCTTTTTGATCCAACTCAGTTGCAATAAATGCATGATAATATTGTTTATTATCTAGTAACCTATTTTAGTATGAAACATATGGTTAAATTTATGCGCTTGATTTATTTTGTATCTACCACTTAAAACTTAGGAAAATCATAACTTGTCCACTTTAGCTCCGAATGGACCCATTCAAATTGTAGTAGCTTCATATAAATATTTACTATGCATTAACACACATTAAATAGACATACCACATGGTTTATAATTAAATAATTATTTATCCTATGTCTAGTAGATTAATCCATCTAATTAAAGAAACATGTTTATAATGTGAATAAAAGAGGATCTTTAACTAAGACATGACTTATAAATAAAGATTATCCTTAATGTATATCTCACATGATCTATAAAACCAACTAAGGCCCAGTTTTAATTATTTAATCACTACAATCTTCCGAAAGCCATATCCTCTTAACCGTAACTCCGATTTTAGTGGTTCTGGAGCCCACAATCTCGAAGCAATGCGTAGATTATTATTATGCAGTTGTTCTTATGTTTGGTGTGATGTTAATTTTTGCCTATGCACTATTTGTTTGTATTGCTACGTTTAGCAGTGAGGTTACGAGTCATCTGAAGAGCAAGTTGGTACCTGAAATCTCAAGTCCCAGGCAAGTTGTGCCCTTGATCACTTTTATTTACCCAATAATGTTTTTTATAATCATTTATTCATGTATAGGCTTAATTTTGATGGGACCCAATATATCACCCTAGTCTGGTTATCTTTATACCTTGTTTACCCTTGAACTATTTGGATAGTTTTTGCTATTGCTCTATATGGTTTTGGGATTAATATTACATTATGATCATGTTTCAATTATACTATTGTTTTACATATTGTTCATGACAAGATCATTATATTAATTGGAACATGGAGCTTAACTTGAGAAACTCAAACACGTGCCACCACAAGGGTGGAATGGGACGGCCTTGGCTGACTAATCAGGAAAGCTAATGGAAGACTACCTTACCCGAAAGGGGCAACGGCACTAGGGGAGTAGGCGTGTAGAGAGGTTCTCGAGTTGATTTTGCTGCGATGGCGGTCATACAAGGGATTCCTACATTGCTCTTCCTAGAAACTGTAGCGGGTTTTCGGAAGCTAGTGGAACTTTGTAAAGGCCTCATAGTGGATCCCTAGTCATTCACCTCGGAAGTGTCTAAGGGCCTTGCAAACCTTGGCGACATGGGATACACGACTTCTGGGTACAGGGTACAACCTCTGCAGAGTGTAAAACTGGTATACTAGCCATGCTCGTTGTCATGAGCAGCTCACGACTATCGCTCGATTAATTTATGGAACTAAATTCAATTTGTCATATGCATTGGATCGCGGTTGTTCTTATCAATTTTGATCTATATTACTCTGGTTTGGTATCTACTTATACTTAGTCATTGCTAATAAAATTTTGACCATCTTTAAAAGCAATGCTCAGCTTCAACCATCCTCTTTGGTAAGCCTTACACTTCACATGAGCTCCCACCTATGGCAAGTTCATGCACATTATTCCCCACAACTTGTTGACCGATGAACATATGTGAGCTCACCCTTGCTGTCTCCCCCCACAGGTCAAGAATAGGTACCGCAGGATGAGGCGCATGGAGGATGCTGTGACACGTTCGTGAGTGGTCTAGGTCGTCGTCTCCTAGTCAACTTTGGGTTGCTGGATCATTGTCGCCTTACGATGTAATTATTTATTTATTTTGTACAGAACTCCTATTCTATAGTAAGGATGTGACAGTTGTTTCTGTACCATGATTCATCATATGTGTGGGACTTTGTCCCAGCACACCTGGTGATTGCGTTCGTGCCTGGGTTCCTAAAACCTGGGTGTGACAACTCTATATGTGTGGTGTGTTACAAGTGGCGTCTCCTGAATGGAGAGGGGCTAATGAGATGCAAATGATGGGGTCCCTCCTAGGCCTTATATACACAACCGTGGGACACTCCCTACGTATATGACGATCACATTCTTCCAGTATATCTCCTAGCTAATAGCAAACTGACTTAGCTTATCTTAAGGAAAACCCGTCGACTCTATCCTGATCTATCCCCAACGTTCGAGGGCACCGGGCGCGGGAAAACAGATGGCTCCTTGAGATTGTGCATAATCCACGGACGATCCAGGCACGGGCCCATTACCTTCTTGGGTCGGCCATTTCACTTGCGGTCTTTGTCCGACCCATGACGAGACGACCTTGCGGGGTAACTGATCTGTGGCCCCATGCAAGCGTCTTTCGCCTTCTAGTGGACCCGGGGATATTTATCCCCCACATCCACAACCACATGTGGATGACTGATCTTATTTAGCTAGTTTGATCTTATTTCTGTTGTTGTGCCTGTAACTATACTATAACTCTAAACAATGTATGTGATATATGTAAGAACACTAAATGAGCTATGGGTTGTACTCTTTTTTCCTATTTAGGGTTTTCTCACAAGGGTGGGTTTTTACCTAGATATGTTTTTAATGAGGCCGCCATTGCACTAAACAGCTCCATATTAGCTATTTAGTATGCTTTAACTGTGTTTCTGTGAATGTTTGAGATTATGTTAAGTTTGATGTTATATTTGTGGTATAGTGCTCGGACCGGCCCTGGTACTACGGGCTGCCCGGGCCTACCGTGCCGGTACGGCTAATAGGCCTTAGTGCCGTGCCTAGTGCCGGGAATATGGGTCGGGCTTTTTGGGCCAGCACGAGCACGGCCCGAAAATAGGAGCCCAAAGCACAGCCCGACATGAAATAATATGGACTGGGCTAGCACAGTCCGAAGGCGGGCTTGGGTCGGGCCTCAATTTCTGGCCTGTTGGGCCCCCGACACAGCCCAATTAAGCCCAATATGTTTAATTTCTTTAATTTAGTAAGATATCGACTTTATATTGTTGTTATATTTGAAGTTTATGTGGTCAAATGATGCTAGAATTGTTTAATATCTTTAATTTAGTAAGATATGACCTTTATATGGTTGTAATATTTTGATTTTATGTGGTCAAATCTACGGGCCGGGCTTAGGCTGGCACGGCCCAACGAAGGCACGATGTGGTTTAGGGCTGGGCTGAGCCACTATTTTTACACTTCGGACTGGAACGTCATGGCCCAAAAGTTTTTTGGGCTTTCCTGACCCAAACCCATTTGGCACGAAGCACAATGGGCTTGGGTCGGGCTGACCCGGCCCAATTCCAAGCACTAGTCATGCCTGTGCCTGGGTTTAGGCACTAGTGTCGTGCTGCCGGCACGGCTATTAAACGGGCCAAACGGGCGGTGCCATGCGAGGTCGTGTCGTGCCGGGTCGGCCGTTTGGGCATCTCGTAGTAGTCGCTGTCGGTGAACATGATGATGTGGCCAGGGACATGGTGCGGCCGGCCGCCGGGGCGGAGGTCGAGGGAGTCGACGCAGTGTTCCACGAGACGGGTGTCACTATCCGGGCAGTGTGAGCAACACTGACACCAGTGAAGAGATGACACCGGCAGTTTCAGCAAAGGTGACCGTGCCGCGACGCGGGAGCAGGCCAAGGAAGCGCAATGTGAATATTTCTGGCCCGAATGGGTGAATGTGTGAGTGGGTTGTTGTGGCCCAGTGTTGGGTTGGCCAGTGGGCGTGTATTAAAGGAACACTATCCGAACTAGAGGGTTAAGAAATATGAAAAACCTGAACTAGCTTCTTCCTACCCAAGTTTTCCTTCTTTGCTCCTTCTACTTTTCTTATCTATCTTCTTCCATTCTAGTGTATCTAGCATATAGTTAACAATTGGTATCAGATTCCGCGATTCTTGGCTGTGGAGCCCTGGAGCCTTCGATTCACCACACTCACTTTACTCGCTTTCGTCGCCGCCAAACCCTCATGAATCCGGATACTCAGGTGATCTTGGATGAGATCACATGGCGTTTCTCGGAGCATGACACGAAGTGGGATCGGCATCTGGCGGATCAGGAATCCCGCTGGGATGCGTCGTTCTCTGACTTTTCCAAAGGTCAGGAGCGACACGTTCAAGCGTTGGAGCAGAATGTCAGCCTGATCGCGGACTGGCGCTCATCCATGGAAGCGGTGGTCGACGATCTTCGATTGGAGGTCGGCAAGGTCTCCAAAAATTGGGAACGTGCCGTGGTGGACAAATCGACTTCCATGGTGGGAGTTCTCGCGCCTTCACCTCCGGCTATCGAGCCCCTGGCTGCCTGGCTTCCAACCGAATTGCCCCATGGGCACCGCATCGAATTGTTCACCGGGGAGGATGGATTTGGGTCGGTCACCACCCTACTCCATCCCCTGATCAAGGGTACGTCTCCTACAGCACCCCGACATCACTTGTGCATGGGTCCTGAATTTCAATTGCCGGATCCTGCTCATGTCATAGGGGATTTACCTTGGGTGGGTGCTTTTGGGGGAGAGATTTGAGGTCATTTGCCTAAGCTAGATTTTCCTAAATTTGATGGAGAAAACCCCAAGTTGTGGATTAAGCGCAGTAGAGATTATTTTGACATGTATGCAGTAGAAGCGAGGATGTGGGTGCGTGTGTCAACCATGCATTTTGTGGGAGCTGTTGCTCGCTGGTTGTCATCCGTCGAGGAGTCCTCCCAATTGGCTAGCTGGTCAGTGTTCTGTCAAGCTTTGCTGGAGAGGTTTGGTAGAGATAAGCACACGATGTTTCTTTGCCAAATGTTTAGCATACGGCAAACCACATCGGTGGCCGACTATGTTGAGAAATTTTCTGGGCTGCGTGATAATTTGGCAGTGTATGGTTGTTCCATGGATCCTTTGTACTTTGTTCAGCATTTTGTGGATGGGTTACGTGCTGATATTCGCGCAGCTGTGTTTGTTCATCGTCCCTCTTCCTTCGATACTGCGTGCGTGTTGGCTTTGTTACAGGAGGAGGTGACCGCGCAGATGCGGCGGCCGGAAGGCGTTCGACTGTCGTTTCCGATGGTTGCCAAAGGGCTAGCAAGAGGTGCCTTGCCGCTGCCCTTACCACCTAAGATGGAGCAGACTGGCATCATGCCAGAGAAAGTGAAACGGGGAGATTACAGGCCTGTTTGGTTTGATGCCTAAGTTGCCACACTTTGCCTAACTTTTCTGCCTAAGGTTAGTTCTTCAATTCGAACGACTAACCTTAGGCAAAATGTGGCACATTTAGGCACGAACCAAACAGCCCCTACAACCGTCATCGCGTCGAGGATAAGTTCGTTGTGCTGAGAGCTTACCGTCGTGCTCGTGGACTGTGCCAGCGGTGTGCTGAAAAATGGACCAAGGATCATCAGTGTCCTACAACGGTTCAGCTGCATGCATTACAAGAGGTTTGGGAGCTTTACCAAGGGAATGAAGAACAACTATCAAAAGCCACAGATATTGAGTCGCCTGTGGATGGTCAACTCTGTTTAGCTGTTTCAGTGGCTGCAGTTCAAGGTAGTGATGCTATTCAGACCATTAAATTTCGAGCCAAAATTCAGGGACAAGAAGTTTTGGTTCTTGTGGATTCCGGTAGTTCTCATTCATTTCTCAGTTCACGGGTGGTGTCTAAGTTGGAAGGTGTGTCAGAGATGCCATGGCCGGTGATGGTGCAAGTAGCTAATGGTGGTAGATTGTTATGTGACAAAGAATTTTTTGGGGCCACATGGTCGATCCAAACTTGTGAATTCTGCACATATTTTCGAGTTTTGGATATCGCAGCTTATGATATTATTGTTGGAATGGATTGGTTAGTTGTGCATAGCCCAATGAAGGTAGACTGGGGACATGGCTGGTTGTTGATTCCGTATGGCACATCGTCAGTCTTATTACGTGGTGGTATTGAGGATGTTCAGGCCACTACAGTTGTGCGGTCTACTACTTCAGAATCTTTGGCTATGTCATGGGCTGATATGGAGTTGCCGCAACAGATGGCCTCGTTGCTCTCGGAATTCAGTTCAGTGTTTGATCCACCATCTGGGCTACCGCCTTCTCGCGACTGCGACCACTCAATTCCTTTGGTGGTAGGGTACTCTCCTGTACATGTGCGTCCATACCATTACCCTCCACTTATTAAGGATGAAATTGAGCGCCAAATAGCAGCAATGTTGGCTGAAGGTATTATTCAGCACAGCACCAGCTCTTTTTCCTCTTCTGTGCTCTTTGTTAAGAAGAAGGATAGTTCTTGGCGTTTTTGCGTGGTTTCCCGTCGTCTGAATGCTATAACCGTTAAATTTGTGTTTCCGGTGCCGGTCATTGAGGAATTACTAGATGAGCTGGGACAGGCTTCTTGGTTCATAAGTCTCGATCTTACAGCCGGGTATCATCAAATCATGTTGCGTCCAGAGGACACATTTAAGACAGCATTCCAAACTCACTCGGGCCATTATGAATGTTGTGTTATGGCGTTTGGCCTCACAGGGGCACCAGCTACATTTCAAAAGGCGATGAATGCAACGTTGTCTTCACTGCTCCGTCGCTATGTATTGGTATTTTTTGACGACATCTTAATTTACAGCTCTAGTTTTGCGGACCATCTTCAGCATGTTCGGGCAGTTTTGGAATTGTTGGTTCGTGATAAGTGGTAGGTTAAGCTGTCGAAATGCTCATTTGCGCAGCAGCAGTTGTCATATTTAGGCCACATCATTTCCGCTGCAGGCGTTGCAACTGATCCATCGAAGATTCAAGCGGTGGCATCGTGGGCTACCCCACGTTCACTCAAGGAATTGCGCAGTTTTTTGGGCTTGGCGGGTTATTATCGGCGGTTTGCAGGCACTTCGGTATTCTGGCCAAGCCTTTGACAGCCTTCCTGGAGGAAGGTTCTTTGTTTGTGTGGACTTCTCAGCATGCAGCATCATTTCAGGCGCTGAAGGATGCCTTAGTCTCTGCTCTGGTCTTGGCTTTGCCAAACTTTGCTCTGCCGTTCTGCTTGGAAACGGATGCAAGCAACCTAGGAGTGGGCATTGTTTTGATGCAAGGGGGTCATCCAATCGCTTATTTGAGTAAGGCATTGGGGCCAAAATCACAAGGGCTTTCTACTTATGAGAAGGAATTTTTGGCGATCCTTACTGTCGTTGATCATTGGCGGCATTATCTGCAACTGAAGGATTTCCATATTGTCATGGACCATCGCAGTTTGGCTCAGCTGGATGAACAGCGTCTTCATACTCCATGGCAGAAAAAGATGTTTTCTCGCCTGTTGGGCCTTCAATACCGTATCCTGTACAAAAAAGGCTCTGAAAATGGAGCAGCAGATGCACTGTCCAGGAATCCTCAGTTGACACAGACGTGTCTCGTTGTGTCCTCTTGCACACCGCAGTGGCTTACAAATATTATGGATTTGTATTCTCACGATGATATGTCATGAGAAATAATAGCTAAGTTGGCAGTTGACGCAGCTGCAGTTCCACATTACTCTTGGCACGACGGTCTTTTGCGTTACAAGAATCGGATTTGGGTGGGGTAAGCTATTCCCTTACAGACTCGGCTGATTGAGGCTTTTCATTCAACGACTGTCGGTGGTCATTCGGGTATTCCAGTGACGTATGCTCGCTTGAAGCAGCTGTTCGCTTGGCGTGGAGTGAAAAAAGTTGTTCAGGAATTTGTCAGTCAATGCATTGTGTGTCAGCGTGCGAAGGTCGATCGTGCTCATTTACCTGGTTTGTTACAGCCTCTACTGGTTCCCACGTCCTTATGGTAGATAATATCCCTGGATTTTATTGAAGCATTACCGCGTCCTCAATCATTTACATGCATCCTCGTGGTCGTGGATATGTTTACCAAATATGCATTTTTTTTGCCTCTGCGACATCCATACACAGCTCTCTCGGTGGCAAAGTTATTCCATGATCAGATATATAAACACCATGGTTTACCTCAGTCTATTGTTTCTGATCGTGATAGAATATTTCTCAGTAATCTGTGGAGGGAGTTATTTCGTCTGGCTGATGTGCATCTAAGAATGAGCTCGGCTTATCACCCTCAGACCGATGGCCAAACGGAGCGTGTGAATCAGTGTCTGGAAACTTTTTTGCGCTGTTTTGTGCATGCCTATCCGAATCAGTGGAGTCAATGGTTATCTGTCGCTCAATTTTGGTATAACTCTTCTCCTCACTCAGCTATTGGTCGGTCTCCGTTCGAAGTCTTGTATGGTTGTCGTCCCAGGTTTTTTGGCATTGATCATGACACTATCATCAGTACCACTGATCTGGCGTCATGGTTGCATGAGCGGCAGTTGATATCTGATGTTATCGAGCTGCATTTGGAAAGGGCCAAACTTCGTATGAAACGTCAAGCGGACAAAGGTCGTTCCGAGCGGCACTTTGTAGTAGGCGATTGGGTGTTCCTCAAGCTTCGGCCATATATTCAGTCCACTATCATTGTTTGTGCCAGTCAGAAGTTATCATTCATATTTTTTGGGCCTTTTCAAGTGATACAACGTGTTGGGCTGGTAGCGTATAAACTTCAGCTACCTCCGTCTTCTCGTGTGCATCCAGTTTTTCACGTATCTCAATTAAAGAAGGCTGTGGGCACTAGAATGGTGGTTTCTCCTTCTCTTCCATCTGATAATTTCATGTTCAGTGTGCCTGAAAAGTTTTTGCAGCGACGTCAAATTTTCAAGGGCGATAAATCAGTTCAGCAGGTGTTGGTGCAGTGGTCTTTCATGCCAGAGCTTGCTACTTGGGAGGATTTGAGAATTTACAGCAACAGTTTCCCGATGCAGCTGTCTAGGGACATCCAGCATCCTTAGCACGGGGATGTGAGCAACACTGACACCAGTGAAGAGATGGCACCGACAGTTTCAGCAAAGGTGACCGCGCCACGATGCGGGAGCAGGCCAAGGAAGCGCAATGTGAAGATTTCTGGGCCCGAATGGGTGAATGTGTGAGTTGTTGTGGCCCAGTGTTGAGTTGGCCAGTGGGCGTGTATTAAAGGAACGCTATCCGAACCGGAGGGTTAAGAAATATGAAAAACCTGAACTAGTTTCTTCCTGCCCAAGTTTTCCTTCTCTGCTCCTTCTACTTTTCCTATCTATCTTCTTCCATTCCAGTGTATCTAGCAGATAGTTAACAGGCAGGCGACGCGGTCGAAGCAGAGAAGCGGCTGAGGCGGGTCCAGGCGCATGCGCATGCGGCGGCCCAAAGCGTGGTCCAGCATGTCGCGCCACGCCCTGCAGACCGAGCGCATGCGGAGGACGCACTTGGGCGACAGGCGTTCGAGGAGCGCGTCGAGGACCTCGAAGGGGGCGTCGCGGATGAAGGCCGCGGCGTCGACGACCCGCTCTGGCTCTGGTGCTTCCATTCTCGCCGCCTCGGCAACTTGCCCACGCGCTCGGAGGGCGGTGGGGGGAATGGGACGGGACTGGCGGACTGCTCCTCCTTGCCAACGGCGCAGCTGGCGGCTCGATCCTTCCCTGCGGAATGCAAACGCGGCGGCCGGGAGTTAGCGGCGAAACCGGCTACGGGGCGGCCGGGAGTTAGACGGTGGTGGGAACCAAACCGGGGCCCTGAATCCCCGATTCACCGCGCGCGACACGGAGGGGAAGGTTGCAACCGAGCCAAGGACGATTCGAGGACTCACCCCTGTTGTCGCCGCGGCTGCTTCTGCAGTCGTTCCCGTCCTTTCGGTCGGAGCCAGGAAGACGAAATGATTTGGCCGTTTGGGAGGGACTGAGGGAGGGAGTAGAGATGTCCAAACGGGCCGCCCGGCCCGGTCCGGCCCGGGCCCGGTGAAGCCCGGCCCGTTTTGGGCCCGGCCCGCCAGGCACGATTGAAAAACCGGGCCGGGCCGGCTAAGCACGCGGGCTCAATTTCTTGTCCGAGCCCGGCCCGCAACGGGCCGGGCCGGGCCGTTTAGCAGAAAAAGCGGGCCGAAAAGCGGGCTATGCGGGCCGAAAAGCACGTTTTTTAGTGTAAAAAAAGCGGGCTTAACGGGCTTAGAGCTAAACGAGACGTGCCGGGCTAGCCCACCGTGCCTAATTTCCTGTCCGAGCCCGGCCCGCTTATTCGTGCCGGGCCGGCCCGGGCCCGCATATAACCGGGTCGTGCCGGGCTCGGACCGGGCCTAAAAAGCGGGCTTCGTGCCGGGCTCACGGGCCTCGTGCTTATTGGACATCTATAGGAGTGAGACAGCTGTCAGCCTGTGTCACCTGTCTCTTTTCTTCCACCGTGCAGTGTAGTACGCTTGCCTGGGCCTTGGGCCTCTGACAAGATTCACGCGACATGTGCTATTAGCCTGCACGCTTTGTGGGCTTCATGGGGCCTAAGAATGAATGGTCCCGCCCTCATGCCTCTGGACTTCGCCATCATCGCTTGCTGCAAGAGTCCGCACCCCATGAACCACAGAAGGCATGAACCATCTCGTCAATGGTCGCTACACATCTTTTGAGCATCTGTAATTCTATATGACCTACTTAGCTTATCTGTCATTATGATAGAATGTGACCATCTGTTATATATGAGGACATATCATGTGCAATCACTTATTTGGTGTAAACGTGCAATTAAACAATCCAGAATATCTAATTTATATCAATCGGTTTCATATAGAAGTGATTAAATGTAAAATAGACACTAGGTTTCAAGTGGAAGATCTAAATGCACCAGTATAAGTGATTGCATAGGATATTTCCTCTATTTATTTTCTGTTGCAGTTCTCAACACTGTGAACTACTAACTTGTGGTTCTGAAAACTTTCAAGGTTGCTGTCTGTTCACTCACGTTGACCCCCCCCCCCCCCCCCCCCCCCCCCGCGATATTCTCACATGCATGCGCTCAAAATATGGTTCTGTTATGTACTTGTTGCTTTTTGGTTCTGAAAAGTGTGTTGATTACAGTTCTGAAAATTATGGGCTAAAAGTACGGTGGTTGCAGTCTCTGAAAATATGATGAGTACATTTTTATATATATATAGGGACGAGGTAATGGAAGCCCTGAGCTTCCATTAGTACCAGGAAGCCCCAGCCAGGTATAGCCACGTCCCGCACCAGCATGCGTCCCATCGGACACGGATTCTTACTCGGACAGATTTTAGCGTAAAACATGAATCAAAACAGCGTAAATGATTACGAATTTTAGCGTAAATCGTAAATCTGTTTCGAAACGGCGAATGCGGCCCGAAAATTACGGCGTCAAAATCTTACGCGTCCCATCGGGCACGGGTTCTTACTCGAACAGATTTTAGCGTAAAACGTAATCCAAAACAGCGTAAATGATTACGAATTTTAGCGTAAATCGTAGATCTGTTTCGAAACGGCGAATGTGGCCCGAAAATTACGGCGTAAAAATCTTGCGCGTCCCATCGGGCACGGGTTCTTACTCGAACAGATTTTAGCGTAAAACGTAATCCAAAACAGCGTAAATGATTATGAATTTTAGCGTAAATCGTAGATCTGTTTCGAAACGGCGAATGTGGCCCAAAAATTACGGCGTAAAAATCTCGCGCGTCCCATCGTGATCGGGTTTTGACTCGGACAGATTTTAGCGTAAAACGTGAGTCAAAACAGCGTAAATGATTACGAATTTTAGCGTAAATCGTAGATCTGTTTCGAAACGGCGAATGCGGCCCAAAAATTACGGCGTAAAAATCTCGCGCTTCCCATCGGGCAAGGGTTCTTACTCGGACAGATTTTAGCGTAAAACGTGAATCAAAACAACGTAAATGATTACGAATTTTAGCGTAAATCGTAGATCTGTTTCGAAACGGCGAATATGGCCCGAATATTACGGCGTAAAAATCTCGCGCATCCCATCGTGATCGGGTTCTGACTCGGACAGATTTTATCGTAAAACATGAACCAAAACAGCGTAAATGATTACGAATTTTAGCGTAAATCGTAGATCTGTTTCGAAACGCGCGAATGCGGCCCGAAAATTACGGCGTTAAAATCTCGCGCGTCCCATCGTGATCGGGTTCTGACTCGGGCGGATTTAAACGTAAAACGTGAACCAAAACAACACAGTGTAAATGGGTATGAATTTTAGCGTAAATCGTCGATCTATTTCATAATGGCAAATGTGGCCCCGCATGAGGTTGTCACAAAACACATCAATAAATGTCATAAATTAAAGTAAAACATATCAATAGATGTCATAAATTGGTGAAAAAAGGTAACACGTGATTTCAAGTAATTATAGCATAAAATGCAAGCTAACCATCTACAGAACAAATGTTTTAGATATTACAATAAGATACAAGAGATAATTATTCTTGTACTCAACTATGAGAAGGACATCTTTTGGCAAGGCTTTCATAAAAGAGTATGTAGTCATCATCATTGTTGCCACTAAACTTCTACGGTGAACTCCTGTGTTCAGTGCTCCGAATTAATGCAATAAAAACAGAATTAATAAGGCGTCTTTGAGGTGGTATATGTATGAGTACATGATGAACTACACAGTCCAAATACTCAGCTGACTTCAAGAAGAGATCGACAGTGCCTTCCCTACTCCCTGCATGCAACCACGAGTTTTATGTTGTCATCAGTCATCACAGTGCACCAGTTGTAAAATATTTAGATCCATGCTACTACTGCTAATGAATGCATATGACAATCTAGAGCCGATATTTTATACCTCAATTCTCCATTTTCAGACCATATGCATTCTGTCAGTAAGCATAAAAACGATGTCAATGTTCATAAATATATCCCATGCCAGATTATCCCATTCAAACCAAACATACAAAATAATAGAAGGTCAAGTTCTATGCTAAGATTCACCAAAATAATTGGAGCGCAGAAAGGATGAATTAAAACAAGATAACCAGGGTGTAAAATTTGAACCTTCAAAGGTAGAAACACAATTGACTTCTTTTATAAAAATGATTAACTATTGAAATATTGTTATGATGTTGAACGTCTTGGATTTGGATCGAGGATTCTTGGTAATAACCTCTTGGTAGGAAAAGGTGTCCACGGTGAAAATGTAAACTCTGCATTTGATATCTACCAGGAAAAGAAGGGTAAAGTCAGATAAGCATGAAAAAATGAACATGTATTTGACAGGCCACAGATCAAATGGAAAATATTTAAATAAAAACAGGTTCACTTTATAATTATATGTTTACTAATATAGTTTCATTAAATCAACTTGTGGTAATAGTAACTAGTTATTGATTCAGATCAAGGTTGGACTCACATCTAACAGAATGAAAATATTGCTTGAAAGACAACATTCCTTACCAACTCATATCCTATTAGATTCTGCTGGTTTGATGGTTGGATATTATTAGCTCCTATTACTCCTAAAATTAAAAAATTGAATTAGTCTTTTTGAGTCGTATATACCAAGAACAGGTATGTACTTCATGTCAAGCTTTCATACATATTGATAGCCCTGCGGGAAGACCGGAAGAGAAGCCACAAATGTGTATGCCAGCAGGCTAGTGATTCTGTAACGGACATATATAGAGGCACCAGAGAAGTCAAATCATATTATTAGCTCCGATCCTTGCTGCTACCTCTGTCACATATACCTAACCATACAGAACAAGCGAAGACTCCAAAATAATTAGGTCACATCGCATAAAACATTTTACAGTGAGCAAAATGGTTACGTCTCATCTCCAATATAGTTAAGTTTCCTACAGTATTTAAGCTCTTCTTTTAGTTATATTGTTGCACATCTCAATAGTTATTAGCTTATACTAACATTAATTTAAACATAGTGCACCTCTAATGAAACTATAATAGCTAGAAAATTTAAGACTAGTACCTAAACTATCGAGCTGCAACCTGATAAGTGCTAGTATGGTATAGAGATAAAGAAGCAGAAACAGGGAAGCACCTTCGTGTTGCGAATCCAGGGAGCCCAGTGAGGAAGGGGAGTCCGAACATCCCTGTAGAGGAAGACACGAGCACGGCATCCACACCACCTTCTTTCCTGGTCGTTGGCAACCAGTAGCGTGGCACCACATGGATGAGACCCCCTGCATCACAGGCGAGGGGCACCGGCGCGAAGGACACGAGGGCGGAGACATCGATGGGCAGTCAAGGAGGAAGCAGACCCCCTCCAGCTCCAGGAGATGGCTTGCTGGCGAGTGGTAGCCGCCACCGCGTGGCAGACAAGCAGATCTGCGAGGAGGCACACGTTATGGGGATAGGGTCAGAGTCTGAAGTTTTCACCTGGGAGTCTAGGACCGAGGCGAGGGAAGACACAGAGCTCAGCGTCGGGGATGGAGCCGTCGCGTCAGGGATGGAGGAGGAGTCAAGGGGGAGTGGAGGAGGAGCCGCGCGTCCGAGAGCTCCAGGGCTGGCGACGGCTAGGGTTTAGAATGAGGGCGGTTGGCAATTTGGTGTGACCTGGGGGTGAATTGGGCTAGCACCCGGGCTCGCCCAGCTGGGCCTCCAGAGGTTTGGACCTCCGCCACGCACAGGTGAGCCAGACCGAATAGTATGACCAGGGCTCCCTCTAGTTATAAGAAGCCTAGGGCTTCTAATACCTAAACTATATATATAGTTTGCTTGTGCCTGTTCGTTTTCGCTTCGCGTTGCGATTAGATCACGATTCGTTTCCGAGCATTAAGGAATTGACGGTCAAGTGTTAGCAACCAAATGATCCGGTTCTTCGAGTTCTACGAGATTGAAGACCCTGAGCATCTGTTTGGTGAAGGCAAGTGTCCTCTGACCCATTATGTCTCATTCAATTTTAATTCACTATCCTGCATTACTTAATTGAAACCTAATGATTGACTAGCTTCGTATTTACCTTGTCCTTGATTACCCTTTGGGTTATTATGGTTACCTTCATGCTATTGCTTTACCTTAATCAACGAACATGATGATAACATTTATGATATGATGATGTTATCTTGATTATGATGATGATATGTGATAGTTTAGGGGACTTAGGCTGTTTTCTAGAGTACATCTCCGCAAGGACCTGTTCGTTGAGTGACCATCCGATATAACAGTGCATCCATGAGGGTGGAATGGGACGCCCTTAGCCGAATAATTAGATGAACCTAGGGTGTAGTTGGCTTTGCCGGAGGGCCGTCAATGGGGGTCGGGGCATAGTGCTCGCTCTGCTAAGGGTGGGTGCCGAGGTTCATTCGATTTGGTTTTGTTAGTCACCCACCTTAGGGAGGAGCACTGTGCTTGTACGACTGGCGAAACCTAACGAGCAGCTATGCACCAGGGGAGTCTTTATAAAGGCTACGTAGTGAAACCTTGCCGACTCACCTTGGTAGTGTTTGAGGGTTTGATCGACCCGAGGCAAAAAGGGATCATGACTCGTGGGTAAAGTGTGTAACCTCTGCAGAGTGTTAGAAACCGGTATATCGGTCGTGCTCACGGTTATGAGTGGCCTTGGGATCCTCTTTCATTTAAGATACAGCTGGTTCGAGGTTCAATGGTTCTATTAATGGTTTTTGGTTCGATGATAATAATGATGTTCCTTGATGAGGAAATGATTCATGGGTTGGTTATTGCTAAAACTTGGCTTCTACTAATAATAAATATTTGACAAACTAAAAGCAACTGCTTTGACCCTAACCCCACATAAAGCTAGTCCACCTCAGCCAAACGGGACATTTGCTAAGTACGTTGATGTGTACTCACCCTTGCTTTCAGAAAACACCAGGTTGCCTTTGGTACAATTTGGTGCAATCTATGCTCAGGTAAAAAAGAAGGTGTCGAGGCGGATCTCCAGGAGTTCCAGGACTTCGACGAGTTTGAGGATTAGGCTAGCGATCTCCCCCAGTCAGCTGCCTGTGGTGGGTTAATTTACGTTGGGTACGTTTTGATTCTATGTACTTTGATTTATATTATGTAAATGACTCTAGTCTTTAATATCATTACTTATTATTTATTGTTATTCGAAACATTGTGTTATGATGAGACATTTATGTAATCGTTGTGTACGTGAATTTCTGATCCTGGCACGTACATGATTCGCATTCGATTTACCTTCTAAAAACCGGGTGTGACACACGCAAAGACATTATCTGAAGTTTTCGCTTTTCTTGGACTGATTACTATCACAGGCCAGGTAGATGGTTGTAAAAGCCATCCAGGTATGTTAAAACCTAGCTGGCAATTACTGGACTCTGCAACAGGTTGCTCATAGTTTCATTGATATGTTGCTTATGTGTTATATAGGCAAACTCTGGTGATAGTGATGATGAAAAGGTATGCATGTTGAATCAAGTGATAGGATGTGTAGGCTCATATTTTTTGTGGCGTACAACTTCCATCTGACCTGATATCAAACTGCACCACGACAGTTCTTTCAATCAAGGTAAAATACTGACATGTCATGATATCGAGACCAGAGAAGAAGATGTGGTCACGTGCTATTTTCATCTCTTATGTTCCTGCTCCAATTTTGTGCTTCGCCTTAGCAACTCACGAGGACTGTCACTGATTAAATGGTTATTATCATGTTGCTTGAGGCAATTTCTTCGTGCTATTGATGCTTATACATTGGTCTCCTCTGTGTTGTGTCTTTCTTGCAGGTAGGCATCTTATAGTCGTAGTGAACGGGCATAAGCCAAGCTAGGAACAAACAAAAAGGTGAATAGATTTTTTGGTGCATTGGTTATTCATGTGTCCTCTTGATTCTGCTTGCCAACTTTACAAAAAAAATCATGCATGGATATAGGAGAAAATGTTTTGTGTAGAAGATCCAGTACAAGAGCGTCATTACTCAGGGCACCAATAATAGGAAAGAGCAGAGACCAGAACAACTGTAAGAAATACTGTCACTTCAAGGTTCATTTGTTTATATGGTTATCCATTCTTTGATCTCTTGGGTCACTAATGTTTGGTCTTTATCATTCTTTGTTTCAAACTAATATGATTTGAGGCTAATGGTTGTTGGAGGTGTGGATGGAAACACGGTAGATGAAGCTATTGTGGAATCGACATGACGCATAGGTGTGCCAGATGCGCCGCGACATCGTCGCCCTCATCTACAACCACCAGGACACCACCACATTAGGGTAAGGCTCTCGGATCCTCTCTGCCTATCTTTACTACTCTATTATCTTTACTACTCTATTAAGAGTACAACAAAGCCGTCTGATCGACCCGACTTGATCTTCTGATCTTGTTTGCTTCCCCTTGAAGCATGAAGACAATGAGGTGTGTTTTTCTTCCTTTTATTTATTATAAGAAAACAAGCACTATTCAACTTCTGTTCACAGATGATTGAAGTCAAAACAACTTTTCTTCTTCTTAAGATGAGGTCATTGTATTGATTAAGGAGAGGAATTGAAATTCGTAGACCTAATTCCTAAAATGCACTCTAACTTTAGTTCACCCTGAATCTATTTTTGTCATGTTTTAATCTTTTTTGCACTTATGCTCTTTGCTGATTCACGACAATCTGAATCGAATAATCAGCGGAAATGCCCTGTATCTAGTTGATCAACACCACCTTGATGATCCACATGTTAAAGCCAACTTACTCTTTCGGTACAATGAGCTGAACATATGACCAGAATGTTCTTTCTTTAGCAGTATTTTCAGTTCGATAGTATTTGATGCACAGTGATGTGGTAATCATTTTTATTCTATTTGTCTTGCGGGCACATTTCTCCAAAGCAGAACTGCCAATAAGCGACTATGTCACTAACTTGAAATCAGTTCTTGATCAGAGCATACGTATCATATAGGCAATGATTGATGTATGCGCCAATAGTGGATGACTTATGAGTGCATTGACTTGTAGATGATCATACATGTGAATTGCATTGGTTCAACTTTTCTTTTTTCAACTATATAAAAATATAAAAACGAGTCTAAATCCTTCGTTGGAAAAGGATTGCATTGGTCATCTTTTCTATTTTTACCTTGCTAGGATCTCCGGTTTGAGAGAGATTATGAATCCCTCTAGTTGTTGGCACCCATGAATGATGATATATTAGATCATCTCAAGAGTAGAGGAGTCTCAACAATCCCCTCCTTACTATATCTTTCTCGTGAAGAATTATGTAGGGTACTTCAACCATTTTCTGCAGCAGAGTTGTGTGAGGTGCTACTTTCTCAATTCCCATACTTCATTTTTATAGCATAATTTGTTTTCCTAAATAGTTTTAGATATTAGTTGAAAATAAAATGGTATGTAAATTTCTGAATTGTCCATCATTATCCAGTCCCCTTGAATTATTCAAGGAAATGCAAGCCGAAGAAGCAGGTTCCAGTGCTTTTATTGTTTCCCTAGATTGACAGGTTACTCATATTGGGCCCAAAATAATATTCGGTGTTATTGTGTTGATCTCAGGGACTAGCACTTCTTAATACCCTTGAATTTCTACATATTTTTAGAACAAAAAATGTATCAGGAATGGCCCTATTATTTAATTGACTTCTTTGAGTAGTGGTTTCTTTTAATATTCAAATATTTCCTTAATATTATAATCTTTTTTGTTTTAGTGGATGACTTCCTCGAGCTGCTTTGGGTATGACTCGAATTGTTCTTTTGTTTCTGAACAAGTTATGAGTCACTCGAAGTGTTGTGGATGGGGTAGTACTTGGAGTTATTTATTTGTTCTTTTTCCCTTAACTTCAGTTATGAGCCACTTAAACTCACCGTGTATGATTTCCAGGATGGCCTACTGTCGGGGACCATAATTAGGGGTACCCTCAAGACTCCTAATTCTCAGCTGGTAACCCCCATCAGCATGAAGCTGCTAAGGCCTGATGGGTGCGATTAAGTCAGGGATCAGTCCATTCGAGCGACTCGATCACGCCTCGCCCGAGCCTAGCCTCGGACAAGGGCAGCCGACCCCGGAGGATTTCCGTCTCACCCGAGGCCCCCCTCCAACGGCGAACGTATTTCCGGCTCGCCCGAGGCCCTGCCTTCGCTAAGAAGCAACCCTGACTAAATCGCCGCACCGACCGACCAAATCGCAGGGGCATTTAATGCAAAGGTGGCCTGACACCTTTATCCTGACGCGCGCTCCCCGGCAGAGCCGAAGTGACCGCCGTCACTTCGCCGCTCCACTGACCGGCCTGACAGAAAGACAGCGCCGCCTGCGCCACTCCGACTGCAGTGCCACTTGACAAAGTGAGGCTGACAGGCAGTCAGGCCCTGCCAAAGGCACCATAGGAAGCTCCGCTCCGCCCGACCCAGGGCTCGGACTCGGGCTAAGTCCCGGAAGACGGCGAACTCCGCTCCGCCCGACCCAGGGCTTGGACTCGGGCTAAGTCTCGGAAGACGGCGAACTCCGCTCCGCCCGACCCAGGGCTCGGACTCGGGCTAAGTCCCGGAAGACGGCGAACTCCGCTCCGCCCGACCCAGGGCTCGGACTCGGGCTAAGTCCCGGAAGACGACGAACTCCGCTTCGCCCGACCCCAGGGCTCGGACTCCGCCCTGGCCTCAGCCGACGACCTCCGCCTCGCCCGACCCAGGGGCTCAGACTCGGCCTCGGCCACGGAAGACAGACTCGACCTCGGCTTCGGAGGAGCCTCCACATCGCCCAACCTAGGGCGCAGGCCAGCCACGTCAACAGGAGGCGCCATCATCACCCTACCCCGAGCTGACTCGGGCCGCAGGAAACAAGACCGGCGTCCCATCTGGCTAGCTCCGCCAGATAAGCAATGATGGCGCCCCGCGTACTCTGTGACGACGGCGGCTCTCAGCCCCCTTACGGAAGCAAGAGGACGTCAGCAAGGACCCAACCGCTTCGACAGCTGTCCCTCCGCCAGGCTCCATCGCTCCTCCGACGGCCACGACATCACACCAGCTGGGTGCCAAAATCTCTCCGGCTGCCACAACGGCATGTACATAGGGCGCTAGCTCCCCTCCGCTAGACACGTAGCACTCTGCTACACCCCCCATTGTACGCCTGGATCCTCTCCTTACGCCTATAAAAGGAAGGACCATGGCCCTCTTAGAGAGGGTTGGCCGCGCGGGGACGAGGACGAGACAGGCGCCCGCTTGGAGCCGCTCGCTTCCCTCTCCCGCGTGGACGCTTGTAACCCCCTACTGCAAGCGCACCCGACCTGGGCACGGGACGAACACGAAGGCCGCGGGATTCCCACCTCTCTCACGCCGGTCTCCGGCCGCCTCGCTCTCCCCCCTTCGCGCTCGCCCTCGCACTCGACCCATCTGGGCTGGGGCACGCGGCGACACTCACTCGTCGGCCCAGGGACCCCCCGGTCTCGAAACGCCGACAGTTGGCGCGCCAGGTAGGGGCCTGCTGCGTGTTGACGAACAGCTTCCCGTCAAGCTCCAGATGGGCAGTCTCCAGCAACCTCTCCAACCCGGGACGGTGCTCCGTTTCGGGAGTCTTGAGTTCATGTCCTTCGACGGCAGCTACGACATGATACTCCTTCCACCGCCGCGCGACAGCGACAATGGCGACCGACAGCCCGCCCGCCGGCGGCGGAATCGACGACGTCTTCCCCGCGTGGTGGAAGAACAACCTTCGACCTCGTCCCGCCTTCTTCCCCGCTGACGGAGGGGAAGGCAGGGCAGCCAAGGCCAAGCAGGAGGCAGCGCCTCGTCGGTTGTCGAGCAAGTCGACGGCGCCGGCACCCCAACGGGGGGCGCACCGGGTATCGACTTCGCGCTTGAGACGAAGACGAGCGCCGTCTCCCCGCAACGCGCCAATCCCGAGCAAGCAGACGACGCCAGCGCGCTTGCGAAAAGCTTGCTGGACGTCGCCCTCGTACCGGAGACGACGGTGCAGTCAGTCCCCGACGTGACTTTATCGCCGCTCGTCGACCAAGAGGTACCGACCGATTCCCATCCCACGTCATTTGGATTCAGCCTCAACCCGCCTGGCGACCTTGCTTTGGTGGGCGCTCTCGTAGAGGCGAGTCCAAACCCTCTGGGGTTTCGCATGCGGTCGCCTTGGGACCGGCTGACGGGCGTCTCAACCTACGGGCCTTCTGGGTCCGAGGAAGACGACGACCCCAGCATCTGTTGGGATTTCTCTGGACTTGGCAACCCCAGTGCCATGCGGGACTTCATGACCGCATGTGACTACTGCCTCTCCGACTGTTCCGACGGTAGCCGCAGCCTCGACGACGAGGACTGCGGCCCAAGCCGCGAATGTTTCCACGTCGATCTAGGGGGTCCCTCCGAAGGCAATCATCTCGGCATGCCGGAGGACGGTGATCTCCCTAGGCCGGTGCCCCGCGTTGACATCCCACGGGAGCTAGCTGTGGTCCCCGTTCAGGCGGGGGGCCATGACCCACAGCTCGAGCAAATCCGCGGGGTGCAGGCCAGGCTCGACGAGGGAGCAGGAGCGCTTGAGCCGACCCGCCGGGACGTCGGGCAGGCATGGGCGGGCCAACCCCCGGCCGGAGAAATACGTCATCTGCCCCAGGGTTTCCAGCACCGCGTCGCCGACGACGTCAGGGTCAGGCCACCACCCGCATCTAGTGGGGTCAGCCAGAACCTGGCTGCAGCAGCGATGCTTCTCCGCGCGATGCCGGAGCCATCAACCACCGAGGGTCGGCGAATCCAGGGGGAGCTCAAGAATCTCCTGGAAGGCGCCGCGGTCCGACGGGCCGAGAGCTCTGCCTCCCGAAGGCAGGGGTACCCCTCGGAACCTCATGCCGCGACTTCCCGATTCATGCGGGAAGCCTCGGTCTACACCGGGCGCACGCGCAACACTGCGCCTGCGGCCCCGGGCCGCCTCGGCAACGAGCACCATCATCGCGACCGTTGGGCCCACCTCGACGAGAGGGTGCGCCGAGGCTACCACCCCAGGCGTGGGGGACGCTACGACAGCGGGGAGGATCGGAGTCCCTCGCCCGAGCCACCCGGTCTGCAGGCCTTCAGCCGGGCCATCCAACGGGCACCGTTCCCGACCCGGTTCCGACCCCCGACTACTATCGCAAAGTACTCGGGGAGACGAGACCGGAACTGTGGCTCGCGGACTACCGTCTGGCCTGCCAACTGGGTGGAACGGACGACGACAACCTCATCATCCACAACCTCCCCCTGTTCCTCTCCGACACCGCTCGCGCCTGGTTGGAGCATCTGCCTCTGGGGCAGATCTCCAATTGGGACGACCTAGTCCAAGCTTTCGCTGGCAATTTCCAGGGCACGTACGTGCGCCCTGGGAATTCCTGGGACCTCCGAAGCTGCCGGCAGCAGCCGGGAGAGTCTCTCCGGGACTACATCCGGCGATTCTCGAAGCAGCGCACCGAGCTGCCCAACATCACCGACTCGGATGTCATCGGCGCGTTCCTCGCCGGCACCACCTGCCGCGACCTGGTGAGCAAGTTGGGTCGCAAGACCCCCACCAGGGCGAGCGAGCTGATGGACATCGCCACCAAGTTCGCCTCCGGCCAGGAGGCGGTCGAGGCTATCTTCCGAAAGGACAAGCAGCCCCAGGGCCGCCCATCGGAAGATGCTCCCGAGGCGTCTGCTCAGCGCGGCGCCAAGAAGAAAGGCAAGAAGAAGTCGCAAGCGAAACGCGACGCCGCCGACGCGGACCTTGTCGCCGCCGCCGAGTACAAGAACCCTCGGAAACCCCCGGAGGTGCCAACCTTTTTGACAAGATGCTCAAGGAGCCGTGCCCCTATCACCAGGGGCCCGTCAAGCACACCCTTGAGGAGTGCGTCATGCTTCGGCGCCACTTCCACAGGGCCGGGCCACCCGCGGAGGGTGGCAGGGCCCGCGACGATGACAAGAAGGAAGATCACCAAGCAGGAGAGTTCCCCGAGGTCCGCGACTGCTTCATGATCTACGGTGGGCAAGCGGCGAATGCCTCGGCTCGGCACCGCAAGCAAGAGCGCCGGGAGGTCTGCTCGGTGGAGGTGGCGGCGCCAGTCTACCTAGACTGGTCCGACAAGCCCATCACCTTCGACCAAGCCGACCACCCCGACCACGTGCCGAGCCCGGGGAAATACCCGCTCGTTGTCGACCCCGTCATCGGCGACGTCAGGCTCACCAAGGTCCTTATGGACGGAGGCAGCAGCCTCAACATCATCTACGCCGAGACCCTCAGGCTCCTGCTTGTTGATCTGTCCTCCGTCCGAGCAGGCGCTGCGCCCTTCCATGGGATCATTCCCGGGAAGCGCGTCCAGCCCCTCGGACGACTCGACCTTCCCGTCTGCTTCGGAACACCCTCCAACTTCCGAAGGGAGACCCTGACGTTCGAGGTGGTCGGGTTCCGAGGAACCTACCACGCGGTACTAGGAAGGCCATGCTACGCGAAGTTCATGGCCGTCCCCAACTACACCTACCTGAAGCTCAAGATGCCGGGCCCCAACGGGGTCATCACCGTCGGCCCCACGTACAAACACGCGTTCGAATGCGACGTGGAGTGCGTGGAGTACGCCGAGGCCCTCGCCGAGTCCGAGGCCCTCATCGCCGACCTGGAAAGCCTCTCTAAGGAGGTACCAGACGTGAAGCGTCATGCCGGCAACTTCGAGCCAGTGGAGACGGTTAAGGCCGTCCCCCTCGACCCCAGCGGCGACGCCACCAAGCAGATCCGGATCGGCTCCGGGCTCGACCCCAAATAGGAAGCAGTGCTCGTCGACTTTCTCCGCGCGAACGCCGACGTCTTCGCGTGGAGTCCCTCAGACATGCCCGACATACCGAGGGATGTCGCCGAGCACTCGCTGGACATTCGGGCCGGAGCCCGACCCGTCAAGCAGCCTCTGCGCCGATTCGACGAAGAGAAGCGCAGAGCCATAGGCGAGGAGATCCACAAGCTAATGGCGGCAGGGTTCATCAAAGAGGTATTCCATCCCGAATGGCTTGCCAACCCTGTGCTTGTGAGAAAGAAAGGGGGGAAATGGCGGATGTGTGTAGACTATACTGGTCTCAACAAAGCATGACCGAAGGCTCCCTACCCTCTGCCTCGCATCGATCAAATCGTGGATTCCACTGCTGGGTGTGAAACCCTGTCTTTCCTCGATGCCTACTCAGGGTATCATCAAATCAGGATGAAAGAGTCCGACCAGCTCGCGACGTCTTTCATCACGCCCTTCGGCATGTACTGCTATGTCACCATGCCGTTCGGCTTGAGGAATGCGGGCGCGACGTACCAGCGGTGCATGAACCATGTGTTTGGCGAACACATTGGCCGCACGGTCGAGGCCTACGTCGATGACATCGTAGTCAAGACGAGGAAAGCTTCCGACCTCCTTCCCGACCTTCAAGTGACATTCTGATGTCTCAAGGCGAAAGGCGTCAAGCTCAATCCCGAGAAGTGTGTCTTCGGGGTGCCCCGAGGCATGCTCTTGGGGATCTGAGAGCACCTAGAGGGGGGGGTGAATAGGTGATCCTGTAAAAACTTAAACTTATAGCCACAAAACTTTGATTAAACGTTAGCACAGTAATTGCCAAGTGGCTAGAGAGAGTCAAAACACGATAACCACAAGAAAGCAATCACAGAGTTGACACGGTGGTTATCCCGTGGTTCGGCCAAGTACAAAACTTGCCTACTCCACGTTGTGGCGTCCCAACGGACGAGAGTTGCACTCAACTCCTCTCAAGTGATCCAATGATCAACTTGAATACCACGGTGTTTTTCTTTCCTTTGATCTTTTCCCGTTTGCGAGGAATCTCCACAACTTGGAGTCTCTCGCCCTTACAATTGAATTCACAAAGAAGCACGGAGTAAGGTGGGAATGAGCAACGCACACAAGACTCGAAAATCAGAGCAACAACACGCACACAAGTCGCAACAAGAGCTCGCAACGCAACACAATGAGTTCACAACTCAACAAGAGCTCTAGATGCTATCACAATGAATCAAATGCGCGGAATCGATGTCTTGGTGATTAGCAATGTTGTAGGAATTCTTGGTCTCCTCCTCCATGCGCCTAGGGGTCCCTTTTATAGCCCCAAGGCAGCTAGGAGCCGTTGAGAACAAATCTAGAAGGCCATCCTTGCCTTCTGTCGTCGGGTGCACCGGACAGTCCGGTGCACACCGGACACTGTCCGGTGCCCGATTTGTTTCTATAAACAGTGCAGCCGACCGTTGCTGACTGTTGCAGATCTGGGAGCCGTTGGCGCACCGGACAGTCCGGTGCACACCGGACAGTCCGGTGCCCCCCTTCTGACCGTTGGCTCGGCCACGTGTCTCGCGCGGATTGCGCGGCCGACCGTTGGCACAGCCGACCGTTGGCTCACCGGACAGTCCGGTGAATTATAGCCGTACGCCGTCGGCAAATTCCCGAGAGCGGGCAGTTCGCGCCGAGTGAGTCTGGCGCACCGGACACTGTCCGGTGCACACCGGACAGTCCGGTGCTCCAGACCGAGCTAGGTCTTGGCTGTACACAGCCAAGCTATTTGCACCGCTTCTCTTTTTCTTCTTTCTGTTTCCCACACTTAGACAAGTATATTAGTACACAAAACCAATGTACTAAGACTTAGAAACATACCTTTTATCTTGATTTGCACTTTGTTCCTCCAGAAGCATAAATACACATTTAAGCCCTTGTGTTGACACTCAATCACCAAAATAGTTAGAAATGGCCCATGGGCACATTTCCCTTTCAGGATCATCGTCTCCGAGCGGGGCATCGAAGCCAACCCGGAGAAGATCGCAGCCATCGCCAGCATGGGGCCCATCAAGGACTTGAAAGGCGTATAGAGGGTCATGGGATGTCTCGCGGCTCTGAGCCGCTTCATCTCATGCCTCGGCGAAAGAGGTCTGCCTCTGTACCGCCTCTTAAGGAAGGCCGAGTGCTTCACTTGGACCCCTGAGGCCGAGGAAGCTCTCGGGAACCTGAAGGTGCTCCTCACAAAGGCGCCTATCTTGGTGCCTCCAGCTGCCGGAGAAGCCCTCTTGGTCTACGTCGCCGCGACCACTCAGGTGGTTAGCGCCGCGATTGTGGTCGAGAGGCAAGAAGAGGGGCATGCATTGCCCGTTCAGAGGCCAGTTTACTTCGTCAGCGAGGTACTGTCCGAAACCAAGATCCGCTACCCGCAAGTTCAGAAGCTACTGTATGCAGTGATCCTGACACGACGGAAGTTGCGACATTACTTCGAGTCCCATCGGGTAACTGTGGTGTCATCCTTCCCCCTGGGGGAGATCATCCAGTGCCGAGAGGCCTCGGGTAGGATTGCAAAGTGGGCGGTGGAAATCATGGGCGAGACAATCTCGTTCGCCCCTCGGAAGGCCATCAAGTCCCAGGTCTTGGCGGACTTCGTAGCCGAATGGGTCGACACCCAGCTACCGACGGCTCCGATCCAACCGGAGCTCTGGACCATGTTTTTCGACGGGTCGCTGATGAAGACGGGAGCCGGCGCAGGCCTACTCTTCATCTCGCCCCTCGGGAAACACCTACGCTATGTGCTACGCCTCCATTTCCCGGCATCCAACAATGTGGCTGAGTATGAGGCTCTGGTCAACGGGTTGCGGATCGCCATCGAGCTAGGGGTCCGGCACCTCGACGCCCACGGTGACTCGCAGCTCGTCATCGACCAAGTCATGAAGAACTCCCACTGCCGCGACCCGAAGATGGAGGCCTACTGCGATGAGGTTCGGCGCCTGGAAGACAAGTTCTACGGGCTCGAGCTTAACCACATCGCTCGGCGCTACAACGAGACTGCGGACGAGCTGGCTAAAATAGCCTCGGGGCGAACAACGGTTCCCCCGGATGTCTTCTCCCGGGATCTGCATCAACCCTCCGTCAAGATCGACGACACGCCCGAGCCTGAGGCGCCCTCGGCCCAGTCCGAGGTACCCTCGGACCAGCCCGAGGCGCCCTCGGCCCCCGAGGGTGAGGCACTGCGCGTCGAGGAGGAGCGAAGCGGGGCCACGCCTGATCGAGACTGGCAGACCCCGTACCTGCAATATCTCTACCAAGGAGAGCTACCCCTCGACCGAGCCGAGGCTCGGCGGCTGGCGCGGCGCACCAAGTCGTTCGTCTTGCTGGGCGAGGAGAAGGAGCTCTACCACCGCAGCCCCTCAGGCATCCTCCAGCGATGCATCTCCGTCGCCGAAGGTTAGGAACTCCTGCGGGAGATACACTCGGGGGCTTGCGGCCATCACGCAGCGCCTCGAGCCCTTGTCGGGAATGCCTTCCGACAGGGCTTCTACTGGCCGACGGCGGTGGCCGACGCTACTAGAATTGTCCGCACCTGCGAAGGGTGTCAATTCTATGCGAAGCAGACCCACCGCCCGCTCAGGCTCTGCAGACGATACCCATCACTTGGCCCTTTGCTGTGTGGGGTCTGGACCTCGTCGGCCCCTTGCAGAAGGCACCCGGGGGCTACACGCACTTGTTGGTCGCCATCGACAAATTCTCCAAGTGGATAGAGGTCCGACCCCTGAACAACATCAGGTCCGAGCAGGCGGTGGCGTTCTTCACCAACATCATCCATCGCTTCGGGATCCCAAACTCCATCATCACCGACAACGGCACCCAGTTCACCGGCAGAAAGTTCTTGGACTTCTGCGAGGATCACCACATCCGGGTGGACTGGGCCGCCGTGGCTCATCCCATGTCAAATGGGCAAGTAGAGCGTGCCAACGACATGATTCTACAAGGGCTCAAGCCTCGGATCTACAACGACCTCAACAAGTTCGGCAAGCGATGGATGAAGGAACTCCCCTCGGTGGTCTGGAGCCTGAGGACAACGCCGAGCCAAGCCACGGGCTTCACGCCGTTCTTTCTAGTCTACGGGGCCGAGGCCGTCTTGCCCACAGACCTGGAATACGGCTCCCCGAGGACAAGGGCCTACAGCGATCAAAGTAACCAAGCTAGCCGAGAAGACTCGCTGGACCAGCTGGAAGAGGCTCGGGACAAGGCCTTACTACACTCAGCGCGGTACCAGCAGTCTCTGCGACGCTACCACGCCCGAGGGGTCCGGTCCCGAGACCTCCAGGTGGGCGACCTGGTGCTTCGGCTGTGACAAGACGCCCGAGGGAGGCACAAGCTCACGCCCCCCTGGGAGGGACCGTTCGTCATCGCCAAGGTTCTGAAGCCAGGAACGTACAAGCTGGCCAACAGTCAAGGCGAGGTCTACGGCAACGCTTGGAACATCCAACAGCTATGTCGCTTCTACCCTTAAGATGTTTTCAAGTTGTTCATATACCTCGCACCCACGCAAAATTTAGTCATCAAGGAAGGGTCGGCCTCGCCTCGGCAAAGCCCGACCCTCCCTCGGGGGCTAAAAGGGGGGAACCCCCTCTGCGTTGAAATCTTCCTCGAAAAAAAGATCTCTTCTGCCAGAATGTCTTTCGTGCTTTTTGACTACTTCGAAAAGTGGATCCTGAAAACGACGGAGTACACGTAAGCAGCCAAGGCTGACCGAGCCGAGGGACTCCTACGCCTCCGGGATACGGATACCTCACTCATCACCTTCTGCGATAAGTAACTCACGCTCGGATAAGTGATTCCGCGGACCGAACAAGTCTTCACGTTCGGAAGATCTTCAGCCGAAGCGATCCTTCGAGCCTTCTCGACTGAGTCGGTGACAGAGCCTCATGGACGGGTAAAAGTGCGCGTAAGCGGCAAGGCCGACCGAGCCGAGGGACTCCTACGCCTCCGGGATACGGATACCTCACTCATCACCTTCCGCGAGAAGCAACTCTCGCTCGCACAAACATCCCTATTACCGACAAAAAAGTCTAGATACCCGAAACAAGAGGAAAAGAGACGCAGCTTTACAACACAGCGAGGGTGTGTATTCTAGCCTCGGCGGCCGCAGGAGACACACGCTACAAGACAATCTGATCCTGCAGGCTCGGGTCTTGACGCTGGAAGGGGGCAGCAGCACCCTCGACATCAACGACACCATCGGCGAGGTCCGACCTAGCCTCGGACGACGACGCGGTCCGAGGATCTTCACTCTGAAGGACGACGTCATCGCCACACCCGGGCAATCGCCGCCAGGGTCTTCTCCGGGAGTCCGGCCCGAGCAGGCGGCTCGGCCGGTCACCCCGGGGCCTCGGTCAGCCGTCCTCAGAGGGCGCCAGCCCGACCCGAGGCTTCGGCTGGTCAACTCCGGCGTCGGTCCCGCTAACGGACGACCCGGCTAGGCTCCGGCCAACCAGGTTTCATTTTCGAGCCAACTCTGCCCCTGTTCATGCTGATGTCGCTACCCCTGGCCTCGGCTCATCCAAGAGCGGCCGAGGGGTCCCTTTAACTAAGCTAGAGGAGCCTCGGACAACAAGGCCGACCGAGCCGAGGGACTCCTACGCCTCCGGGATACGGATACCTCACTCGTCACCTTGACACGGGGCGACTCACGCTTGGTGAAGCGGTTCAGACAACCAACAGGCGAGTCTTAGTGCTCGAAAATGAGGAAAAAACACGGCTCCGTGCCAAAGTTACATACATGTTCAGGCCTCGACAGCCACAATGAACAAAAACACTGGCATTCAAAGTGCCATTACAAACGGAACTCTGGTTCCGTCCCCGCGGGTATGAGCAACCTCGAGCCTGCGGGGCGACGAACATCGGGAGGTAGAGCCCCGGCTCGCCTCGCTCCCCGCCCCAGCGAGGATGACGAACACCCTCGAAGCTGAGGCGGGATCGAGATCACAGCCCGGCTTGCCTCTCCCCATCCAGGAGCTGGAGGTCACCGTCTTGGGTGACCACCAGCGGAGGGGTGCAACCGGGCTGTGTGATGAAAATCCTTGAAGCCGAACGATGGCTGGAAGGTACCAACTCCCACGGAGTTGCGTTCCTCCGACGATGAGGCGGAAAGACGGCGGGTATCCCCCATCCGGGGGCTTGGAAGGTGGAAAGACGCGATGCATAAGGGAGAGCGAAGACATGGTCACCTTCCAAAGGGGGTCACCCTCCTTTTAAAGGCGACTCTCCCTACTTGCGCCCCCGACCGTCGCGGGCTGAGTCTTCTCCAACACACTCCAAGGTCATCCCCTGCGGCGCGGGGCTGGGTCCCACACGTCATGCAAACCGGCTCAAAGCAGAAGAAGCCAAATCGTCGCGCACGGTGCGCACGACCGCCCAGCGGTTACAAGTGACCCTCCACTTTTGCCCAGACCAGCGGGCGAAAGGGGCGGACAGCCATGCAGGCGGCACGCAACCGCGCCAAGTGGACGCCCTCCTCCGACTCCCAGCACGCCCAGCCTGGAGGCCCAGGCCCGCGCGTCATGCAACCGGCGCGCCGAATGCATCGTGCATGCAACTGCACCGCCACTTGCGCCACCACCGCGCCTCCTCGATTGCGGAACCAATACCGCGACTCGAGGCGACCCAGCGCACGACCCAGCAGCGCCAGCCTGGCGCGACGGTCAATACGGCCAAAAATGGGTCGGCGGTAATGACGGTAGCAGGCGGGCAGGAGCAGCAGTCACGTCGCCAGCCAAGCTCACGTCCCATCCGGGGGCAGTAAGAGAAACCCCCCTCACGGCGTGAAGACAACGCGCCCGTGTTCCGTTCCTCGAACGGCTAGCACACGCGCAACGGCCGCCCCGCCAACCACTCGCCCTGTCGTATTAACTCCGCGGTGGGACAGGCGGCGCCTCTGGCAGGAGAAGCGGGCGACGCTTCGCCTTCGCCATAATAACCACGCCAAAAAAGGTACGTCGCGTCGTTCGATTTTGTATCCTTTTCCTTTTTTCCTCTTTCTCTCTCTTGCAACAGGGACCGGGAAAGGGGGATACCCCGAAAAGGATCCTTCCCCGCGAAGGAACCGGGCTCCGAGCCTCCCTACTTATCAGAGGTTCGAAGGCTGGCCCCCCGGAAGGGTTCGACAGCCGCCTCAGATCGCGTGGGCCCTACACCCACTACTGGTCAGAGGTTCGAAGGCCGGCCCCTCGGAAGGGTTCCACGGCCGCCTCAGGCTACTCGGGCTCCGCGCCCATTACTGATCAAGGGTTCGAAGGCTGGCCCCCGAAGGGTTCACAGCCGCCTCAGACGCCGAGCGAGGGATGACCATGGGTACGTTCGATACATAACCAAGGCTCGGGCTGCGCTCCTGAGGTACCCTAGGACATTTCCGAGACCAGTGGGAGCGATCCTGTAACGGAATCCCATCAGAGGGAGGCATCGAGCCCTCGGACCCCGTCGCCAGGGGACCGGGTCCGGCAGATCACCCGCAGGTACTTTTGGGCGTGTCTCTGGGCCCCTAGCCGACCCCTACCGAACGGGGCACGGACGTCCACTCGGATTACCCGCTTGCAGCTCACCGGAGACACCATGTTCGGCGCCCATCGAGGGCAACATGGCGCTTTCCCCCCCTCCTCCCTGCGGAAAGGCGACGCAGGGGCGTATGTAAAAAAGCCGAGTCTGTCCCTGATCGTCCTCTCGCCCTGTGCAGAGGCTCGGGGGCTGCTCTCGCAAACCCGGCTCCGGCCGAACCGTTGACAACGTCAACATACCAGCCCGAGAACTTGGGACCCGACTGTACACCCGGGCTACGACCAGCTCGCATGAGGGAACAACCAGACCAGCTGAAGCATTACGCGAGGCATTAAGACCTCGAAGGAGTGAAACCACTCCTCCGAGGCCTCGGGGGCTACACCCGGCGGGTGCGCTCGCGCGCACCCACCGGAACAAAATGCAACCGAGAAAGGCTGGTCCCCTTGCAAAAAAGTGCGACGAAAGCCTCCAAGCGAGTGCTAACACTCCCTTCGAGGCTCGGGGGCTACTGTCGGGGACCATAATTAGGGGTACCCTCAAGACTCCTAATTCTCAGCTGGTAACCCCCATCAGCATGAAGCTGCTAAGGCCTGATGGGTGCGATTAAGTCAGGGATCAGTCCATTCGAGCGACTCGATCATGCCTCGCCCGAGCCTAGCCTCGGACAAGGGCAGCCGACCCCGGAGGATTTCCGTCTCGCCTGAGGCCCCCCTCCAACGGCGAACGTATTTCCGGCTCGCCCGAGGCCCTGCCTTCGCTAAGAAGCAACCCTGACTAAATCGCCGCACCGACCGACCAAATCGCAGGGGCATTTAATGCAAAGGTGGCCTGACACCTTTATCCTGACGCGCGCTCCCCGGCAGAGCCGAAGTGACCGCCGTCACTTCGCCGCTCCACTGACCGGCCTGACAGAAAGACAGCGCCGCCTGCGCCACTCCGACTGCAGTGCCACTTGACAGAGTGAGGCTGACAGGCAGTCAGGCCCTGCCAAAGGCACCATAGGAAGCTCCGCTCCGCCCGACCCAGGGCTCGGACTCAGGCTAAGTCCCGGAAGACGGCGAACTCCGCTCCGCCCGACCCAGGGCTCGGACTCGGGCTAAGTCCCGGAAGACGGCGAACTCCGCTCCGCCCGACCCAGGGCTCGGACTCGGGCTAAGTCCCAGAAGACGACGAACTCCGCTTCGCCCGACCCCAGGGCTCGGACTCCGCCCTGGCCTCAGCCGACGACCTCCGCCTCGCCCGACCCAGGGGCTCAGACTCGGCCTCGGCCACGGAAGACAGACTCGACCTCGGCTTCGGAGGAGCCTCCACATCGCCCAACCTAGGGCGCAGGCCAGCCACGTCAACAGGAGGCGCCATCATCACCCTACCCCGAGCTGACTCGGGCCGCAGGAAACATGACCGGCGTCCCATCTGGCTAGCTCCGCCAGATAAGCAATGATGGCGCCCCGCGTACTCTGTGACGACGGCGGCTCTCAGCCCCCTTGCGGAAGCAAGAGGACGTCAGCAAGGACCCAACCGCTTCGACAGCTGTCCCTCCGCCAGGCTCCATCGCTCCTCCGACGGCCATGACATCACACCAGCTGGGTGCCAAAATCTCTCCGGCTGCCACAACGGCATGTACATAGGGCGCTAGCTCCCCTCCGCTAGACACGTAGCACTCTGCTACACCCCCCATTGTACGCCTGGATCCTCTCCTTATGCCTATAAAAGGAAGGACCAGGGCCCTCTTAGAGAGGGTTGGCCGCGCGGGGACGAGGACAAGACAGGCGCCCGCTTGGAGCCGCTCGCTTCCCTCTCCCGCGTGGACGCTTGTAACCCCCTACTGCAAGCGCACCCGACCTGGGCGCGGGACGAACACGAAGGCCGCGGGATTCCCACCTCTCTCACGCCGGTCTCCGGCCGCCTCGCTCTCCCCCCTTCGCGCTCGCCCTCACGCTCGACCCATCTGGGCTGGGGCACGCGGCGACACTCACTCGTCGGCCCAGGGACCCCCCGGTCTCGAAACGGCGACACCTACTTATTGTAAACAATAACCTTAATCTTGTTGAAGGAAATCCTCTTGCCATTTTAACACCAAATGTCTATGAGTACAACCATCTTAACTATGACGTAGTGCTCCGGTTTAGATAGTCTGAACAGTTTTGAGTGTTTTGAAATTCCAGATGAGCTGTAAATTTTCTACAAGACTTGCAGAAATAGATGTTAGAAGTTCATGTGTAGGCATCACGTTGGTGTGCTTTTCGATTACCCACTTAGGTCTTGTTCGGTTATTCCTATCCCATGTAGATTAGATGGAATTAAAAAAATTATGAAAGATTTTAACTTGTTTGGAATTTAAACTCATTCATTTCCACCCAATCCACATGGATTGAGAGCAAAACGAAGAAACCCTTAGGTGAATTGCCAGAATCACATCAATTATCATTGTACATCGTCGCAACACACTATATTGGTTGTTGGCAAAAGAATTTATGAAACAATTATACTTTGTTAATATATGTGTTCGTTTTCATGTAATTGTTGTGCTCTAACATGTTATTGAATAATTGTGCATCGTCGCAACGCACAGGCATTATACTAGTAAATATATAATGTAAGAAGTATACAATAATAAAATCATTATTATGTATTTAAATAAAGTAGAATCAAGATGTGTATAATGACATGACACTTACATTCTATTTGTACTCCTATTACTTGGTATAGTCAATATAATTAGTGTCCTTCTAGTCCTTCTTAAGTTCAAATTATGAATATATTTGTATCAAGAGTAATAAAAGGTCAAAAAATATAAGTAAGATTTATAAAAGTTTCAAACGATTCTAAACTATATACCATTAGATAGATTTTGATTTTAGGAAAATAATAAAATTAGTTTCATATTTTTCTAAGCTAAGATAAATTTATTATAAATTTATAAAGGTAAGTTCAGATTTAATATTTTTCTGAAAATACCGAATTTATTACCGACGGTAAAATACCGAATAAAAAGGGCAATTTCCAAAAACGGTCAGAAAAAGACCAAACCGTTTCCTTTTTTTCTACCGATTTTGTTTCCGTATTTTTTGTATCGGTTTCTGTTTAGACCTAAATTTCAGTAAAATTTCGAAAACGATTCCGATATCCGAAAATTACCGTTTCCGTTTTCATCCCTACCCTCTACATAGTTTCAAAAATTATGTACCTACAAGTACTAAACAGGAATGTTCCAAAAGTCTTTGGCAGTCCGGTCCCAGTCACAGGAAAAAGCTGCTCCACTGAATCAGCTCACCTTGTGGTCACACCAAACTGACCATAAATGCGAACAAAATCAACTAACATGCACATATATACAGAACAGTTTTGCAATACTAGCAGACAAGTACAAGGGCAAAGAAAAAAGGCTGTATAGAAGAAAAATAGCATTTTCATTATCATTTTCGGTCGCTTGTTTATCACTTGCAATTTCTTTACACTGTCTCAAATCTTACAACAACGATGTAGAAATGCAGATTTCTGCACGTAAAAAGGAAACAGGCAGCATACCCCCTTGGCATGCTATATCGAAAGAATAAATCTCAGAAACTCAAAGAATCCAAGGATTTACAGGAGAGAACAAATACCTCCTCCTCTATATGACAACCAACCTCCTCGTGTCGTTGCCAAAGGAACTTTGGAAACCAGTAACAATGTACAGGACAATGTACATTAGATGGCTGCTGAGCACCACAAACATCTCTTCAAAAGCAAACTTTATGGAGCTTGTCCTCTGAATAGAGACCTGCAGATAGCAATCCATCACTAGGTGAAAGGCCTCTATGTCTTGCTTTTGTTGGACTAAGCTGGCAGGTGCCAGAAAACACACCTGCTACCTATTCCGTGCTTGGGAATCCTCAGAAGAGATACTGGAGTGAGGAGAGGGCTCAAGGCTCTCTGGCAGCTCCAGTTGTGTGGGTAATAGGTTCAGAAAACTGCCATCAGAAGGCTGGTCTTCACTATCAGCAGTCTCTGCACAGATGTTAAGTGAATGCAGTGTAAACGCTATGAAAAAAGATGGCCACAAGAAGTCATAAGAGAGTGGTAGTTACCAAATAATGATTTGATGGTTGGTCGCTTTGGCTTGTTGTTCGTTTTCTTTAGCTCAGCTGCAATGTCAAAAAAAAACTTCAAAAGGATGCCCGAGCTTTGTAAGTATTAAGGCTCTGTTTGGCTCCTATTAGTCCTAGGACTAAAGTTTAGTCTCTACATGTTTGTTTCAAGGACTAAACAGGTTCAGAACACATTAATGCACTATAGAAAGACTGAAATACCCCTTCTGTGCTTAAGACGTCACGGAGGAGCAATAACTGAAGGACACGGAGAGGAATAAATCTGCTTTAGTCCCTTCTAGCTACCCTTTGAGGGACTAAAGACAAACCAATTAGTCCCTACTTTAGTCCTTCTGTTTGGCAAAAAAGGACTAAACCGGACTAAAAAACAGGGACTAGATCAGTCCATGGAACCAAACGGGGCCTAAACTAGGAACGAAATGAAGGTGTGAAGTAGGAACTATATCCAACCAATTCCTGGAAGCTCAGGATCGTTCACAATTTCAAAGTTCTTGTAGGTATAGCCAACAAAGTTCACGTCCTTGGAGGAAAGCATCTACATAAAGGAACAATTAATCAGTTACCAAATCTAAAGATGCAAGGCTCAGTATCTAAGTTTTTAAATAGAATTGTGATTCTTGTGGTACAAAAAATAAACATGACAATAATTCCTTTACTAAGAAAAAAAATCTTTTCCACATTTTGAAAGCAAACGAGCTAATTGCTATAGAGTGAAAACTTGATATAGGCCTAAAAGCGAGATTCTAAGAGTGAAACCTCAGAGTGTGTTTCGTTTGGCTTTTGTCCCCTAAAAGGCAAAAGCCAAACCAAAGAACTGGATCCAGGAAGCAACTTTTTCTAAAAGCTGGTTGGCTTTCTCGCAGTGCAAAACTGAAAGCACCCCTGGACCTGCTTTTAGTGGCTTTCAGATGGAACTGCGAAAACATATATCGAAGAACTTTTAACCAGTGATTACATATCGTCCGACTAATCGCGATTAGTCGGGACTGATCGGTTGTTAGTGCTCGATAAGAGGTAGCGATTCGATCAGGGTAGTTGATCGTCCTTATCGTCCGCTAATCACGATATATAGCGATTAATCGACGTGTTGGGCGATCAGCCGATAAGCGTTGTGGCAGACTGGCAGTCCAAAAGCCATTTTAGGCTTAAATGCTGTCTGGGGAGTCCAAAGGACGCCCAGTCAACCAGTCCCTTCAGATGCGGCCTGGGTAGACCAAAGGTCGCCCAGTCCAAAGGACGCCAGCTTATCTGTCATTAACAGCAGCTGAGCCTGAGCAGCCTATCTTCTACCTCCAGTCCTCCATTCTCTTCTCATGTTCTTCACTCTTCTCCCGTCGCCTATCTGTCAACAACAGCAGCACTCCGGAGATGAGCAGCTCTTCTGAAGGTATGGACGTCGTGCTGCTTTTGTCTGTTCTTCACTCCTCTTTGTTCTCTACTCTACTGGTCTAGTAAGTTGTAAACTTGCAGTTTCATAGTCTTATATAAACTTGTTGCTGTTGTGTTGTTATGGAGTATGGACTATTCAAGTATTGAATAAACTTGTTGCTACTGTGCTGGTCTAGTAAGCTGGATGTACTGCTGTTTTGGACTTCCAAGTATTGAAATTGAATATTGATATTGATGTGCTGTTATGGACTATTTAAGGGTTTATACTGCTGCAAGTCTCTATACTATATAAGTATATATCTATATATAGTGTTATATATGACTATATATCTATATATATGTCCTGGAATACACAGGACGACCAAGGGGGCGATTAGGATCGATCAGGGGCGACTAATCGCCCTGATCGACGCCTAATCGCGATTAATCGCCCAGTGGGATCGATCAGGCGATCTGAAAACTATGCTTTTAACGGCTTTTAGTGGTTTCAACCAATCGATTTTTAGTTTTTTAACATCTCACAGCCCACATCAGTTTTTTCTACAGCTCACAGCCCACAGCAGCTTTTTTCACAGTCACAGCCCAACCAAACAAACCCTCAATATAGCAAAAAAGTGGAAAAAAACTGGATTTTTTCTAGAACGTGCAAGAGAGCTGCACATCTTTATATTAGAGAGAGAAAAACAGGACTTACATCCAAAGCCAAAACAGAAAAAGAAACAAAATAAAAGGAAAAGGAAAAAAAAGGTTACAGAGGAGTAAAAGGATTAGATCTGATATTGCTCATGGAACTAGGGAGACCAAGCTGACCCAAACTACTGGCGCCCGCCAGGAGCCAACAGGAAACTCGTCACTAAAATGTTGTTGTGCGCTCAAAATGGAAGGGCAATTCCCATCAAAGACCGTTCTATATCTATGCAGCCAGATACACCAAACCCCCAAAATGATGTCACAGCTGATCCCTTTTATCCTTCCTTGTACCCTTGCTGGCCTTCCTCCAGCAGTCCTCAAACGACCGCTCATCAGCCCTAGGAGCGAGGTAACTCATCCCGAGAGAGTCAAAGATAAGAAACCAGAATTGCCGGGCAAAAACACAGGTAGCGAAGATGTATTGTATCGTTTCCCTTTCTTCGTCACACAAAGGGCAGCTGCTTGGGTGCTGCAACCCCCTCTTCTCCAGATTATCAGCAGTCCAACACTTGTTTCTAATTGCAAACCAAAGAAAGAATTTGCATTTCTGAGGGGCTCATGACTTCCAAAGTCTTTTCCAGGGTTCAAAAACAATAGACCCCCCAGTACCTCAGTTTGCTGATTTTTATACTTCGACCAAAGATTAACAATCGAAATAAACGCATTCCTATTATCTCTAAAGCATTACCTTTCTCCAAGGACCTGCCTTTGATGAAGTTTGCATTGGAGGAGCAGTCTGTAACAATACCAAAAGGATAAAGGTAAGTACCCAGTAGCTTCTGGAGATTGGACTACAATAGCAAGAGGCCAAGAAGTAATATATTATACACCATAATATTACCACCTTTTACTGTCTCACAATACATCGTGTCTAGTCTCTACCATACCATACTCCCTCCTCTCTTCCAATTTTATAGAAAACGCATTAGAATCTAAAATACTGAGTTAATTTCATTAAATATTTCTTGAAAGCACGTTTGTTATGATTGTATTGGTATATTTTTATATTCAAAAACTAGGTCTAGGTCAAAGTTAGAGAAGTTTGACTCCAGGCAAACTAAAATGACCTGTATGTTGGAGGATAAGCAAGCAGGATGTAGAACGAGACTTACTGCAAATACATTAGGCTATTTTTAATGAACAATTATACCCTCAAAGAAAATACTTGCTAATCAATCTAATGTAGAGGTCCAAGCATGCAGTACGCTATGTCGCTATGCACTCTTGCAGTCTTGTCAACAAACCAACTATACAAATAAGAATATCTCAGGATAGAAGACGATATGCAAACTTCTGAGACATTTGAACTTCTGTGAATTACTCATGAATCACCTTTCCTATACAACAGAACACCATCTATATCGAGAAATAGTTGGAATCGTGCAGCAGCATGATTGCATAAGAATAGCACCTCACCTCCTCAAACTTTTCAAAGTTTTGTGTGTCCAACTCATCATTAACCTCAGGAATGAAAGCTGCTTCCATCTGATATAGTTTTTCCCACTCAACACCTGCAAACCATGGATGTGCCTGCATAAACACATTGTGCCATCAATCATGAAATGTTCAACATTATGTAACATTGCAAATAATCTGTTAATGAATACCTTTATCTCATGTGCACCTTTTGTTCCAATTCTCTGATCCACATTACACAATAGCTTGCTAATGAGATCTTTAGCTTCTAGAGAAAGGCTGGCCTCTTCAGGGAATTTTAGATGACTTCTCCAATTCACTATCTGCAAATTGCAGTTGTGTAATGTGTAAGAAGAATCTGAAAGCAAAGTTTTTTCTTGCAATATCATGAACTAGAAGTATGCAACACTTGAATAACTGGCATAGAAAAAACACATACCTTCCTACATGTTGACATTGGGTCTTCAGAATAAAATGGCGGATACCCCACAAGCATTTCGAACATTATTGCACCAAGTGACCACCTATGAAAAGTCAATGTAAGTAAAAGGACATCATTGGATGTGTAATGCACAAGTACATAAGATCAAGCTAACCAGTCACATTCCATTCCATATCCTTTCTTCAGGAGTACCTCGGGTGCAATGTAATCAGGTGTACCAACAGTAGAGTAAGCCTATAAATTTCATGAACCATGCACACCAATAGAGTCAAGGATATGAAACAGAACCAGGCATGAGTTTTAAACAGATGACCAATCTGAGCCATTCCATATGTGATGTGCTGAGGATTACACTTCACCTTAGGGCTTGTTCAGTTTGAGGTGGATTGAGGGGGATTGGAGGGAATTAATCCACACCCGGACACCCCTAACTGAACAAGCCCTTAGGTGGAATGAAATTTCATTTTCTCCATGTATCTATGCAAACTGCTCAGTGTTTGAAGACAATAATATCTTGAAACCTTTCACTCATACAAGCATGTTTAACGTACATAATAACCGTACATGTATAGATGTTCTTGATTCTAACCTAGTTTTAGTACATTAGTGCTCTTAACAACTCCTGGCCTACTCAACTTGCTTCAAACTAAAAGACTGTTGTTATTGTCGCCATTGTGCTCTCTAGTTCTACATTGTGTATAAGAAATGTCATTGTAAAGCCTACACTGTGTAAAAAGGACCCTCCTTAGAACAAATTCATGTTGACAAGCAGATACAAGCTAATTTATTGTGTAGTAGATAGATTTGTGTATTGAGGTTCACAACCAATATTTGAGTTGACATATCTACAATGAAATGGCAGGAGTCAAAATTTACATAGCTGGGCACCCACCAACATCCTCCGATTCTTCTGCCAATGTAGTAGTTGTTCCTGTTGTGTCCGCCTGGGGGCAGTAGAGTTACTGGATTGCTTATCACCATCTGATGATGGATTGGTGCTCTTACCTGCTGCATAGTCAAGGTCACTCAGATTTGGGAAGCAACTGCTATCTAGAGGTTTACATAAGCCAAAATCTGAAAGCTTCAAGTGGCCACTTCGATCTAGCAACAAATTATCAGGCTTGATATCCCTGGAAAGGTATAAGAATGACTGAATTAAATAACTGCGATTAGATATATAGTGGTGCTTATTATTGAACGTTACCTATGAATATAAATGCGTTTGTGAATAGATTCAATTGCTAGTATTGTCTCTGCAACATAAAACTTAGATTCGTCCTCAGTCAGTGTGTCCTTGCGCATGAGTAAAGTCATCATGTCACCACCAGGAAGGTACTCCATAATGAGGTACAGAAACTCATCATCTTGAAATGAGCAGTACAGCTTAACAATGTAAGGACTATCAACCTCTGCAAGGAGGTCCCTTTCAGCTCTGACATGTTCAACCTAAAAACAATGCATTGGAGAAAATAGAAGTTAGCTCGATAACACAGTACAGTTACTAGAGTTAACATCATGGAATACCTGCCCTCTTCGTAACATTTCGGACTTCTTAAGCTTTTTCATTGCATACACATTGGATGTAGCTTTTTCTCTACAAAGTCTCACCTGCAAAATATTATAATGGGGTAAGCTGCAGGCAGACACAGAAAACAGACATTGTCTCTTTAGAGACCTGCATGTATTTCACAAGAAAACTTTCTCTCGAAGTATTGAGTAAACTGTTGTTCATTACAGAACACGAACACCCAACTATATATTGTATCAAAGAGGATGACTCAAATATTTGTTACCTCCCCAAATGCACCTCTCCCAATAATGGTAAGCAATTCAAAGTCATCAACGCCCATTTTATGCCTTCGTAGGCGCATGTATTCTGTCTCCTTTTTTTCTAAATCTTTCAGGATATTGTTTTGCTCTTCTTCAGATACATCTGCATCTGCTAGTTTCCTCTCCAACATCCAACGCCTAGAATATTGGTTGATATCAACATGGGTTGCAGCAAACTTAGCCAGAACTCAACAATGTATAGCAGAAGCATGATCCCAAAAACAATATACAGCAGCAGTTTAATAAGGCCTACAGAAGTCCTAAAGAAGAAGAGTTGTCAAGTGTAACTTATGGGCAAAAGAGAAATGTGAATAGTCAAGAAAATAAGTCGACCGATCGACCCTGCAAGAGTGTGGTGCTAAGACCCATACGAATACAGATAGAACATCTATATTCATACCAAAGTACAGAAGCAGACTGCAAGGTGTACTTACTTCCATAATCCATAATTCTATATGAAGCTGTATCTGCTAACAGTGCTCATGCAGACTAATGGGGGCACTAAAATAAAGTTGGGGCTAATTTCAGCAGTCAACTGGTTACAATTTATTCCCTTCTCTATGGGCAGATTTTATCCTCATTCTTGACCATATAAGTTGATAATTATGTATGGTATGTTCCACCTTGTTGGGTTAATCTGTTTTCTCATTGCAAAAGAAAATAATGAGACTAAAATGGAGGGACTAATCTTTAGTCCCTGGAACCAAACAGACCCTTAGCAATTTTGTAAGTATTTGCAAACAGATAAAATGTTAATAGGCCTACAGAACCCGGCTCCCCTAAAAATGGCATAGACAAGCTGATAATAGTAAATGATGAATGATCACTTAGCAATTACTAGAAGACCGAGGCCAACTGCCCAGCTCAAAGTTACATCACTTGATAAATATAGCGATTTGCCAGCACTGAGCCCCCTCAAATCACCCAGGCACACGCGCATTGCCATCACACCAGGAAGGAAAGTGGAGTGGAGTGGAGTGGAGTGGAGTGGACTGACCTCTCCTTGCGCTCCTGAAGCGACTTCATCTGCGACTTGTAGTGGTTCTCGATGTACTGCTTCGCCGCCGCCACCTTCTGCTTGGTGGCGCTAGACAGCGCCTCCTCCCCCGCCGCGGCGGCCATCCTCGCGGAGTTGCCGGCGCCACCGTTGGGCGACGCCGGCGCCGGCGTCTTGGCGCCCCGCTCTCTGTCCTTGTCCCGCGGCTGCAGCTTCTGGAGCCAGCTCCGGGCGGAATCCATGGGGCGGGCCCGCGAGTGTCGGCGGCGGCGGGATCGGATCAGCGCCGAGGGGGTGGCATTGGCAGGTGCGGGGATTGAGTTGAGTCAGAAGCTTGGTGTCCCGCCCGCGCCCGCGCGGGATCTCCGGATCTGGTAGTTGCACTAGGGTTCGACGCGGGAGGCACGGGCACGAGCGCCGCCGCGATTTGCTCGGGGTAAACTCGCGCTCCAAGCAAGTGGGCACTGCTGCTGGTGGTGGGCTTCGATTCCGCTTCGATTCGCAGCTGCTGGCTGCTGGCTGGCTGCCTGCCTGCTGCCGACTGCCGTGCTGCGACTGCGAGAGAAGAGAAAATCACGCGCCGTCCACGTTGGCCGAGATAAAATAAGAAAGATTGGGATGCCCAATTATTATTACGACGTGCTGCCTGTTTCTGTTTCGCGTGGCAACTTTCAAAAGACGCGCGAGGGCGCGTGTTTCGTGTTTACGTATAAAAAACCGAATCGTAAGACTCTTAATTTTATATTATAAGATTTAAGGATCGGATCGGATTAGGATCGGATCTTATTTCTATTTATTTTTGAACTAAAATTTATTTAGGGCCCTACTATTTTGTGAAGAACCATTTGGATCGCGATCCATTACCACCCCTACGTAAGAGCATCTCAGACGGATAAAAAAAGTTAGAAAATTAAATTTGTATCAGAAATTCTAAATCTAATCTAAAGTATGATATAAGGATAAGGATAACACTGTGAGCCTTGGCCTTGGACATCATTCTTGCAAGCTACCCTAAGGCCTAATCCAGCCCGGCCTCATCGACAGGGACAAAGGAGCTCGGCTCGGCCCAGTCCATTATCCTACAGCCCAAATACGAAGCGGGTTTAGGCCCGTTAACCCGTTCAGAGCCACTCTTCGCCAGTTCGCCTCGGCAAACAAGGCCCCAAAACCCTACTACTCTGTCGAGCCAGCGCCGTCTCCCTCCCCCACTCCATTCCCACTCGGACTTGGACCCCAAAACCCTAGCGGCTAGCGCCTCCTCGCCGTCACCGCCATGATCACCGGCGGCCAGAGCTACGTCTCGGCGCCGCCGGCCTTCTCGGCCGACGGGCGCCTCCTCCTCGTCTGCTCCGGTCGCGCCGTCTCCGTCTTCAGCACCGCCACCGCCATGCTAGTAAGCCCGGCCCCGTGCGCCGCCGTCTTCGATGAAGGAAATTTGTTGAGGTGCGGGTTGTGACTGTTGTCGGGGGTTTTGGTGTGTCGCAGGTGTCGGAGCTGGAGGGGCACGAGGGGGACGTCACCGCCGTGGTGGTGGTGGCGCCGCCAGCGCAGGCGACCGCGGCGGCCAAGCTTGCGAGCTACTGCTGGACGGCGGGGCTCGACGGGGTGCTCATCTACTGGGACTTCTTGGCCGCGGAGGTGATGCGGAAGGTCCAGGTTGGGCTCCCCGTCCACTCCATGGTAAGCTCAACCTGCTGCCTCCTCGATTTCTGTTGCTCTGGTTATCATTAGTTTGTATTCTGAGCTGAGAAAAATCGAGATTACATGTGCCAATGTGCGTGCTTGTGATTTGATTCCGTGAGTGCAGGTGGTTCCTGACATATATAGGACCTCAAAAGGAGTTGAGGTGTCGAGCCCCTTTGCATTCATCTCTGTGGAGGATACGAGTAAGCTGGCAAGTGAACCAAAAGCGCTGTGTGGGCAGATGAGAGTTTATGACCTGACAAAGGGGCGCCAAGTGGGTGGCCTCCTGGCCGAGGTGAGAAGCTTTATAATAAATCTTTGTCACTCAATATCTGTCAATTTCCACATAATAAATCTTGGTCTTTAATGTACTTTATATTGACGGTTATGCTTGCTGATGCTCTTGGTATTTGAATCGAATATAATAAGTTTTCAAATTTCAATTATAAAGTACAGAATTATGTTGAATATGTGTCACTTCTGTTTTTTAATGTTACAACCTTGCTTCCATGAACTATTTGCTCTGATCTAAACAGACACGTAAACCAGAAAAGATCGTTGCAAGTAGTTCTGGAGAATTCTTGGGCATTACAAATAAAAGAAAGCTCCATATATGGCGCATACCAACAAAAGATTTCAAGCCTGACAAGATAAGGAAGATAAAGCTCCGGCACACCAAACACTTGACCACTCTGGCATTCCATCCAACTGAGAGAACTGTGGCTGGTGGTGATGTAACAGGGCGGATCCTGATTTGGAGATGTTTTGGAAACTCAAAGTTCTCTGAAAGTAGTGTACAGTCGAAAGAGGATGACGGAAGGGATGGTGTTAGGGGGGATGATGATGCAGACACTTGCACAACATGGCATTGGCACTCAAGCAGTGTGAGGTTTCTCAAGTTTTCTTCTGATGGAGCATACTTGTTTTCAGGTTTAGCATACTGAGTCATTTACTTTCTGTCTATGTCAATTTAACTCAGTCTTTCCCTGGAAGACCTGTACTTCTCAATGACAATTTTTTCTATGTTAGGTGGTTTGGAGGGAGTTATTGTTGTGTGGCAACTAGATACTGGAAAGAGAAGGTATAAACCACGTCTGGGGTCTCCTCTTTTGTTCTTTGTAGATTCTCCAGATTCTTCCATTTCCTGCGTAAGTGTCCTTTTCTCTCTAAACTATTCTTTGTTATGCTTTACAAGAACCCAATGCCTTTTGCTCTGCAGAGCAAATTATATTATTGATTTATGAAGTTTTTGATAACTGTATTCCCGCATTCCATATGAGTTACTGCTTAGTTAATGTTCCAGTCTTGCCCAGATGTTAAGTCACTAATCCATTAGAATCAAAACAGTAGTTCAAAACTCAGGCCACTAGATGTCCAAGTCTAGAGCATTGTATATGGTAATGCATGGATCTTATGCTGTTATCATTCCTTGCTTTCTTATGCATTGTAGTTTAGATAATTAAATTCAAGTTCCCTCCATAGTCCCGGCCATAATTTGCTTGAAATAATATTCTAGCAAAACATGTATTTATGCTTTTATCACTTGACAACTTTCTATATTGAAGATTAATACTGAAATGGCCATTTATTAACCCATGTTTTCCTTTGCTATACGAATATGTGCGTAATCACTGATTTAAGTCTATCTGTTGCTTGGTTCGTCACACAAGAAAATATAGCTAACAAAAGAAGTTGTTTGTGTGAGTATTCTATGCAAGTATATTGAGGGTTTCCAGATTGTTGAGTTAATGCCTGCTTATGCTGCTATGCCTTAGTATAAAGAATTGGGTAATAGTTTTTATTAGAGCTGGCAGAGAAGTAAAATATGGCCCTGCTTTCCATATGTAATTGTCCTAGCATGATTCATAAATGTTGTCCGATATAGGACTGGCTAAATCACTCATGACTGTGTTGCCAGCTGCATCTTTGATCTGGTCTGATTTTCTTGCCCATAGTGTGCATGATAACTTTTGTTCGTATTTCAGGTGTCATGTACAAATAACCAAGTCTATCTTCTAAAAATGCCTAATATGGAGGTCATGAGATCTATTGCTGGAATCAAGGTTTGTAATATGGAAATATGCACCCCCCCTATGCAATTACTAGCATTGCTTGTTTCTGGGTTTCCTTGTTTCTGATAAAATGTGATTTTATGGTATGGTCATGATCTTGTGATTATCTTTTCCTGTGTTTTTAGCTGCCAATTGCTTCACCAAACTTGGGCGGATCTAATCGGGCTGTGTATGGATTTGATTATACTAATAGACTTGTTGCTATACCAACTGAAGATTACTGCATACAGTTCTACAATTTGTTTGAGAACGCTGAGGTTTCAGAGGTAGGCTTATTAAGTTATCATGTTAATCCATCCTTTTTGGCAGTTTTTACATGATGGACATTTTTACTGAAACTGACCCTAACATTGTTAATCTTTTCAGGTGCAAGTGTGTGAGAGGAATTTCCAGCCTATTGATGATATCACTGTAAGATACCTCATTTCATATGCTTATTTTTAGTCCCATGTTTTTGTTCTTTTTTGTTGCTCTATCTCTTTACGTGTGCCAAACATTTTCCACCGCTCCTGGATTACTTTTGGTTGCCCTGCTAGTTACCATGCTTAAATAATTAGTTCTCTTGTTTGGTATTCAGAATTGAACTTTAGCTTTTGATATGCTCCATTTCCCCCTTGATACAGATGTACATTTCCATGGTTTCATTGTCAATCGATGGCGATTTGATGTGCACCGTGGATGTCAAACTTCCTGAAGAAGGTTTAGGTGGTCTTGTTACATTGAAGTTTTGGAATCATGGGTCAAGAGCTGGACATTATTTTTTGTCCACCGTCATTTATGAGCCTCACAGGTTGGTTCATGTTTATAAGGCTGCTGAGAGATACAATACAAAAATGAAAGTATTATTTGTTCTAACTTTTACATTTAATCTTTCATACAGTGATGATGGGGTTTCTTCTGTTGCATTCCGCCCAGGAAGAAATATGGCCGTTAGCTCTTCTTTTGGTGGTAACTTTAAGGTGTGCATGGCTGTTGTGTTTGAGAGGATGCACTGTTTCCTCAATTCATAAGTTTTGTCTTTCTTTTATGTAGGTTTGGGTCCAGAGTTTGTCTTCACAATCAAATGATGAAAGAAATTGTTCTGGTTGGAGATGCCAATCAGTTGGCTCATACAAGTGAGTTGTGAATCTGTTTACCTTTGAACAATACCTATTAATATTTGATGGTTTAAAATACTAAAATATTCATACACATGTAACATGTTTACCTTTGGGCAATGCCTATTAATATTTGATGGTTTAAAATACTAAAATAGTCATACACATATTTATTCTAAATACTTCTATATAACCACACATTTAGGCTTCCAGCATTTTTTTGTCTTTGATTAGTGAGTCATATGATATTTGAGCGTTTAAAATTTTGCAGGAAGAAACCTATGACATCAGCAGCCTTCTCAGCCGATGGATCTGTTCTTGCAGTTGCAGCTGAGAGTACCATCACATTGTGGGATCCTGATAATAATGCGCTTGTTGGTGTCATTGCAGAAACACTATCGGTATATGATCATTCATTGACATATTTTTATGGTTTATCTCTGTCTTAGAATAGCAGTTTGATGTGTCATTTATTTTATCTGCAGCCAGTGACAAATCTTTCTTTCGTTGGGACATCAGTGTTTTTGATGTCTCTATGTCAGAGTTCAAGACCACAGATTGCTCTATGGAATGTTTCAAATCTTTCCATGCAGTGGTCTTACAGCATTTATGCAGAAGGTACAAACTATGATAGTAGTATAATTTATGCTATTTAGATTTAGGGAAGTCATAATACTTTCTGGTCCTACCTCTTACAAGGCATTTTCATTTGTTGTTTTGAGAAAACACAATTTATAGTTCTGATGCTTGGATACGGATCATGTTCCTTATTTGTGCTTGAAGATGAACAGGGACACATAAGATTAGCCTGACATTCTTACTGTTGAATGTTCTCTGTAGAGCTGATCCTCTGTTTTAGTGTTCTAAAGTGTTTGACAGTTGGGGTTGTGAAAAATAATTTGTGGTCAGTGAACAATCACGTTTGATCTCATTCTCATAGTTTTATTTTCTTTTTCACAGCTGCATGCTGTTCGCCAGATGGGAGTGAATTTGCAGTTCTTGCTCTTCTTAGTTGTCCTGATGGAGAAGCATCAACACAACAAGATGGAGTAATTCTTCTTTTTGATGCAGAAAGCTCAAACCCCATTGCCTCCTGGTCGGTAAAGAAGGTATATCCCAACTCCCATCTGAGCAATTGGTTGTCATCTCAACTTGTTTTGGAAACTGAATTTGCCCTTGGTCCTTCTAGTATTCTCAGGTTTATACTTGTATATTGTTAGATACCACAGTATGTCTAGTTGCTTAGTTCTCCAATAAACTTTCTGTTGGTTTATTTCTTTCTGCATGTATTGTTAGTCAACACAATGGACCAGGGGCCACAATGACACATAGCTTTGGTTAATGCCACTTTTTTCCAGGCATCGGGTGGCAGCATTTCTTTTGTAAAAGGTGACGTCCCTTTGGATGCAAATGCTGATAGTTCGAGAGACAAAGAGCCAATGTTGCTTGTTTATGTAAATGGTTCTCATGAATACGCCATCTTTGATCCCCGGGAGAGTGAGGAGGTGGTCATTAGCAAGAACAAGCACAAGAAGATTCAAGCTGAGGAACCTGGTGAGTATTGTAGGTTTGTTGCATTGTTCTTGAATGCGTTATTTTTATATTTCACTGGCTACATATTCACCTCTCCTGCGCAACCCTTGTTACTTGCACCAGTTAGTCAGATGGTATTTTGTGGTAAACAAACAAAATATAGTAGCAATGCAGTAATCACTATGCCAGCTTCTTATATGCTGTGCAGCCTGTGCTTCCAGATGCTGTTTGCAGGATTTTTTTATCTGTACCTTGTGCAAAAATGATTGTCCTATTTTTTCTACTTTGTAAAAGCGCTGTATCTCTTTTTCAGCACCAATCGGCTACGCTTCTATTTACGGAGAGCTTACAAAACTGGAGCCAAAGAAAGAAGTTTCAGATGTTCCATTCGTCCCTTCGGACAGGCCTTGGGAAACCATATTCAGCGGGTCGTCTCATGTTCTCCCGCCTCTCACAAAACTATGCTCTGCATTCTTGTCATCGCTGCTGGAGAAACGGCCTGTTGCAAACGAGTGAGCCGCCCTAGAACATTGTCCTCTCATACAACGGTAGGTATACTCGCCAGTTGCAGAATGGAAATGCGGAAGGAAATCCGTCCGTGACGATGCATATGCCCACTTGAAGAGTTCAGAGATGCTGGGTGATGCCATCTGAGGTTGGTTATGGTTATACAGATATCACACGGCCCACGAGGATCATTTTGCAGCGATACTCGACGGCCAACCTACTGATCGCAGCAATTTTGTTTTCTTCTCCGCTTGACATGTAATCCTGACAGTAAAACTAGAAAATCTTAGTGTGCTTTATCTGATGCGATGACGCGGTGCTCGTTGAGGTGCTGCGACTGTTTGGCTATTGAGCTGTCTACGGCACAACCGCATTTCTTTTGTACTATTTTGTTTTTTTTTCAAAGAAAGCTCACGCTTGGATATCTGAAGTTGATAAGCTTTGTTACTGGGATCCCTGAATATTGTATGTTAGGCTGACTCGAGCAGTTCACCAGAATGTAGTTTGAATATGGATATTAGTATGGGTAAGCTGCTGGAGATAGTCTTAGATACAAACTAAGCAGTCCAGCAATAAGTTCTTCGTGAGTTGCACTCTGTTGGGCCTAGAGATGGCAATGGGTACCCGCTACCCGAAACCCGGTGGGTTTTTGCTCTATTAGGGTATGGGTTTGGGTCAATTTATGTACCCACGGGTTTGTTAATGGGTTCAAATGGAAACCCAACGGGTACGTGGGCATAGGTTTGTTCTTCCACTACCCATACTCGCAAACCCATGGGTTTTTAAAATCCGCCTTAAAATCAACATTTCTTATAAATATGTATCATAATATTATTAATTGAATATGTTCTAATTGAAATAAACTTCATGTAACAAATTTTAAGCTAAAATTAGTTATCACTTGTTCCTTTTATGTTAGCTTATTAATGTATTGATTGTCATTTACATGATGAATTATTTTTTATGTTGATGTTAGTGGGTATGGGAAACCCGTTGGGTACCCGAAACCCGCATGGGTTTGGGTTTGGGCAAAATTTTATACCCGTCATGGGTATTGGGTTTTTAGCGGGCGTATTTTTTATTCGCGGGTATGGGTTTGGGCAAGTAATACCCAACGGGTTTTTACCCATTGCCATCTCTAGTTGGGCTTGGGCCTCAGTTGCCCTCTCCATTACGTTTGAATACACCACTTATTGTCCTAGATCTAGTCCTATGATAAAATTAAGTTGTGTATGCTTAGTTGCAGTTTACCGTCGCATTAGAGCAAGGCTAATTATATAGCCGACCACTGGTTGTATGTATATTTGCATCCTACAACTTAGTTTATTTGTATAGTAGTAAGTTATTCAATAATATTAATGCTTGGTTTACTTGTCTTATCTTATGAAGTTTTTAGTTCTTGTGCTTGAATCGGTTATAAGTTTAAAACTTGCTTCTTTTCTCTCGTCTTCTCTGTCGTCCATGTTAGCATTGTGTCTGCATACATCATGTTACTCCCTCCGTCTACAAATATTTATCGCTATGGTATTTATATCTGTTAAATTTTTAAGTTTGATTAGATTTATAGGATATATTAACAACATTTATATCTTTAAATTATTTTACTAAAAAATAAAATCAAAGTCATATAAATATAAATATTTTCTTATATAAATGTGGTTAAAATAAAAAAAAAGGTTTCGCTCAAAATGCGAGAATGACCAACATTTGTGGACAGAGAATGACCAACATTGGTAGTAGTAATTACTAAAATGGCCTTAATTACCCTACTCTACTGATGGTAGTTTAGAAAAAAATAAATTGCAATGTTCAGAGACAGAGGACATGGACATTGCATGGCCTAGCTAAGCATTTGTTGACCAACCTTCGCATTAGTAGTTATAGATGTCCAATAAGCACGAGGCCCGCGAGCCCGGCACGAAGCCCGTTTTTTGGGCCCGGTCCGAGCCCGGCACGGCCCGGTTATATGCGGGCCCGGACCGGCCCGGCACGAATAAGCGGGTCGGGCTCGGACAAGAAATTAGGCACGGTGGGCTAGCCCGGCACGGCCCGTTTAGCTCTAAGCCCGTTAAGCCCGCTTTTTTACACTAAAACGTGTTTTTCGGCCCGCATAGCCCGCTTTTCGGCCCGCTTTTTTCGTGCTAAACGGGCCGGCCCGGCCCGTTTAGGCCCGTTGCGGGCCGGGCTCGGACAAGGAATTGAGCCCGCGTGCTTAGCCGGCCCGGCCCGGTTTTTTAATCGTGCCTGGCGGGCCGGGCCCAAAACGGGCCGGGCGGCCCGTTTGGACATCTCTATTAGTAGTAGCATTGGTCAGCAACACTGGCAACCTGGAAGCCACAGCAGGTAGGACTGGGAAGACGAGTAGGAGAGCAAGCACCAGCACCAAGGCGTGGCGTCACATGGACGCACGCGCCCGTCGTGCATGTCTCCGCCGTCGAACCCCTACCTGAAGCTCCCCATGGTGTAATGCGCTTGGGACGCTTGGGACACATAAAAGGCGTCGATCGAGATGCCCTCTACGCCGCCGCGTGCCAAGGAACCAGCCCCCTCGCAGCTAGCAACCAGCGATGGAGCACCACGGGCGTGGCCGCTACCACCTGACCGCCATCGTCGCGGAGGCGCTCTGCCTGCACTAGTACACAGAAGCTCTATAGTGGCGGTTCTAAACATATTTACACTGGCGTTTTTCAGTACCGCCAGTGCTAGGGGTCAGTGGAAATCAGCATTTGCACTGGCGGTTATTTTGGAACCGCCAGTGAAAAGTGCATTTTCACTGGCGGTTTTCTTAAGGAACCGCCAGTGAAAAGTGCATTTCCACTGGCGGCTGAATAAAGAAAACCGCCAGTGAAAATGCATTTGGAAATGCACTTTTCACTGGCGGTTTTCTTTATTCAGCCGCCAGTGGAAGTTTTCCCGCCTTTTTTCAAAATTTCAAACAATACTGAATTATATATTTATTTATTTACACACACACAAACATATATATATATAGATCTATATTGATATTGAAAGCAACATGAAATTAAATTCTATCATACATTTATATACATCAAAGTATTCTGTTTACAACCATATATCCTTCATGCATTCTATACATCATAAGTTTTCACCTAAGCTCTAATAACTATCTCGGCTAAGAGATAATCTACTAATTTCTGTTAGTATTCTAAACTCTGGCAAAGCTAATGTTCCGGAAGCATCGTGATATTTTCCTTCTGCGGGAATGACCTCTTTCAATATGAATGTGCAGAGGTCCTCGACTATGCCATACAATGCAGCTTCGATCAAGTTCTCCGGGTTTCCTCGTTGAAATTGCTGTAAAGGAATTTTATAAACATCATCTATTTATACTCAATAATAACACATTTGCATCTTTAATGACATAAATACATACTTAACTATTACTAATAATACCTTGTCAGGGTTCGTGATGTATCGTCCGTTCACTCTCATGAACTCGCACGCATAGAATCCACATAGGACCGATCCTTGTGGTTGCTTGTGGCACTACATAACGGGAGATTGGTTATTTAGTTGCAACATTGTGTATGATATGTATTCATAAAATCACATACTTACCGGCCAGTGATGATGGATGTCTAGTGGCACGAGTTTTTTCGACAGGTCGTACTTTCCACCTCTCATCTTATAGAATCTATAAGCACTGTGATCTCAAATAGAATCACCATGTTATTCTCAAATTTTAATCGATAAAAGTATGCATGCATAGAAAAGGCTTACAGCTCTAAGATGCTGAGGAATGTTGCATATGTCGAAGGGTCGAAGTTCAAGGAGTCGAGCACCAGCACCTTTCCAACCTTAGGATAAATGAGGAAGCATATCCAGTGGTCCCTGTACGAATCAAATTTGTGATGCATGTGTATTGAAATTATTAATTTTATTTATGCAAAATCACACTTACTTAAAGTTGTACGGGGCCATTATGGCTTCCCTGTCTTGAAATTGAAGCATTGCATGTCCTATGTATGTGGCGTATCGAGCTTCAAAATCCTTCTTCATATCCTTTATACGCTTCTCAACTTCTTCGTCCGTCTTTCCCCGTATTTCATCGTTGTCTTTCCCGATTCTAAAAGTGTGGCTTTCCTCGGATATAAGTATTGGGTTGAGATACCCAACCCTTTTACTGGCACTAGCATTGGGCTTGGTACCGTAAAGAATCTCCTGCTGATCATGTTGCATTCTGCAAGTCACACGTGCATGTCAGATATTGAAATTTTATACAGCTCACTAATAATAACACACATATGTGGAAGTATGAGCGACACTTACAATGCAAACATCATTACAAGTTGCACGTCGAGTCTCTGAAGGTTCATCATTAACCACATGTCCTCGAATGTAACAACGGCCTTTTGGTTCGAACCAATAAAAGCATGGTCTGGTATATGCACACTGATGGTGTCGATGCCAACCGATGATGCCCGCATGTACCAGTCATGCAACCTTTTAACACCAGCCGGGACCTTTCTTAGTTTGTCAAGAGGTAGCAGAGGTCTGCCCGGCACATATTTTTTAGGCACGTTTTTGTAATCTGCCTTAGTTGGCTTCTTTATCTTTGCGGCCGTTGCCTCAGCCTTTTTTGCAGACTCCTCGTGCTCGGCCAAATCAACAGTTTGTGACGTGAGGCTCCGTCCAATCCCTTTCAAAAACCGAACTGTGCCAGCAGTAGTAGCTTTACTCTTCTTTTTCTGATACGGGGACACCAATTTTGGTATAGGAAGTTTAGATTTCTTTGATGGTCGTGGATCGTTTGATGGCTGTGGAGAAGGTGGATCCCTTGATGGTGGCGTAGACAGTGGGTCACCAAGAGGATGGGGAGGAGAAGGTGGTGGAGCCCTGAATGGTGATGCTTGTGGCGGAGACGGTGGGTCAGAAAAAGGATGAGGAGCAGCATGTGAAGTTTGAGGAGGTGAGGATGGATGTACAATAGGAACAGCAATTTGAGAAGGCGGAGACGGTTGGGCCTGCGACGCCTGCGACGAATTCGACCAATCAAGCAATTCGACATCCCTTCGAGGCCAAAGGATAAAATTCTTGATAGCTTGTCCAAGTTTCTCGATACCTTCGGGCCCAGGGATGTCTAGCATGTCGTCCTCGGATCCTTGGACGACCGTCGTCACTTCTACTTTGCAATAATCATCTGGAATATCGTTTCCATGGAACTTGCGTCCTGGGATCACAAGGCCTGTGGCTACTATCTTTGTACGTTTATTGTTAATACCATATCTTATAACCAGTGTGCACGCCACAGGCCTTGTGATGTCATCAACTGGATAACGGTCCTTATTTCCCGTTGAAGCAACAGAGCTTGGTAATGTCGTACAATCTGTGGAAGCCGGCGGTTGAGCTGCTGGAATTATTTGTATCTGTGGAGTGGTCATCTGTTGAACAGACATCGCACTCGCCAACTGTTGCATCAATTCTGGAGGAGGATTCGATAGCATTTGAGACATCATGGCTTTGAACTCTTTCTTGGCCTCCTCCTTAAAATAATCCGCGATCTCTTCCTTGTATCGATCACGTTTCTTGTACAGACCTTCCCACTGTGGTCCGAATCCTTCCTTCCATCCTTCCTTAGACGAGATTCCTCGTACACGACCAGGATGCTCAGGGTTACCGAGACCAGCTGTTAGGATGTCTCTTTCCCTTTGTGGCTTAAAAGTTCCTTCGCTCTGCTTAGCTGCCATTGTATATATGTTTTTTGCCGCTTCTTCGACAATGGGATCATCAAAAGATACACCGGTCTCGGTTTCCCTTGGTTTTCTAGCACGGAGCCAATTTGCTGCCCTTTCACCAAGTTGCTCGGACAGCGTCGGCAACCCTGCGGCCTTCTTCTCGGCGTCTTCTTGTGTCCATTTAGGAACCTGACGCTTGTAACCACCTGTGCCTAGGTGGTGGCGGTACTTGTTCTTCTTTGATAGTTCTGAATTTGCCTCACTTAGAGATATGAAATCAGGGCTGCTCCTCTGCTCTAGAAATACTGCCCACTGACCTGCTGAGGTTTTATATTTTTTGGTCGGGTCCAGACCTTTCTTTGCAAACTTTGTGTTCATCTCAGACCTCCAGTTTCGGAAATTTATTGCAAGCTGCTTCATCGTGTATTCCTTCACGAGTTCTTCTGAACCCCGAGGCAGAACGAACCTCATTAATAGCTTATTCCATATTTGATTCTTGACATCATCTGACACATCTCTCCACTGTCGTATTGTTATGTCAAGATTATCTCTAACTAAAAACCCAAGTGCATTCCGGAACTTAGGTAGTGCCTCTTCTGGAGCTAGGGGCTGACCTTTCGGGCTCACGTCTGAGATTTTGTATGTTTTGTCGGGAAATTTGTTCAGCCCCCTGTCACCTCTTTTTCGATCGCTCTGCTTCCTTTTCCTTGATGTCTCGGTTGTTGTCTTGGTCTGTTCCGGTGCGTCTTGGGTCGGCTCCGGTACGTCTTCGTATCGTGCCACAGCTTCTTCGAGTATCGCACGAAATTCAGACACGACCTCCTATTCATGTAATAAAATGCACAAGAGATCATGCATGTGAAATCATTAGGGTACACATACGAAGCTAAAGATGCGTACTTTTACCTCAGCTTCTCGTGGATCATAAGTAGGGTCACGTTGCAACTCACGGAGAGCGGCCCTATCTATGCTAGTGGTAGGAAAAGGGTCGCTAGGCGTTTCATATCCTTCACTGCTGGATTGTTCTTGAGCAACACTCTAGTCCATGTGCTCGGGCACTAATCCTTGGTCCTTGATCGGAGAACTCATTGAGCTATATATACAAATACATAAGCAATAATTAAATACATATTAACACATATTAACGTAAGCAATAATTAAATTCATATTAACAAATAGTATAATTAAATACATCCTCGCGGGCACTAAACCCTTAACCCTAACCATAACCCAAAACCCTAACCCTAACCCTAACCCTAACCCTAACCCTAAACCCTTAACCCTAACCCTAACCCGAACCCTTAACCCAAAACCCGAACCCTTAACCCTAAACCCTAACCCTAACCCTAACTATAACCCTTAACCCTAACCCTAAACCCTTAACCCTAACCCTAACCCAAAACCCGAACCCTTAACCCAAAACCCGAACCCTTAACCCTAAACCCTAACCCTAACCCTAACTATAACCCTTAACCCTAACCCAAAACCCGAACCCTTAACCCAAAACCCGAACCCTTAACCCTAACCCTAACCCTAACCCTAAACCCTAACCCTTAACCCTAACCCTAACTATAACCCTTAACCCTAACCATAACCCTAAACCCTAACCATATAGTATCGTATAGTCGTATAGTATCGTGTAGGACGGGGAGAGAGTCGCATAGGACGTATAAAGAGGGAGAGACGGAGAATCGTATGGATATTATCGAGTTACGTATAGAGAGGGAGAGAGGGAGAGTCGTATAGGACGAGGAGAGGGAGAGAGGGAGAGTCGCATAGGACGTATAGAGAGGGAGAGAGGGAGAGTCGTACGGAAATTATCGAGTTCAGATCGAATTCGGATCGGATCGGATACGTATATTATCGAGTTGTGACGGATAAAATTACAATGTATATATTCAACATACATTTGAACACATATGAACACACATATATATATTGAACACATATGAACACACATATATATTGAACACATACATTTGAACACATATGAACACATATATATATTGAACACATACATTTGAACACATATATAACACACATATGAATAAAAATAAGTATTGTATGAGCCCTTCTTTTGTATGAGCCCTCTATCTCTCTCCCTCTCTCTCTATCTCTCTCCCTCTCTCTACATTTGAATACATTTGAACACATTTGAATACATTTGTATGAGCCCTCTATCTCTCTCCCTCTCTCTCTATCTCTCTCCCTCTCTCTACATTTGAATACATTTGAACACATTTGAATACATTTGTATGAGCCCTCTATCTCTCTCCTCTCCCTCTATCTCTCTCCCTCTCTCTATCTCTCTCCTCTCCCTCCTCTCTCTCTCTCACCCTCCTCTCCCTCCCTCTATCTCTCTCCCTCTCCTTCCTCTCTCTTCCTCCCTCTCGGCGGCGGGCGGCGCGCGCGCCCTCCTCTCTCCTCCCTCTCCCTCTCCCTCCTCTCTCTTCCCTCTCCCTCTCCTTCATCTCTCTTCCTCCCTCTCGGCGGCGGCGCGTGCCCTAGGGTTTACTAAAACGCGGCGGCGGCGGCGGCGGCCCGGCGCGGTAGACGGCGGCGGTACAGATTAGGGGAAAGAGAAAGAAACCTGGAGACGGCGGTGCGGGGGCGGGAATGGCGGCGTGGGGACGGGCGCGGGGACGATCGCCGGCGAAACCCTCGGGGTCGAAATCCAGCAGCCTGACGGCGTCGTCTTGAAGTGAACTGGCGCCAGGGACTTGTAAATTTTTCGGCTCCCGCGCGCCACCCTTTATATAGGCGCCATTTCTACTGGCGGTTGACAACGAGAACCGCCAGTAGAAATGGCTTCCACAAACTGTAGAAGTATTTCTACTGGCGGTTGACAACGAGAACCGCCAGTAGAAACTATTTCTACTGGCGGTTGTCATAGAGAACCGCCAGTAGAAATGGCTTCTACAGTCTGTGGAAGCCATTTCTACTGGCGGTTCTCTATGACAACCGCCAGTAGAAATAGTTTTTTATTATTATTTAACATAGTTTTTTATATATTGTTTTACTTCACTTTTTATATATTATATTAAGTATACTTTTATATATTGTTTAGTATACTTTTACCTCTCTCCATCCCCTCTCTCTCCCCTCTCCCTCTCCATCCTCTCCTCTCTTTCCATCCTCTCTCTCTCCTCTCTCTCCATCCTCTCCTCTCTTTCCATCCTCTCTCTCCTCTCCACTCTCTCTTCCCTCTCCCTCTCCATCCTCTATCTCCTCTCCACTCTCTCTCCCCTCTCCCTCTCCATCCTCTCTCTCCATCCCCTCTCTCTCTCCTCTCTCTCCATCCTCTCTCTCTCCTCTCTCTCCATCCTCTCTCTCCTCTCCCTCTCCTCTCTCTCCTCTCTCTCTCCCTCTCCTCTCTCTCTATAAAGTCAATAGAAAGTCATGTAAAATTGTAAATGGTAGCCACGAAAATTGAATGAAGACAATTACATGCTTCGGTTTGTCGCTAACAATAATCAATTACATGACAAGTTCCTAACAATAATCAATTACATGACAAGTATATAATCTAGGAAGCTATTGTTCTGCCTTGTCCATCGTGGCGTACCCAGGGCAACGAATTGCGTGGGATGCTTCGCTCAACGTTCCTTATCTTGGTTGGATGGTCTATGAAAAGAGACATGTCGTTGAACTGGTTAAAATTCTCTAAATCAGATACACCATCAACTCCTATAGCTTGTTGTTTTCCAGGAAAAACTACATGCTTCGGTTTGTCGGTGCTTTTCTTCTCATTGTTAGAAATGATCTGTTCAGCATAGAAGACCTGTGCAGCACGATTAGCAAGGATCCATGGGTCATCTTTGTAACCTACCTTACTTAGATCAAGAACTCTGACCCCATAGTTGTCTACCGTGACATGTTTGTCTTCAACCCATTGACATCGGAAAACCGAGATCTGAAATGTACCATAGTCTAGTTCCCATATGTCCTCAATAAAGCCAAAATATGTAATGATCTCACCAGTTTCATCATCTATGGCCTCGCATCGAACACCACTGTTTTGTGACATGCTCTTTTTGTCCTTGGACTTGGTACAAAATGTGAATCCACTAATGTCATAGGTTTGCCATGTTGTGACCTGGCGTGATGGTCCAGATGCCAAGCCCTTGATGGTTTGTTCTTCTATTGTTTCTCCACGTGGAATGTCCTTCACCATTAGCCATGTGTTGAACCGCTGCTTATGTTGCTTCATTACCCAATCATCTGTATGCCCAGGATTTTGCTCGCGAAGCTCATTGATGTGTTGTTGGATAAATGGCTCCATTATCGTTAGCTGATGTAGGATGCTCTGATGTGCCTCAAGTACTATATCGTAATCCGGTGGGATGAAAGATTTCCGTCCCATCCTCCCGCTTCCATACAGTCTACCCTCGTGTCGTGACGGAGGCAGACCTATTGCAACCTGGTCTTTTAGGATACTATTGCAGAATGGACCTCCGGACTCAATGGCCTCTTCGGTACAGTACCCCTCTATCATGGATGCCTCAGGACGAGCACGGGTTGATACATAGCCATTCAGTATTGACATGAAACGCTCATACGTCCACATTTCATGCAAGTACATAGGACCCAATGCCTCTATTTGTGGCACCAAGTGCACCACAAGGTGCACCATAATATCAAAGAACGATGGAGGGAAACACATCTCAAACTGTGATATTGTCTCCACTGCGAATTCCTGAAGAGATGCCAACTCATCACGGCCAATTACCTTTTGTGAAATCCTGTTGAAAAAGTAGCACAACCGTGTGATTGCCATCTTTAAAAACAAAGGATTTATAGCCCTGATGGCAATAGGTAGGAATGTAGTCAGCATGACATGGCAATCATGTGAGTTGTAGTTGGTGATTGTCAGGTCTTTCATTGACACAATACTCCGTATGCTAGAGCAGAATCCGGATGGGACTTTCAAATTCTTAAGCCAAACACACATCGCATGTTTCTCATCTACATTGAGATTGTAGCTTGCTGCTGGGAGATGGTACTTCCCATTTTCTTGAAGAACGGGATGTAGTTCCTTTTTTATGCCTAAATCTACCAAGTCCATGCGTGAATTGAGCCCTTCTTTTGTTTTGCCCTTTATGTCTAGCAAGGTGCCCATTATGCTTTCAAACACGTTCTTCTGAACGTGCATACCATCGATCGCATGCCGCACATCTAACTCTTTCCAGTAAGGCAAGTACTCGAAGAAAATAGACTTCTTCTTGAATATAGCCCCCGAAGCTGGTTTGACATCCTTCCTTGTTTTTCCGTCTTTTGTCTTCTTCCCGAAAACAAACTTGATATTCCTGACTATTTCAAAAACTCTATGACCTCTATTGTTACCCGATGGAGCAGTAGAATGTAGTTCACCATTATTGTCGAAGTACTTATCCATCTTTCGCATGCGGTACCTGTGTCCTTCCAATAAAAAGCGTCTGTGCCTCATGTAAACTATCTTCCTAGATGCAGCAAGGGATACGTAAGCAGTTCCATCAATGCATACTGTGCAACCAACCTTTCCCTTAAACTGGCCTGATAATGTGAAGAGAGCAGGGTAATCGTTGATCGTAACAAAAAGAATTGCTCTCAGCGTGAATGAACCTTTACGATACTCATCCAACATTTGAACACCTGTTTCCCACAATATTTTCATATCCTCCATTAAGGGCTCCAAAAATACATCCATGTCAACTCCAGGTTGTGTAGGTCCAGAAATAAGGATGGTTAGCAAAATGTACTTCCGTTTCTGCATCAACCATGGAGGAAGGTTGTATATGGTGAGGATCACCGGCCATGTGCTATGCTTGCTGCTCCTCTCAGCAAATGGGTTCATTCCATCAGTACTCAGTGCGAACCTAACATTTCTCGGTTCATCGGCAAAGTCTCGGTGGTTGTCATTGAAATCTTGCCACTGCTTCCCATCGGCTGGATGTCGAAGCTTCCCATCGTTTTTGTGCTCATCAGAAGCATGCCAGCTCATAAGTCTGGCATCCTCAGGATTAGCGAACAAACACCTCAATCGATCGACGACGGGGAGGTACCACATCACCAAAGCAGGAATCTTTTTGAGCGCATAATAGTCTACTTCTTTTTCTTTGCTCGTGGATTTTGAAGTCTTTTTTTGGGCTTTCTTTCGCTTCTTCCCTTTAGACACGGATGCAACACACTCTTCGTCCTCTCGATAGTCTTTATTCGTCTTGTACCTACTTGCACCGCACTTTGGGCAGCTCTCCAAGTCTTTACAATCATCACCTCGATAAAGGATACAGTGATTTCTACATGCGTGGATCTTCTCCACACCCATAGTGAGCGGACTGATTAGTTTCTTTGCATAGTACGTGTTAGCAGGCACATTGTTCTCCTTTGGAAGCATGTCTGCGATAATACTCAAGAACGCATCGAAGCCAGCATCAGACACACCATATTTAGCTTTTAACATCAACAGCTTTAGCACAGACCGGAGCGTCGTGAACTCTTTGGTACAACCCTTAGACTCGTCGTACAAAGGCTCTTCTGCTGCCTTCTTCAGGGACTCCATACCTTTCATTAAGAACATCGATTGATCTGTATGACGACGCAACATTGCCTCTAGCAACTCTGCATCTTCCTCATCCATAACACTTGGCAGAACATGAGGTCTATCATGTTCATTTCCTCGAGCGTAACCATGATCAGTAACATTTTGCACTACATGTTCGCTCTGTGGAAGAGGTTGGTGTGTCTCGTGAACGAACTGAAATCTATCGTCGATGTTCTCAGGGTTTCCAGTCGTATAAGGCGAAGAGCTACCCTCTCCATGCTTTGTCCAAATTGTGTAATCCTTCATAAATCCTCGGCATACCAGATGAGATATGATTTGTTTTGTGTCATTAAATACAGCAGCATTTTTGCAGTCCATGCATGGACAATATATGTGTTTTGTCTTTGTTCTCCAAGCATGGTTCGTAGCGACATCAATAAACCTATGGACCTCGGATATGTATGATGGATCTAGCCTTGATAAGTTATACATCCAGGATGTCCTCTCCATCACCACCTGTCGGGAAGGATGAAGGGGTGAAACCCTATATCCAAAATGTGGCTAAATTTAAGGAAAATGAACAAAAATTGGCAAGAGGAACATAAAACTAAACTTTCCTAGCCATACTCTTCTCTCTAACACATGGTGAAGGCCTAGTTCCAAAATTGAGCAAAGATGAACAATAATTGGCAATTAAAACATAATTAAACCAACTTTCATAGCAACTAATAAAAACAATCTTAATTACCAAACCTATCTTCTTCTCTCTCCACACAACACATGAACCATTCATTAAACAACTTAATATGTCATGGATAAACTGATTTGAGAACTAAACATGAAAAAGGAGAGAGGATAGACAAAATCTAACCATATTAAACAACTTTATTTGAGCGAATAGAGCAAAAATGTGGCTAAAATGTGGCTAAAATTGAGAGAGGATACACTCTCTCTCCAATGGTGAAACCCTAGATCCAAAATGTGGCTAAAATTGAGCAAAAATGAATAAAAATTGACATTAGCAACATAAACCAACCTTTCTTAGCAATCTTCTTCCAAAAAATGAAGATCAAAACCTCTCCCCATGTATTTTGTGAATTCTGGACCTCCAAAATCGCCTCCAATGGAAGTTGGCTGCGAGCATACAGTTCACTGTCGGGGGAAGAGGGGTATTTATAACAGACACTTCACTGGCAGTTGTCTTTAAAAACCGCCAGTGAAAATTGATTTCCACTGGCGGTTGTCTTTAAAAACCGCCAGTGGAAATAGGATGTTTCCACTGGCGGTTAAGTTAAGATAACCGCCAGTGGAAATCAATTTTCACTGGCGGTTTGTGTAACACAACCGCCAGTGGAAACATCCTATTTCCACTGGCGGTTGTGTTAAGATAACCGCCAGTGGAAATAGGTTTCCACTGGCGGTTTTTAAAGCCGGGCCCACCTGTTTCTTTCACTGACGTTTGATAACGGAAACCGCCAGTGAAAAGTTGAACGTGCCGCAGGCTTTGAGCTTATTTGTACTAGTGCTGGTGGCCGCGCACGAAGGGGAGGCGCGGCGCATGAGGCCGCGAGGTGGGCGCGAGGCGGGGACGACGACGCTCTCGGCGACGTGAAGTGGCTGCCGATGTCCATGCCGGCGGTGGCGGGCGGCCTGCGGTTCCCGCCGGTGGTAGTGTTTCCCACGGTCGGCGCGTCGTCGCTGCCGTGGCTCACCGTCCCCGGTGCGTCGTGCGCGTTCGCGAGCCCCGGCGGCGGTGGCGAGGGCATGGTGCTCGTGCCGCCGTACGTGGGCGCCACGCGGTAGGAGCAGCTCAGCATGTGGGCGTCGCTGTTCAACTCGCTGCAGCAGGTCATGCCACGGTGGCAGGCCTCCCTCGCGGCGGCGACGACGCGCCGGCGGGGCCCGTCGAGCGCGCCGGCGTCCCGGTCATCGCTGGCGGCTGCGGGACGACCGCCGAGGGGGAAGCCGCCGTCGACCTGCCCGCCGCTGGCGCGCAGCCCAGGCGGGCGGGGGGCGTCTTCTTGGGCAGCATTGATCATCGCAACTAGCACCGGCGAGTTGTAGTGTAGCAGTAGATGAATGGGCCACTAGTAAGCTCAGCTCTTTTTTATAGCGTGTTTGAGCAAAATGTTTGTGTTGCTATCTATTTCGTTTTGAATAATGTGTGTGTATAAACTGTGGTGATATATGAGTATATGACTTCGTTTTGGGTCTAGTTCCGTACAGCATAGCTAACTGGCAAAAGTTTCCCTCCCTATCTCCTTCCCTCCCTCTGTTTTCCTGAAAAAAAAAGAAGAAAAGAAAAAAAGAGTTGTAGAGAGACTGCATACGAGAGTAGTGATCATCAGCTGCCAAGAGCTGAGGGCACACACGTCATTCCCCTCCTCCTATATCCAAGCAACCCAGCAGCCAAAGACTAGCAGTGATCATCAGCTGCCGGCGCATCTCTGCCTAGAATGACAGATGAAAAGGGGCTTGCTTTTGCTTTTCCGGTGACCTGTTGTGTTTCTGTGAAACACCTGAAAGATGCGAGGAGACTACTCGTCTGCTGACATATATTCTCCGAACGCACGCACAGCCTTTTTGCTTTTCAGAAAGGAATCTTGGTCGCAGTCATCCATTCTCTCTCTCTTATTGAATATTCCCTCTTTCTCCCTCTCTTACTCACTCTCCTTGAAAATATTCCCTCCTCCTTTCCATTCCTGGAAAGATATCCTACCATAATGGTTTATCAGAATGTAACTTTTCACTTTTGCGGTTTCGCCTAGATTGTTGTAGAGCCATAGAGGGCTATTTCTCCTTCAAGAAGGATGGTTTGCTTGTTTCCCAATTCCATTTTTTATTTGCGCGGGTCAAATATTTTCAAACGAGGAATGGATGCGGCGGCAGCTTTAGGCTCTCTGTTTGTGTTTGTTTATCTCTAGATTCTATAATACAATCTAGATACCTAGATTATAATAACCTATAAGCATATCATTACATGCTTAATTTAGATTATTGTTTGGTTTTTTACCCACTAATAATTTACGTAAACAAAAATATCTCTTACCAGATTATATAAACTAGATTATATAATCCGGATTATATAATTTATATAAAATAAGCTGCATTGTATAATGAACCAAACACGTGCCCTTAGTTTTCTTAGTCTTTAAAGAAACAGATAAGGAAATTCCTACAAAACTGTCTCTTTTAGGGCTCTTTTGGAATGCAGGAATTTTAGATGAACCATACAAAAATTTATAGAAGTCAGTTCATTTTCAAAAAAAACGTAGTAAATAGAAGAAAAAAATCCACTGTTTCAAAGGAGCCCTAATACTCTGGAGAATATACGACGTACTCTACCTGAAAAGAGCGAAAGAGAACGGAAAACGACTGTTTACAAGGATTAGAAAAAAAAATACAAGGGAAAACATATTTGTCGGCTATTGTTTTTACTGCGGCGCCAACCAAGACATGTGAGGCGGCGCTCCATGCACGCTATTTATTGTTTCCGCATTCGATCGGATAGAATAGAATGGTGAACTGTGATCCGACTCTGACACATCCTGTGAGGACCACGGCGGCGTGCAAATTAACTTGACCGGACGGATTCTTTGTGCGGCGCTTCTGTTGCGGCACGTACAGTGGACGACGCGCTTTGAAACTACGAGTGGAGTGAACGCGTACGCCCAGGCCCAGCCCGCTCACGCGTGTGGTTCCGGCGGCCGGACGGGGATGGGCCGGCTGCTGCTGCCGCCGCACAAGTGGAACTTGTCAAACGTGCAGGCAAGGCACGCAGCAGCTGGCTGACTGGTTTTCTTCTTCTTCTTCCTTCGGTCGAGTGTGTGTGAGTTGGAGTGAGATGGACGTGACACTGATCGCCTCTCTTCTTGGCGTGCCACACAGTGGGACTGACAGGGGCTCGATGAGGCTGAGAGCTTGGATAGGAGAACGTGTTCGTGCAGGACCGCAGCCGGTGCAGCTGCCTGTAGATACCCTATAGGTACAGCCGTACAGCCACTCAGATCGGCAGTGTGTGTCACACACGGAAAACATGTGCGGCGGCGTCGGAGAGAGTAGTGCGGACATGCATGCGGTACAGTACTGCAGTGCCATGCCGTCACAGGGTCAGGGTATACACACGGTCTATCATTCGTATCAAACATGTCCTATTTGTATTTGTACTTGACAATTTGTAGTGATGGATCGAACAGTCTATCATTCGTATCAAATAGTGGAGTTGAAAACAACGAGACATCAAAACGACACAGTCCCCCCCCCCCCGCGGTCCGCACCATTTAACAGGACCCGTCTAAGGGCTAAGAAAATTAAAATCTCTTAAAAAATAATGTTCCCAAACTAGGTCTTAGGAGACTCTATTCCGATTTCAGCTTTTTTAGCCCGTTTAAGACAACGCGCTCTAGTTTTGGTAATTTTAACAACTCTAGAACATTTCACTATGATTTCGGTCATTTCATCTAGTTCAAGACATTCAGCTCTGATATGAGTCCTTTTAACATGTCTTCAGATGTCACGGTCTAATTTCAGTCATTTTAATTAGCTTAAGACATCCCACTATTATTATTTATTTTAAATGGCTTAAGACATTGAACCCTGGGGTTTCAGTCCTTTTATTTGGTTTAGGACAACTCACCCTGATTTCAGTCATTTTAATCACTTTCAGATATCCAATGGTGATTTCGGTCCTTTTATCTAGTTTAAGACATTTCATTTGATTTTTTAGCCATTTTATCTTATTCAATACTTTTAATTACTTTTCTAACTGATTTAAAGTCATTTAATGTATTTTCAGACATTTCATCTTACTCAGTGCTCATTCATTTTTCTTTAATTTTCCAACTATTTGTAAGTTATTTCATGTGTTTTTAGACATTACATCTTACAATGTACTTTGCTAATTGATTGATGTTTAAACTAAAGCACTTTTAAGTAATTTCATTTGATATTTATCCATTTTAAACTATTACATATCATTTAAGTCATTCCATGTCATTTTAAGTTATTTCATATTATTTAAGTTATTTCATCCGATTGTCCTTCATTTTATCTTATTCATTCCTTTTATTAGTTTTCAACTAATTTTAATCCACTTTCATATTATTTAAGTCATTCCTTGTACTTTTATTTATTTTATCTTATTTAGTCCTTTTCCTTAGTCAATCCTGCCAACTTAGAGTTGCATTTAAGTCATTTCTTCAACTCACGATGCTTAAGATATTTTATTTGCATCTAAGTTATTCCTCCTATTGCACGGTTGAATCTAATTCATTATTTCCAACTCATAGTTTATAAAGATATTTTTATATTATATCTAACTCATTCATGCATTGCAAAATTGAACCTAAGCCATTTCCTTCTAACTAACTATATTCAAGGCATTACATATTCTACCTAAGTCATTCTTGTCGTTGTAAGCTAAAGTTGAATCTAATTCACTTCTTTCAATTCATAGTATTTGAGACAACATAGTGTTTAACGGGTCAAGTATCACAAGATAGATCAGACCTATTTTTGGCAGGTCTGATGCATGCTCGGTCCTCGCTAGGCATGCTTGAGTGACTCGGTCAGATACATTTGGTCGAATCTGGGTGATGGACTCAAGGACGGATTTAGGGGATTTCATCGGGGTCAGCCGACCTCATAAAATTTATAAACCTTTAGCAAAACACTATAAAAGATTAAAAAAATTATATTATATAGCAAAGCTGATGTTGCTGACCCCAACAATATTCTGGGCTAGATTCGCCACTGAATGGACTATTGAATTATCACCGTATATGACAAAAAGGTTGATATGTGTGTGTATTATGTTTAGTAGAGTTTTTAATTGCTCTAGTTTATTTAATATACTCCCTCTCTTCCATTGATTAGGGCATATATTTTTTGGCGTGGTCTTTAAATCAAAACTTGACTATTTATTTCTTTCAAGATATATCATCAATCAGTACAAAAATATCATTATCTTAAAGTACTTTTATATATGAATCCAAATATATATCATACATACACTAAAAATCTATTTTAGCTAAATTATTAGTAAAAAATTTATTAAGTTGTATTTTTCAAATACATGCACGTGTCTCAGTCAATGGGATGGAGAGAACAGTGACTATTGATATGTTATTTAGTTTTACTATAGGTTTTTTGGGTTTCTTTCGTCTTTTTTAAATCGATGGAACTAGTGCTACAGTGCAAGATCCCGAAGGGGATAGCCAGACCGCGGCGAACCGCACTGCCAGTGCCAGACCGGGTAACCGACCGGATGATATCCCTATCCTACCTAAGATTTACCGATACTTGCTGGATAAGGACTTGTTCGTTTTCGTCGGATTACATCCGAAATCGTTCCAGCTAATCAAAGTTTATATAAATTAGAAAAACAATTCGGTTAGAAATCGTTCCGACCCACCAATCAAACACAAACGAACAAGATCTAATAATAATTATGTATGTTACTCGTATCCAAGATTTTAATATTCGAATAGTATTCGTATATGTCTAAAAAACTCATATACGTATCTAAAAATTCAGATAATTTTAGTACCCATATCCGTTATCCGGTACCGCCTAGTTTTCATTCCTAGCTAGAGATGACAATGAGTAAATACCCACCAGATATTACTATCCCACTCATACCCACGAAAAAAAAATCCCGTGGTGTCACCCATATCCACTGGTAGGTATGGATTTACCCCATACACATAACACATGTGGGTATGTGTCACCCATACCCACAAAAATTAAGCACTATCAAAATAATATATTGTACGAATATCAAGTATATCCATCTAAATATTATTACAAAAATTCTAGCATCATTCAATCATCCATTCAACATCACCACATATAATTGGATAAAGTGGCAACAATTGGATAGTACCACAATTACATGGTCGTCGAATAGTTGTTAAGCCTTCTATGACATTATTGCTCAAAAGGTTGTTAAATAGTCAAAAGAAGATGGATGATTGTAGCCTAGGTTTATGTTTTTAGGTCAAGTTTATACTGGTTATTTTATATCCACGAGCTAACGGGTATGGATGACGACAAAACGTTCTCATACCCGTTTAACCATTGGCAGAAGATTTTGCCCAATAAAAACCACATAAGTAGAATATTTAGCATATACATATATATATATAGTTTAGGTATTAGGAGCCCTGAGCTCTCTCTAACTAGAGAAAGCCCTGACCACCACACGCCCATTTGGGCTGACCTGACCCACATCCGCCCCCGTTCTCAGCTAACGGACCTGGTCAACCCGACCCCCACCGAACGCCTCCAAACCCTCACATGCACATCGGCACCCAAAAACCTAACCTCTCATTGCCACTGACCCCGCTAGCCGCCTCATCCTCCCATCACCAGCCCGCTGCCTCTCCCACGGATCTGGGCTCCCAGAACCTGCATCCCGCATCGTCCTCGCGTGCTGGCCCTCTGATCTGTGCGCCTGCATGCGGTCTGATCCCCATGGCAGGGCCCCGACCACAAGGATCCCGATGGTGGACAACCGCTGTTGCACTTTCCTGGAGATCCTGATGACGATGGTCGCTGCTGCACCTTCCTGGAGATCCTCCTTTCCATCATCCTCCCGCCGCTCGTCATCTTCGTTTGATTCGGCTGCTGTAGTGTAAGCCCTCTTCCCGACTTCCCCTCACATCGGGCCCCCCCATGATTCGTTCCTATGTGCACACGCCTCTTGGCCTAGAAGCGCTCGTCGATTTCTAGCTAGTTGTTTCCATAACTCATTTGCCACATTGTCCCGCGTGTCTGTCTGCTTAGCTTCGGTCTCGGTTTTAGTAGGCGAATCGTTCGATCTCAAGCTATTGTGAAGGTGTTGGATCTGAATTCTCAAGTATAAGAGCGTCAAACAATTAACTGCCACCAAATCTTGTGCCAGCTAGCAGGACAGCGGTGGATTATTTCCATGGCATCTTCTCTATGCTAGACGCAAGTCCTGGTGCTTCTAGTTGTTTTTGTCTTAAATAAAGATGCTAATATGCATGTGGCTATGTGAGGTCTATTGCATCCGATTTAGTGCTGCACATTTAAGTAATGTTGATGATTGATTCAAGCAATTTTTTACTTGGCCTTTATATTCTAGATTATGTAACCGGTTGAAACTAAGAGATACATGATGATTCGCTAAATCATAAATATATTTATATTGCATAATATGCTACCTAAGGCCTTAGTGCCTATCCTTAACAAATATTTTTTATACTTGATTCTATTGTGTAGGTATTTATGGCTGTAAGACAGGCCGTTCAACGAGCACCTCATTATCTAGAGTCTCAATTTAAATGGCTTGATTTCTAAAGTCCAATTAGATTTCCAGTCAGCAATCACATATTAACTACACAAGCAAAGTGCAAAGATATATTATGTTCTTTTTTTGAAACAAGTTATTTCTTACAATACCCTTTTCATTGTGTTCTTTTCATTGTATTTTGGCTTCATCTGTCATGTCATGTTGTGGGTCTGGCTAGCTTCAATCCTGCTTTTCCTTTTTCAGTTTTGCCTTTTCCAGTGGTAATACTTGGCAGAGAAATCATGAGCCAAGCGCAAACCTTCTGCAAGACCTGGTAACGTATTTTAGGGTCTAGAAACAGGCGACGATAGTTTACGCCTTGTTTTTTTAAACCAATCTAGCCCTGGATTAGCAATGATTTTTTATGCAGCTCTTGTTTGTTACGACTACTCATGGCACCATTTATGCATACATCTGAACTATTTATGTTGTTGATATGTTTCTAGTGTGGCAATGATTTTTTACATATAGATGCTTACCAAAAGTTCAAAATCTCTCCGGTCAGTAGCAGTAGAAGCAACACACCCAATTTGTCATGAGTTGCGTCAGAAGGGTTTGGTGAGGTGTCACTTTTGGTGTACCTCACCGAGCAAAAATTAGGGGAATGTTAATATAGCTGATCTATTTATGCGAACCAAGACAAGAATCACAAAATTTACACTTAATTTGTGAACATCATTAGTAGTTTTGTAGACATTAAACCTGTGAAATATAAAATACCTTCAATGTTTTGTAGACATTGTTGTCCTTATTTGAAAACTTGCTCATTCTACTTCGTTAGCTTTTCGATTATTGCATTCATGTCAAATGTCACTCAAAATATTGCTGCTATTTTTGGAATGAAGCCTTTTGCCCAATTATGGCTTGCCCATGAGCATTTGTACAAGATTATGTATCTTACCTTTCCATCTAATTTAATACAATATGAGTGAGGCATGTCTGGGTAGGTGGGATTTGGATCCATATTTGTCAACTACACTACCTGTGATCAACATTACTCACCGTCATATACGACAGTACAAATGAACTAGCTTGAGATCATTCATATTTCCCTAATTCCAAATAATGTTGACTGGAGAGATTTTTTCTTTTGGTAATCTAATCTTCTAACTCAAGTTTGCATTCAGTTTAGACTATAGGTTATGTTAGTCATAACAAGATGGAAAAGATAATCATATTAATAAGGAAAGATCATATTAACAGTTCATATTACGTTTGCAGATATGGACCTCGGTGGTTTTCTCCATATTAGGGAAGCTGTTAGAGTCCTTTCTACTCATTTTTATGCTAACAGTGGTGTTATTGTGAAAAAGAGTCTTGCGTGTATGTACCATATGGTTAGTAACACATCAATTTATTTGGTCCCGTTTGTTTACAATCTCGCATAATTCAACATCCTTTTGTTTAAATCAATATCCACATACTATACTAGTTCCTGGGTACCGCCTCATCGGCAATAAGAAGCATCGATTTATCAATTGTACTTATTCATATTCTGAAAATAGAGGTCATTTGTACCTTTTTGTCATTTGTTCTGTAGATGGTTAGGGTTTAGGGTGTAGGGTTGCCTTTTTCACCAATTTATGACATCCATTGATATGTTTTACGCCAGTTTACGACATTTATTGATGTGTTTTGCGACAACCTCATGCATGGCATTTGCCATTATGAAATAGATCGACGATTTGCGCTAAATTCATACCCATTTACGTTGTGCCGTTTTGGTTCATGTTTTACATTAAAATCCGCCTGAGCCAGAACTTGCGCATGATCGTACGCGTGCGATTTTCACGCAGTAATTTAGGCCTCATTCATCGTTACGAAATAGATCAATGATTTATGCTATTTTGGTTCACGTTTTATGCTGAAATCTACTCGAGTCAGAACCCGTGTACGAGCGGACGCGCGAGATTTTTACGCCGTAATTTCTGGGTCCCATTCGCCGTTACGAAATATATATACAATTTACGCTAAAATTCGTAATCATTTACGCTGTTTTGGTTCCTGTTTTACACTAAAATCTGTCCGAGTCAGAACTCGATCATGATGGGACGCGTGAGATTTTTACACCATAATTTTCGGGCCGTATTCGCCGTTTCGAAACAGATCTGCGATTTACGCCAAAATTCGTAATCATTTACGTTGTTTTGGTTCATGTTTTACGCTAAAATCTGTCCGACTCAGAACCCGTGCACGATGGGACGCGCGAGATTTTTTACGCCGTAATTTTTGGACCACATTCACCGTTTCAAAACAGATCTACGATTTACGCTAAAATTCATAATCATTTACGCTGTTTTGGTTCATGTTTTACGCTAAAATCTGTCCGAGTAAGAACTCGTGCCCGATAGGATGCATGCTGGTACGGGACGTGGCTATAACTGGTTGGGGCTTTCTGGTACTAATGGAAGCCATGGGCTTCCATTACCACCTATATCCCTGGACTATCGGGTACTCATTACCATCTACTAGAATACGGAGCGCCCTTACGGGCGCCTTATCCAAATAACTGGGTGTTCTAGAAGAATTTAATTAACTATTTTTCATAATAGACTTGAGCAGGAATAAACAATAGGCATAAATCCAAAGCTAATAAATGCACCTTTAAGTGATGAAGAATGCATGAGAGACAACTTTGAATAAGTATTTTGGGATCTAAAAACATAAAGATATATAGTTTTTTCTAAAAAATCAGTAATCAAAGATATAAATATTTGCATGAAATTAACATGCCCGCTAAACACCTCTTCCCTTATAGTAACATCCATCTCCCTCCACCACACACCTGGAGACCGACATTGCTGCAACCCTCCGAGGATGAGTGCAGGCAACCATGAATGAAAAGGCCACCGCCAACTCCAGATAACCAGAGATGTTCCTGACAAGAAAAAAACAATCATTAATAAGAAAAGAAGCAATTATCAAGAATAAGTTCAACAGATTGGTACCTATGCCACTATTCCTCTTCGTCCTCCATCGGTGTCTCGTTGCTACCTTCCACAACATCCTCCTCCATGGCATTGCCATTATCGTGCTCATCAGCTGGAAGGTCGGAGTCGATCTCCGTCTGCTCCTCATCTTCCTCATCCACGTTCCCATACGCCTGAGAGCTCACCACATGGCCTTGCAAGTACTTGTGCTTCAAATTGCCTGTCACAGTTCAGAATCCACAAAGCGGACGGAGGGGCATTAGAGCAGGAAGTAGGCACAACTCCGTGTGCTGGTATGGTAGCTTACGTAACCACTCAGGTCTAGGTTGACATGCCAACTTGCAGTTTGTGCATGACTACTACGCACGGTGCTGAAGAAACCGTGGATGAGATTGCATAATAATTTACCCATCTGGAATTCCTTCTCGGCGGAGCAGCTGTGTAGCAGCGCCTTGACCTGAAACAAGAATCGCTCCATGGATCTCTTCGCGGGGGTACTTTGCTTGTGATCATTGTCCGCTTGTTACCCTGCACAATATCGCAGGCACACTGCCGTAAGCACGGAGCACAATGCTCATGGTATCGACGTTGTACACAGAATCATCCGATGTACCTTAGCATCTGAACATATGGATTGGATTATTCTTGTTCCTTTCTGGAGTTGTTTTAGCTGTATTAGCATAATTTCATCAGCGACACTGACCAGCCATTGTAATTCAACGGTGATACCAAAAGGAACATGACTAACCCTTACCATTTTAACTATGGTGTCATTATGTTGCTTGAAATGTCTCTCTAGAAAGTTGAAGGCTGCAAAAGGCAAATAGTAAATTGAACATTTTATTTTGTCAAAGGTCAAGACCCTAAATACACCAAAATTGGTGTTACCAACTGAATGTTTTTTTCTCGAACACGCAAAGAAAAAGGATGGTATTTACAATGACCTAACACACCACACACACACAGAATGTTGAAAGGTTAAAGGCTTGTATACATGATGAACTTATAGAACCTCAATTCTTCACCTTTCAGAAATGTGTCAATAAATTTCCCCCCATGTTTAACTGCCATTGCATGCATAGAAACCTATAATTTAAGAGTAGTGTAAGTAGTGTCTCCTTCATCCAGAAGCCCAGCACTTAAACAACCGCACAAGGTACTGTTTGCGGGATTTGAGTTTGAGACACTATGGTGCAACTAACCTTTTCGTGGGACTTGCACATTCCTATTAGAGAGACAAATGCATCCACTGATTTCTGAATCTCTTGAAGAATAGTATCAACTGATCCTCTAGCCTTCAGTGCTTGTTTGATCTAGATTAGGATGGAAATTACTCAAACATCAGGCAGTGCTACAGTTTAGATTAGAGGACACAACGATAGGGGAAAAAGGAGCAATTCTAGCGCATATATGCCGATTTAAATTGCTCACCGTCTTGTTTAAACTCCCTGTGTTCTCCTCGTGCTGTATTAGTGACCAAAATGTTAGACGACAAGACAAGCATGGCATATTTCATAAATGCATCAAACACCATACTTACAAGCACACGGTACCAAGAGGTAATAGTGGAGGAACACAATGTTGGAAAACCATACGATACATCTTGGTTATCTTTTGTTTTGAGCAAAGGTTCCTTAAAACATGGAATAAGAACCTATAAGGAGTATTCTAAGGCAAAAAAAGGATCATGTAGTTCATATCTACAACTATATGCTAAATGAGATGTCTCTTAGAGCATCACTCGAGAAGAAGAGATGGCCCACCTTAGGCAATTCACGACCTATCTCAGCAAGTAGATCTGAAGTAGAGTCACTATTCCAGAGGTATATTTGCAATATCTTCTGTATAAGATCACCCTGAGAGACAACAAAATAGGGAACATATTAGTAGCTACAAGCTTATCACCTATCAGCTAGCACATTAAAAAGGTAGTTGGAAGGAACTTAAGCTTACTTTACTCTGCCATCCTTTTCCAGCATCTTCGCTAGGGAAATCGGCACTGAGCAGCTTATGAGCTGAGTATCCAAGACGCTTTCGTAGAAAGGGAATGATTGCTTTGGAGCATCCCATGTGTATATTTTTCCCATTTGGTTCCCCAGATTTGTCTAACAACACAACAACAGAATTTACAATTGATTGTATAGTAATTAACACATCAGAAGACAGAAGGTATGAAAATGAGGACACTGCAAAAAAAATAGTGCACTAAAATTAGGTAAAAAAAGGTTGCATAATGTCCAAGCACTGTGTGCACAAATAGCTAGTTACCTAGATCCATAATATCCTCCAATATTTTACATGCTCCACAATACAGGTAATCAACATTGCAAGGAGCAAGAGATGGTTGGAACTCGGAAAGAACATCATCAAAATTTTCAGTTGGCTGTAAAGTCTGCAAAAGTTGCTTCAGAATTGACATGTTTGGTTGATTCAACAGATCAGGAATGCCAAGTAACTGCAAAAGGCACCAGACTTGTTAGCATTAGCAGCTTCAGTTTCTAGATCTCGTCTATTTTCAGATAAAAGAAAATACATCAATAGAACAACCTTCCTGTAGCAGCCAAGAATCTCCTTGCATACAACAGTCATAATTGATGACTTGGAGACAACCACATATGGTATGTCTGGGTTGCCAGCAGAAGATGAATGTGAACTCCAGTCATCTGAACAACTCTCTAATTCTGAAGAGTAGTAAGCTTATCATGTTACCAATCGAAAGCAAAGACACTCAATGAAGGATTATATGAAATGTGGATATTGTTTTTCTCAAGCAACGCAGGAAAGTTGTGTGTCATTTCACTAAGAAGAAAAGATCCATAAAGGAGGGGGGGGGTAATCCCTCCCAGCACATACAACCCCTACCATTAAGAAACCGACTCAGCCCACTAATTATTAATTCAAACACTGTAAAAGTAACAGGAAGCAGAAATTATGGAATAGACGGTTACCATCTTTGATCATTGAAACTGCTCCATCCAGATGCTTCCTTAAAACTAAGAATAGTGGCTGGATTTTGTCAAGAAAATCTTGTGTACTTTTATGGCAATGAGTAGGAGTATATTTTGCTTTATAAGTACTAAGAAAAGGCTTGATTGAAGGATTCAGATTATCTAATTTGTTATGCAGATCACGGAGAAGATATAGATATGTTGGTAGCTGCGTGACGAAACAGCCAGACGTTAATAATGTAACCATATTTTAGCAGCAATTATATAATAGGAATGAAGTACCTCAGTTTGAAGGTAAGAAGATGAACCTTGACACTTGAAAGGGAATTAGGCTTACACCTATTTCCTAATTGATTTTGGTGGTTGAATTGCCCAACACAAATAATTGGACTAACTAGTTTGCTCTAGTCTATAAGTTCTACAGGTGCCAAAGGTTCACAATAAGCCAATAAAAAGACCAAGAAAAGGGTTCAAACAAAGAGAGCAAGGGACAACCGAAGTGTACCCTGGTCTGGCACACCGGACTATGTCCGGTGCACCAGGGGACTCCAAGCTAAACTTCGCACCTTCGGGAATTCTCAGAGGCGCTTCGCTATAATTCACCGGACTGTCCGGTGTACCACCGGACAATGTTCGGTGCCTCAAGGGAGAGCAACTCTGAACCCGCCAGCTTCGGATTTCCGCTCCGCTAAAATTCACCGGACATGTCCGGTGCACACCGGACTGTCTGGTGAGCCAGCGGAGCAATGGCTACTTCGCGCGCAACGGTCGACTGCAACACATTAAATGTGCGCCTGCACGCGCAGAGGTCAGAGCACGCGCGGGTGGCACACCGGACAGTCTACAGGACTTGTCCGGTGCGCCACCGGACAGCCAGGTGGGCCCACAAGACAGAGCTCCAATGGTCGAACCCTAACGGTCGGGTGACGTGGCTCGCACACCAGACACTGTCCGGTGGCGCACCGGACTGTCCGGTGCGCCCGTCGACAGCAGCCTTCACCAAACGGCTAGTTTGGTGGTTGGGGTTATAAATACCCCCAACCACCCCACATTCAAGTCATCCAAGTTTCCACCCTTCAACTACTTACAAGAGCTCTAACATTCAATACAAGACACACCAAAGAGATCAAATCCTCTCCCAACTCCACACAAAGCGTCAGTGATTAGAGAGAGTGATTTGTCGTGTTCATTTGAGCTCTTGCGCTTGGATCGCTTCTTTTCTTTCTCATTCTTTCTTGAGATCAAACTCACTTGTAATTGAGGCAAGAGACACCAATCGTGTGGTGGTCCTTGCGGGAACTTCGTGTTCCATTTGTTTGAGAAGAAGAAGCTCACTCGGTCCGAGGGACCGTTTGAGAGAGGGAAAGGGTTGAAAGAGACCCTGTCTTTGTGACCACCTCAACGGGGAGTAGGTTCGCAAGAACCGAACCTCGGTAAAACAAATCCGTGTGTCACACTCTTTATTCGCTTGCGATTTGTTTTGCGCCATCTCTCTCGGACTCATTATTATTTCTAACGCTAACTCGGCTTGTAGTTGTGATTAACTTTGTAAATTTCAGTTTCGCCCTATTCACCCCCCTCTAGGCGACTTTCAATTGGTATCGGAGCCCGGTGCTTCATTAGAGCTTAACCGCTCGAAGTGATGTCGGGAGATCACGCCAAGAAGGAGATGGAGACCGGCGACAAGCCCACTACAAGCCACGGGAAGGCTTCATCGGAAGAGTCCCGCAACAAAGGGAAAGGGAAGAAAAAGAAATCCTCTTCCCACAAGTCGCATCGGAGTGGCGACAAGAAAAAGAAGATGAGGAAGGTGGTCTACTACGAGACCGATACTTCATCGCCTTCCACCTCCGGCTCCGACGCACCGTCCATTACTTCTAAGCGCCATGAGCGCAAGAAGTTTAGTAAGATCCCCCTACGCTATCCTCGCATTACTAAACATACGCCTTTACTTTCCGTCCCATTAGGCAAACCACCAAGGTTTGATGGTGAAGATTATGCTAGGTGGAGTGATTTAATGCGATTTCACCTAACCTCACTCCACAAAAGTATATGGGATGTTGTTGAGTTTGGTGTACAGGTACCATCCGTAGGGGATGAAGATTATGATGAGGACGAAGTGACCCAAATTCAACACTTCAACTCCCAAGCCTCAACTATACTCCTCGCCTCTCTAAGTCGAGAGGAGTATAATAAGGTGCAAGGGTTGAAAGGTGCCAAGGAGATTTGGGACACGCTAAAGACCACGCACGAAGGAGACGAGGTGACCAAAATCACCAAGCGGGAAACGATCGAGGGGGAGCTCGGTCGTTTCCGACTTCGCCAAGGGGAGGAGCCACAAGACATGTACAACCGGCTCAAGACCTTGGTGAACCAAGTGCGCAACCTCGGGAGCAAAAAATGGGATGACCACGAAATGGTTAAGGTTATTCTTAGATCACTTGTTTTCCTTAACCCTACTCAAGTTCAATTAATTCGTGGCAATCCTAGATATACACTAATGACTCCCGAGGAAGTAATCGGGAATTTTGTGAGCTTTGAATTGATGATCAAAGGCTCAAAGAAGATCAACGAGCTTGACAGTCCCTGCACGTCCGAAGCTCAACCGGTCGCATTTAAGGCGACGGAGGAGAGGAAGGAGGAGTCTACATCGAATAGAACACCTATCGACGCCTCCAAGCTCGACAACGAGGAAATGGCACTCATCATCAAGAGCTTCCGCCAAATCCTCAAGCAAAGGAGGGGGAAAGACTACAAACCCCGCTCCAAGAAAGTGTGCTACAAATGTGGTAAGCCCGGTCATTTTATTGCAAAATGTCCTATTTCTAGTGACAGTGACAGGGGCGACGACAAGAAGGGGAGAAGGAAGGAGAAGAAGAAGTATTACAAGAAGAAGGGCGGCGATGCCCATGTTTGCCGGGAGTGGGACTCCGACGAGAGCTCCACCGACTCCTCCTCCGACGAGGATGCCGCGAACATCGCCGTCACCAAGGGACTTCTCTTCCCCAACGTCGGCCACAAGTGCCTCATGGCAAAGGACGACAAAAAGAAGAAGGTAAAATCAAAATCCTCCACTAAATATGAAACCTCTAGTGATGAGGATGATGCTAGCAATGAGGAGGATAACTTGCGCATTCTTTTTGCAAACCTAAACATGCAACAAAAAGAAAAGTTAAATGAATTAATTAGTGCCATCCATGAAAAGGATGACCTCTTGGATACCCAAGAGGACTTCCTGTTGTGGACTTGTTCTCAAATGCTATGAATCAAGAACAAGGCAACAAAAAATCTTAAATATCAAAGCCCTTCGTCTTTCAAATCATTATTTCCCTTCGGATATAACGAATTTAGGACGAAGGTCATGAAGGACTTACCTTCATGATCATGATAAAAGATGGAGATCATTCAAACAAAATACAGAAAGTAATATAATTTCTGTAAACATTATTATTAATCTATTTCCATTTATATTACTTGTGCAAACAATGATAAATTACAAATGTACCTTTGGCTTGAAGGAAAGAGAATACAGGCGTGACGCAAAAGTGAATGCCAAATCAGCGTGAACAGTACGAGAATACTGTTCATCTATTTATAGGCACGGGTCGCAGCCCATGCAAAATTACATTAATGCCCTTTACATTTATCAATAACTCTATAGTAATTCTTCGAGGTCTAGTTTGGCTTTTCATCTTTAAGTCGGTTTCCCCTTTCCCGCCGTGATGCCGAAACTCTTCTGCACATAGCTTCGTGATCATCTTATCCTTCATCGTGATCGCCGTCCCAGTCAAGCTTCGTCTTAACCATGCTTCTGTATACCCGCAACCTGATTCCGAAGATACCTGCTCGCATACTTAGAAAACATTGTCAAATCACGTTTTTGAGGACCTTCGGAAGCCGAAGGCCCCCAACACTTCCTAATCAAGGAAAACAAAAAGCATGTTAAGGTTAAAAATGCTTATGCTCTAGAAGCTGAAAAATGTGAAAAATTAACTAGTGAGCTAAGCACATGCCATGATGTTATCAACAACCTTAGAAATGAAAATGCTAGTTTAATTGCTAAGGTTGATTCAAATGCTTGTAACATTTCAATTCCCAATCTTAAAAATGATAATGTTGATTTACTTGCTAAGATTGAAGAATTAAATGTTACTCTTGCTAGCCTTAGAAATGAAAATGAAAAATTGCTTGCTAAGGCTAAAGAACTAGATGTTTGCAATGTTACAATTTCCGATCTTAGAGATAAAAATGATATATTGCGTGCTAAGATTGTTGAACTTAATTCTTGCAAACCCTCTACATCTACCACTGAGCATGCCACTATTTGCACTAGATGTAGAGATGTTGATGTTGATGCTATTCATGATCATATGGTATTAATTAAGCAACAAAATGATCATATAGCAAAATTAGATGCTAAAATTGCCGAGCATGAACATGGAAATGAAAATTTTAAATTTGCTCGTAGTATGCTTTATAGTGGGAGACGCCCTGGCATTAAGGATGGCATTGGCTTCCAAAAGGGGAACAATTTCAAAATTAATGCCCCTCCTAAAAGATTGTCTAATTTTGTTAAGGGCAAGGCTCCCATGCCTCAGGATAACGAGGGTTACATTTTATACCCTGCCGGTTATCCTGAGAGCAAAATTAGGAGAATTCATTCTAGGAAGTCTCACTCTGGCCCTAATCATGCTTTTATGTATAAGGGTGAGACATCTAGCTCTAGGCAACCAACCCGTGCTAAGTTGCCTAAGAAGAAAACTCCTACTGCATCAAATGATCATAGTATTTCATTTAAAACTTTTGATGCTTCTTATGTGTTAACTAACAAATCCGGCAAAGTAGTTGCCAAATATGTTGGGGGCAAACACAAGGGATCAAAGACTTGTGTTTGGGTACCCAAAGTTCTTGTGTCTAATGCCAAAGGACCCAAAACCATTTGGGTACCTAAACTCAAGAACTAAACTTGTTTTGTAGGTTTATGCATCCGGGGGCTCAAGTTGGATCATCGATAGCGGGTGCACAAACCACATGACAGGGGAGAATAAGATGTTCTCCTCCTACGAGAAAAACCAAGATCCCCAAAGAGCGATCACATTCGGGGATGGAAATCAAGGTTTGGTCAAAGGATTGGGTAAAATTGCTATATCTCCTGACCATTCAATCTCTAATGTTTTTCTTGTAGATTCTTTAGATTACAATTTGCTTTCCGTTTCACAATTATGTCAAATGGGCTACAACTATATTTTTACTGATGTAGGTGTCACTGTCTTTAGAAGAAGTGATGATTCAATAGCATTTAAGGGAGTGTTAGAGGGTCAGCTATACTTGGTAGATTTTGATAGAGCTGAACTCGACACTTGCTTAATTGCTAAGACTAACATGGGTTGGCTCTGGCACCGCCAACTAGCCCATGTTGGGATGAAGAATCTTCATAAACTTCTAAAGGGAGAGCACATTTTAGGATTAACAAATGTTCATTTTGAGAAAGACAGGATTTGTAGCGCATGCCAAGCAGGGAAGCAAGTTGGTGTTCATCATCCACACAAGAACATCATGACGACTGACAGGCCACTGGAGCTCCTACACATGGACCTATTCGGCCCGATAGCTTATATAAGCATCGGCGGGAGTAAGTACTATCTAGTTATTGTGGATGATTATTCTCGCTTCACTTGGGTGTTCTTTTACAGGAAAAATCTCATACCCAAGAGACCTTAAAGGGATTCTTGAGATGGGCTCAAAATGAGTTCGGCTTAAGGATCAAGAAAATTAGAAGTGACAACGGGACGAAGTTCAAGAACTCACAAATTGAAGGCTTCCTTGAGGAGGAGGGCATCAAGCATGAGTTCTCTTCTCCCTACACCCCACAACAAAATGGTGTAGTGGAGAGGAAGAATAGAACTCTATTGGACATGGCAAGAACCATGCTTGATGAGTACAAGACTTCGGATCAGTTTTGGGCTGAGGCGGTCAACACCGCCTGCTACGCCATCAACCGATTGTATCTACACCGAATCCTCAAAAAGACATCATACGAACTCCTAACCGGTAAAAAGCTCAATATTTCATATTTTAGGGTCTTTGGTAGCAAATGCTTTATCCTTGTCAAAAGAGGTAGAAAATCTAAATTTGCTCCTAAGACTGTAGAAGGCTTTTTACTAGGATATGATTCAAACACAAGGGCATATAGAGTCTTTAACAAGTCCTCTGGACAAGTTGAAGTTTCTTGTGATGTTGTGTTTGATGAGACTAACGGCCCTCAAGTAGAGCAAGTTGATCTTGATGAGATAGGTGATGAAGAGGCTCCGTGCATCGCGCTAAGGAACATGTCCATTAGGGATGTGTGTCCTAAGGAATCCGAAGAGCCTCCAAATGCACAAGATCAACCACCCTCCTCCACGCAAGCATCTCCACCAACTCAAAATGAGGATGAGGCTCAAGTTGATGAAGAAGAAGATCAAAGAGATGAGCTACCTCAAGATGACGGCAATGATCAAGGGGGAGATGCAAATGATCAAGACAAGGAGGATGAAGAACCAAGACCGCCACACCCAAGAGTCCACCAAGCAATCCAACGAGATCACCCCGTCGACACCATCCTCGGCGACATCCATAAGGGGGTAACCACTAGATCTCGTGTTGCACATTTTTGTGAGCATTACTCTTTTGTTTCCTCTATTGAGCCACACAAGGTAGAGGAAGCACTACAAGATTCGGATTGGGTGGTGGCGATGCAAGAGGAGCTCAACAACTTCACTAGGAACGAGGTATGGCATTTAGTTCGACGTCCTAATCAAAATGTTGTAGGAACCAAGTGGGTCTTCCGCAACAAGCAAGATGAGCATGGTGTGGTGACAAGGAACAAAGCCCGACTTGTGGCCAAGGGATACTCCCAAGTCGAAGGTTTGGATTTTGGTGAAACCTATGCACCCGTAGCTAGGCTTGAGTCAATTCGTATATTATTAGCCTATGCTACTTACCATGGCTTCAAGCTTTACCAAATGGACGTGAAGAGTGCCTTCCGCAATGGACCAATCAAGGAAGAGGTCTATGTTGAGCAACCTCCCGACTTTGAAGACAGTGAGTATCCTAACCATGCCTATAGGCTCTCTAAGGCGCTTTATGGGCTCAAGCAAGCCCCAAGAGCATGGTATGAATGCCAAAGAGATTTCCTTATTGCTAATGGCTTCAAAGTCGGAAAAGCTGATCCTTTATTTACTAAAACTCTTGACAATGATTTGTTTGTATGCCAAATATATGTTGATGATATCATATTTGGGTCTACTAACGAATCTACATGTGAAGAATTTAGTAGGATCATGACATAGAAATTCGAGATTTCAATGATGGGGGAGTTGAAGTATTTATTAGGATTTCAAGTAAAGCAACTCCAAGAGGGCACCTTCATTAGCCAAACGAAGTATACTCAAGACATTCTAAGCAAGTTTGGAATGAAGGATGCCAAGCCCATCAAGACACCCATGGGAACCAATGGGCATCTCGACCTCGACACGGAAGGTAAATCCGTAGATCAAAAGGTATACCGGTCGATGATAGGTTCACTACTCTATTTATGTGCATCTCGACCGGACATTATGCTTTCCGTATGCATGTGTGCAAGATTCCAAGCCGACCCTAAGGAAGCTCACCTTACGGCCGTAAAACAAATCTTGAGATATTTGGCTTATACTCCTAAATTTGGGCTTTGGTATCCTAGGGGATCCACCTTTGATTTAATTGGTTATTCGGATGCCGATTGGGCGGGGTGTAAGATTAATAGAAAGAGCACATCGGGGACTTGCCAGTTCTTGGGAAGATCCTTGGTGTCTTGGGCTTCAAAGAAGCAAAATTCCGTCGCTCTTTTTACCGCCGAAGCCGAGTATATTACCGCAGGTCATTGTTGCGCGCAATTACTTTGGATGAGGCAAACCCTTAGGGACTATGGTTACAAATTAACCAAAGTCCCTCTTCTATGTGATAATGAGAGTGCAATCTGCATGGCGGATAATCCCGTTGAGCACAGCCGCACTAAACACATAGCCATTCAGTATCATTTTCTAAGGGATCACCAACAAAAGGGAGATATCGAGATTGCATATATTAACACTAAAGATCAATTAGCCGACATCTTTACCAAGCCACTAGATGAACAAACTTTTAACAAACTTAGGCATGAGCTAAATATTCTTGATTCTAGGAATTTCTTTTGATGTCTTGCACACATAGCTCATAAATATATCTTTGATCATATCTCTTTTATATGCTATGGCTAATGTGTTTTCAAGTGAATTTCAAACCAAGTCATAGGTGTATTGAAAATGAATTAGAGTCTTCGGCGAAGACAAAGGCTTTCACTCCACTCCATAACTCATCCTTCGCCGTCGCTCCGAGCATTTCTCCAACTTTGGTATAATCTTCACTCCTATTTTGTTTACCAAAGGGGAGAAAGTAGTTCCAAGGGCTCTAATGATTCCGTTTTTGGCGATTTATGCCAAAGGGGGAGGGAGCACGAGCCCAAAGCAAAAGGACCGCACCACCACCAATTTCAAAAAAATTTAGTCTTTCAATTTGGTTTTAAAGGAGGATTTTCAAATTGGTATCTTATTTGTGATGTAATTTCAAATTGGTATACCCTCTTCAAAATTAACATCAAAACCCTCTTGAACACTAAGGGAGGAATTTATTGAGGGGAGTTTTGTTAAGTCAAAGGAAAAGCATTTGAAACAGGGGGAGAAAATTTCAAATCTTGAAAATGCTTCGCAAAATTTTATTCATTTACCTTTGACTATTTGCAAAAGGACTTTGAAAAGGATTTACACAAGAATTTGCAAAAACAAAACAAGTGGTGCAAAGCGTGGTCCAAAATGTTAAATAAGAAAGGAACAATCCATGCGTATCTTATAAGTATTTATATTGGCTCAATTCTAAGTAACCTTTGCACTTACATTATGCAAACTAGTTCAATTATGCACTTCTATACTTGCTTTGGTTTGTGTTGGCATCAATCACCAAAAAGGGGGAGATTGAAAGGGAATTAGGCTTACACCTATTTCCTAATTGATTTTGGTGGTTGAATTGCCCAACACAAATAATTGGACTAACTTGTTTGCTCTAGTCTATAAGTTCTACAGGTGCCAAAGGTTCACAATAAGCCAATAAAAAGACCAAGAAAAGGGTTCAAACAAAGAGAGCAAGGGACAACCGAAGTGTACCCTAGTCTAGCACACTGGACTGTCCGGTGTGCCACCAGACAGTGTCCGGTGCACCACCGGACAGTGTCTGGTGCACCAGGGGACTCCAAGCTAAACTTCGCACCTTCGGGAATTCTCAGAGGAGCTTCGCTATAATTCACTGCCTCAAGGGAGAGCAACTCTGAACCCGTCAGCTTCGGATTTCCGCTCCGCTAAAATTCACCAGACATGTCCGGTGCACACCAGACTATCCGGTGAGCCAGCGGAGCAACGACTACTTCGCGCGCAACGGTCGACTGCAACGCATTAAATGCGCGCCTGCGCGCGCAGAGGTCAGAGCACGCGCGGGTGGCACACCGGACAGTCTACAGGACTTGTCCGGTGCGCCACCGGACAGCCAGGCGGGCCCATAAGACAGAGCTCCAATGGTCGAACCCTAACGGCCGGGTGACGTGGCTGGCGCACCGGACACTGTCCGGTGGCGCACCGGACAGTCCGGTGCGCCCGTCGACAGCAGCCTTCACCAAACGGCTAGTTTGGTGGTTGGGGTTATAAATACCCCCAACCACCCCACATTCAAGTCATCCAAGTTTCCACCCTCCAACTACTTACAAGAGCTCTAGCATTCAATACAAGACACACCAAAGAGATCAAATCCTCTCCCAACTCCACACAAAGCGTCAGTGATTAGAGAGAGTGATTTGTCGTGTTCATTTGAGATCTTGCGCTTGGATCGCTTCTTTTCTTTCTCATTCTTTCTTGAGATCAAACTCACTTGTAATTGAGGCAAGAGACACCAATCATGTGGTGGTCCTTGCGGGAACTTCGTGTTCCATTTGTTTGAGAAGAAGAAGCTCACTCGGTCCGAGGGACCGTTTGAGAGAGGGAAAGGGTTGAAAGAGACCCGGTCTTTGTGACCACCTCAACGGGGAGTAGGTTCGCAAGAACCGAACCTCGGTAAAACAAATCCGTGTGTCACACTCTTTATTCGCTTGCGATTTGTTTTGCGCCCTCTCTCTCGGACTCATTATTATTTCTAACGCTAACCCGGCTTGTAGTTGTGGTTAACTTTGTAAATTTCAGTTTTGCCCTATTCACCCCCCTCTAGGCGACTTTCAACACTGCAAAAAAAACATACCAATTGTTGGCAATTAAGATAGGAAGAAAAGGTTTCATGATCCACTGGTCAATTTAAACTGAAGAAATCCATACCTCTGAGTAGTTCAACAAAGACAAGCACGTTGCACAGATAGTTCTGAATTTGTATCTTTGTATATCTAGTTTAACTGGTGCTGCCATTAAATCTATAAGCCCAAGTTCACCAGGATCAGTAGCATCTTGTTCAATATCCTTTGACATCATTTCACTTGATGATGGTTGTGAAGAAGCTTTATTTGCTGCATGACTGACTGTTACTCCTGCTCTTTTGAAAGCATCCAGTATTGTAGGTTGCTTGAGTTTATCATCAGGATTCACTTTTTCTGAGACTTTGCCCTTGCAACCCTTCTGTCTTTTGCTGGAAGCACCATTTATGCTCTCCTCTCCCATGTTCTTTGGAATGTTGAATTTGCTGGTGCTTGCTAATCCAGAGCAATCCCCAAGATATCGCAACTCAGGTAAAGATAATGGATAATCTTTGAGAAATGCATTCAGCAAGCCTTCAAGTAATCTGAATTGCACAAATTTATATTTACTCATATAGGCATATGCCATACATGAATACATAAACATATCTCATGTCACAAAACCCAAACTACATTTTTTAACGTTTTTATATTATAAACATCCCATTCAAGCAACCAGCGGCCAGGTAAAGAAAATAATTGATATAAAAAGTTTGGAATCTACTAACTTCTCAGATTTATATTAATCAACTGGACAATACTGATGCAAATTTACTACTCAGTCCCGCACACTTGGAGTCAGAAATAAGAACACTACAAAGCTTTCGGTGCCTAGGGTCCAGGAATGGTGATGGCAGACCAAACATCCAATGGACAAGGACCTAAATGGTTCTATTCCATTTACAGATGTTTTCTAAAATGGGGCTAACTATGAATGTGATCATTATCAGTATAAAAGCACAATAATGATGGGTGTACACCCACATCAGATTTCTTAGACGCTTCAGAAGTTTTACTGCTGTCTCGTCCCTTGCTTTCTGTGAAACATTACCAACCCTACTTTCAACCTGTGTGCCGAAAGCATTGAGCTGCAGGCGAGCTGGAGGGTGGTTGTGCAGCCACGCCCGAGGAGGGGAAGCAACTACCACATCTGTGTCATGGATAAGGGAGGTGGAGGCATCAGGGAGGGAGGGGCTCCAAGTGAAGGTTGGGAGATTTTAGGTAGGAAGAAGAGTGTGCCTTATGTGCTTGGGAAGGCTGGTGAAAGGGGGAAAGGTACAACGCCGAAGGATGACGAGCGCCGCCATTTTTCTGAGGTACAAGTTGTACCCGGCGGCGGCCATCGCGTTGGGGTCTCCCACGCTGGCGAACCTAGCGAGACCTCCTTCGCCCACCCGACGGCTCCCAAGCGAGCTCTCGAATCTCTTGTGGCCTCCATGGCCAGAGCATCATGGTGGGGAATAGGAGAGCAGGGATGGAGGCGGGGAGTGGCGGGGCTGCGAGTTCTTGGCCAGGGTTGGGAGCAGCCGAAGACCGGTGGACGCGACCGAGGTTCAAAAGCGAGTTGGAGAAAGTCCTCGGGTCCGAAACACAGCGCACGCGTCGGCGCGCTCGCGCCACCGTACGCGGGAAGCACAGAGAGGGCTTCAAAACGGGTCAGGTTTTAATAGAAAAGACTAGAAAAAGAAAGCGCCCTATCGGGCGCTGTATCAGGCATATTGAGATCAGGAAATATAACGTGTACAGTACGAAAATAAGTGACAAATTCAGACATACGAATTTAGCATTAGCATGTTTGCTGCATGATCGCAAGGACATGGACAGTATGAAATCAATTACATATTTTGGTGATCAAAAGATGTCAGTTATCCAAGTAACTAAACAATACAATTTGCGGCTAGAAAATTCTAAGAACCAGATTAACCTACTAGTGGGCGTAAGCAGAGCAGCCACTGCACCTGGGAACTGCAGTAAGATATTTACATACAGAGATCAAGTTGCGTTGGCTAGCACGAGAAGGGAGGAAGGTCCATAGTCATGATTAGAAGCACAGATCAAGTTGCGTTGGCTAACACGAGAAGAGATCAAGTTGCGTTGGCTCGCTAGCATCTCATAAAATTGGAGCGCCATGATCCAATGGTGACCTGTAAAGACACATTAGTGTGAGATTGTCAAAACATGTAATGAGCAAAAGGTTTCTTAAACATCGCTAAAAATATGTAGCGAGAACTGGACTGGACTTATGAAGAAGGAATTCAAACGTTGAAGGTACAGACTTGCAGATGTTCACCGCATTGTAAGGTCCTACCTAACGAAAATTTAAAACATGTTAATATCATTCTCAATCCTAACTGTTTCACTCAAAGGTGCTTGTGTTGTTTCACTTAAAGGTGCTTGTGTCAACGCATAAATCTGATCGCATCAAAGGGTTTTTCAAATTATTCTATTATTAAGAGTATCGAGATAGCAGAGGCTGTAAAACTCTAATGACTATTTTCCTTGTCTAATGAAACTGACCAACAGATCATGTTCAAGACACTCATGTTTGAAACCACAACATAGGATGGTGAGTCCAATTGAACGGCTGTTGGATAGACAGAATCGAAGATGCAAGAGCACTCAAGGCCTGATGTCCCTTGCATGCAGCTTTGGCGAAGCTGACTATCTTACATAGATGAAACTGTTAGTCTGCTAACCATGTTCAAATTGTTATTACCAATTAACAATGAGTAGCAGCCAGATGTCTTGAGACAAATGCTATATACCATGCCCCGTAAATCGTTCCAGTTATATGTAAAACTGGCAACATTTCTCTGACTGGCTAGAGACTCCTTCCAGTCACCAAAACCAAGCCAAAATGAGTTTTCTAATTGATGGAGCTAAAAAGGGTGGAGTACCATAGCATACCAAGCATATCATGTGAAAGCATCTAGGCCCCTGGTTGGTTTTAGTGATTAATGACAACGTAATATTATATGTGACTAACGTGTGTTTTGCAGAGACAAATGGTAAGTTAGGTCGCATTACAGGTAGAAGTACTACAACGGTGAAAACAATCCCAGAGATAAGAACTCGAAGCGACGACTAAAACGACGAAACAAAAGGTGAAGGACTACGGAGTCCGAGTGTCAGGGAGATGTGGACACTCGTGATTTAGTTAGGCCTTTTATTCTCTTTTAGCCGTACTATAAAGAGGGGTTGTCGATGAGTAGTTTGACCAAGAGAGTTCTAGTGTAGTGTTGGTGCACAATCACACTCGCATACAGTGCTAGGTGTCACTCTAGAACTCACTCACTAGTTAGAACGAAAACCGATTTGAAAATCAGCTGAAAAACAAGAGTTGGGGTTTCTGGCCCTGGGGCACTGGACTGTCCGGTGCACCCTCTGCCAGGTGGGGCCAGGCTGGTCCGGGGAAGAAACTTCCCTTCGCAGAAACCCGAGAGCGCCTGTTTTAGAAAGGAATTTTAGTGGCTCACCGGACAGTGCACCGGAATGTCCGGTGTGCACCGGACAGTGACTGTTCACTGTCCGGTGTGCCATGAGTCCAACGGCTAACTGTCAGAACTAGCCGTTGGAAACGACCGTTGGCGCACCGGTGGCGCACCGGACTGTCCGGTGCGCCATTGCGCAGTGAGATGCCTGTGACGGCTAGTTGGTGGGTGAGGGCTATTTATACCCCCTCCACCCACCATATTCAATGTCTTGCACTCCACATTTATTCCAGCACATTGCTAGAGCATTGCAAGCACCAAAAGCCTAGTGAGGAGATTAGAGAATCTTAATCTGCGTTTGTTCCTCATTAGTGCTAGCGAGAGCCACCTAGAGCACACACCACTTGCATTAGGCTTCTCTTGGTCAAGCGAAAGTCTACGGCTTGTTACTCTTGGTGATCGGCATCACCTAGACGGCTTGGTGGCGTTGGGAGCTCGGTGATCACCGTGAAGATCTTGTTGGTGACCCGACTCAAGTTTGTAAGCGGTCTCGAGGGATCCACCGCGCCGGAGTGGCAAAGGATCATCTCGTAGTGAGCACTTGGTTCTTGTGAGGACCAAGGGGGAGCGATACCCTTGCGCGGGTGCTCCAACGAGGACTAGTGGAGAGTGCCGACTCTTCGATACCTCGGGAAAAATTGGAGGAGTCTTCTAAACCTTGCTTTACATTCCGCACTTAATTCAAGCACTTTACATTGTGTATTTGTTTAGCAAGTATTTGAAGTATTGTCTTAGCATTGTTGCATTTCTAGTATTATACTCTTAGTGCTAGTTGTTGGGGTGAAGTTGGGCTCTTGCTTAGCTCTTGCTTAGGTTTTAATTAGTGTTGATTTTTAGAAAAGCCCAATTCACCCCCCCCCCTCTTGGGCATCGTGATCCTTTCAATTGGTATTAGAGCCTTGTTGCTCTTTGATTAGCTTAACCGCTAAGAGTTACGATGTCCGGTGGGGATGGACCTCCTCCCGTTTTTGATGGTGACGATTTTCCTTATTGGAAAATTCGTATGGAAGCATATTTAGAGGCTATAGACATTGGTGTCTATAAAGCTGCCACACAAGGATTCCCCGAACCTAGAGATCCCACAAATCTTGTAGGTGATGAGTTCAATTATGAGAAATGGAATGCTAAGGCCAAAAACACCCTTTTTAGAGGCCTTTGCAAAGATGTGTTCAATAGAGTAAGAAATCATAAAAATGCTCATGATTTGTGGATGGACATTTGTGCTCTACATGAAGGAACTAGAAGTGAGCGTGAGGAGAGATATCACATAGCCATGAGAAAGTTAAATTCTTTTGAAATGCTTGCTAATGAAAATGCCAATGCTATGTACTCACGTCTCAATATTCTTGTAGAGGAAGTTAATGGATTGGGGCTTACTCAAATCTCACAAGCGGATGTTGTGAGGAAAATTCTCAGTGTCCTCCCAATAGACAAATATGGACACATTGTCACTGTGCTACATCAAATGGATCTTTCAGTTACCACACCTACACAGATTCTGGGAAAGATCAATGGTCATGAGATGTACATGCACATCAACGACAAAGAAGAATCATCTTCCAAAAGAAAGGATTTGGCTCTCAAAGCAAATCATGAAAGAAAAGGAAAAGCAAAAATACAAGTTGAGGAAGATTCCTCAAGTGACGATGACCTTGATGCTAATATTGCCTTGATGGTAAGGAAGACCACCAAGATGTTGAAGAAACTTAACAGAGAAGGCATCAAATTTGATTCAAGAAAGAAGAAGTTCTTTTCCAACAAAAGAAAGCCCATTTCTGAGATGGATTGCTACAACTGTGGTGAGCTCGGTCATCTTGCTCATCAATGTAACAAGCCCAAGAAGAACAAGTTCAAGGGCAAGAAAGAAGATGACAGCGATGATGAAAAGAAGGAAAAGAAATTCTTCAAGAGGAAAGATGGGAAGCAAAAGAGGTTCCACAAGAAGAAGAATGGAAAGACATATATTGTTGGTGACTGGCTCACTGACATTGAGTCATCAAGTGGATCTTCTTCAAGTGAAGAAGAGAATGATGAAAAGTTGCCGCCATCGCCGGGGACTTCTCTTCACCACCACCATCGCCATCATCGACTTCTCACCTATGCCTCATGGCTAGGGGTGAACGGAAGGTACAAAATGATATTAATATTGCTGATGATAGTGATAGTGATAGTGATGAGGAATTTGCTTCACCTTCATATCATGAGCTAGCTGACTTGCTTAAAGAATATACTCAAATCATTAGAAAGTCAAAAGCTAAATGTGATAGGTTGAAAAATGAAAATGAATCTTTAAATGCCAAATATGACATAGTTATGAAAGCTAGTGATGAAATAAAAGAAGAAAATAAAACTATGTCATCAACTGTAAATGAGCTCACAAACTCCCTAAAAGATGCTAAGGATAAATGTGACAAATTAAATGAAGCTAATAGGGAGTTGCAAAATAGACTAGTAAAAATCAAGGAAGACTATACTCAAATTAAATTTGATCATGACAATCTTCTTGTTGAAAATACACTTATATCTTGCAAAACACATGAGGCTATTAACCCTGTTGTTAAGATTGATGTAGCAACCTCATGTGATGATTTGAGTCAAGAAGAGCAAACTAGTCTACATGCTGAATTGACTGAAAAAATTGAAGTCCTGACTTTAGACAACCAAAAATTGAAGAAATACTTGACTGATGCAACTACTAGAGGAAAGGTTGCTATTGAGAACAATGATTTCAACAATGAGTTGGCAGTGGATAATCAAAGGCTTAAAAATGAGGTCAAGAAACTAAAAAGTGAAAATGAACATCTTGCAACAAGTGTGCAAAAGTTCAACAAGGGTCAATACCTCCAAAATGAGCTGCTTATGAACACTGTCATGAAAAACAACAAGAGTGGTATTGGATACAATGCTTTTGTGCAAAAGAAAGCTACCACTCAATACAAGCCAAAGCAGACTCACAAGCCCATCAAATGCTTTGAGTGTGGAAATGAAGGTCATTTTGCCCACAACTGCAAAGCCAAACCACCATCTCCCTTGCCTAAGCACTCAAGACCATTTGCTTTCAATGCTCATTATGTTCTAAGAAAGGTTGCAAATGGAAAGGTCAAAGTTACATTTCTAGGTCCACCAAACAAGAGTAGACCTAGACAAATCTGAGTTGCAAAGTCCTTGATTGAGAGAGTCACTGGTCCTATGCAATATAGGGCCCTCAAAACTCAAGCTTGAATTGTCTGTGGATGTAGGTGAACTACAAGACCGGTGGGAGCCATTGGGTTATTGACAGTGGATGCACACAACATATGACAGGCAACCCACGGATGTTCACCTCACTTGATGAGAATGTTGATGGACAAGATAAAATCACATTTGGAGACAATTCAAAAGGAAAAGTGCAAGGACTAGGCAAGGTGGCAATTTCAAATGATTTATCAATATCAAATGTTCTCTTGGTTGCACCTTTGAGCTTCAATTTATTATCAGTGGGTCAACTCTGTGATCTTGGACTTCAATGCTTATTCACTCCAACAGAGGTTATTTTAACAAAGATGGATGATGAATCAATGGTGTTCAAAGGATTTAGGTACAACAACCTCTACTTAGTGGATTTCACTTCAGAAGATGCAGACTTAAGAACTTGCCTCTTCACCAAAGCTTCACTTGGATGGCTTTGGCATAGGAGGCTTGCACATGTTGGGATGAGCACACTCAAGAAGGTATTAAAGAAAGACATGGTTAGAGGATTAAAGGATGTGGTGTTTGAAAAAGACAAGCCATGTAGTACATGTCAAGCTGGAAAGCAAGTTGCTAATACACATCCTACTAAAGCTTTCATGTCAACATCAAGGCCACTGGAACTACTTCATATGGATTTATTTGAACCTACAAATTATGTAAGTGCCGGTGGCAACCTCTACTGTCTAGTGATTGTTGATGACTTCTCAAGATACACTTGGGTGTTCTTTCTCCATGACAAATCAAAAGTTGCATCTATATTCAAGAAGTTTGCCAAGAAAGCTCAAAATGAATTTGATTGCAAGATCAAGAAAATTAGAAGTGACAATGGCAAACAATTTGACAACACCAACATTCATGAGTATTGTGATGAAATTGGGATCAAGCATGAAGTATCTGCCACATACACACCTCAACAAAATGGAGTTGTTGAAAGAAAAAATAGGACCTTGATCACTCTTGCAAGAACAATGATTGATGAGTATAACACACCGGAGAGGTTTTGGGCCGAAGCTGTCAACACTGCATGTTATGCATCAAACATGCTATTTCCTCACCGGCTACTTGCAAAGACTCCTTATGAACTGCTAAATGGGAAAAAGCCAGACGTCTCCTTCTTCCGGGTGTTTGCGTGCAAATGCTACATCTACAAGAAACGCCATCACTTAGGGAAGTTTCAAAGATGTTGTGATATTGGTTTTCTTTTGGGTTATTCATTAAAGTCCAAAGCATATCGAGTATTCAACCATGCCACTGGCGTGGTAGAAGAAACATATGATGTAGAATTTGATGAGACTAATGGCTCCCAAGGAGCACTTGAAAATCTTGATGATGTAGGTGATGAGCCACTTAGGGAAGCATGAAGAACATGCCTATTGGAGCTATCAAACCAAAAGAAGATGAAGAAGAGGTGCAAATCATTGACAGGCCTTCTTCATCAAATGTACCACAAGATGATGAAAAAGATGAGAGGCATGCAAATGAAGATACATTTGTCTCTCATGAACAAGCAAGGGTACAAGCCGAAGATGTTGATGCTCCAGGATCTTCTTCCCATGTGGTTGACAGGAGAAACTCATCACTACTTCAAGCTCATCCTCAAAACCAAATCATCGGGAGTCCTTCACAAGGGGTTATTACTCGATCACATAGACATGCTTCTTTTATTGAACATCACTCTTTTGTTTCTTGTGTTGAGCCTACTTGTATAGATGAGGCGCTACAGGATCCGGACTGGGTGAATGCCATGCATGAAGAACTTAACAACTTCACCCGTAACAAAGTTTGGACCCTGGAGAAGCCCCCACAAGATTCAAGAATCATTGGAACAAAGTGGGTGTTCAGAAACAAACAAGATGATCAAGGTGTGATTGTAAGAAACAAGGCAAGACTTGTTGCAAAGGGATTCTCTCAAGTTGAAGGCTTAGATTTTGGAGAGACCTTTGCACCGGTTGCTCGACTGGAAGCCATCCGTATCCTACTTGCATATGCATCATGCTATGATATAAAACTTTATCAAATGGATGTAAAAAGTGCATTTTTAAATGGCTTCATAAATGAACTTGTATATGTTGAGCAACCGCCTGGATTTGAAGACCCTAGATATCCTAACCATGCTTACAGGTTGTCCAAGGCGCTATATGGGCTAAAGCAAGCTCCAAGGGCTTGGTATGAGCGTCTTCGCGACTTCGTCATCGAAAAGGGCTTCAAGATCGGGACCGTCGACACAACTCTTTTCACAAAGAAACATAACGGTGATATTTTCATTTGTCAAGTATATGTTGATGATATAATCTTTGGCTCGACAAATGACTATCATTGCAAGGAATTTGGTGAGTTGATGTTGAAGGAATTCGAGATGTCAATGATTGGTGAGCTAACGTACTTCCTCGGCTTTCAAGTCAAGCAAATGAAAGATGGTAACTTTCTCTCACAAGAGAAGTATACCAAAGACTTGTTGAAAAGGTTCAACATGGAGAAGTGCAAACTAATCAAGACCCCCATGCCTACAAATGGACATCTCGACTTAGATGAGGGAGGTAACCCGGTTAATCAAACTCTCTACCGTTCTATGATTGGTAGTTTATTGTACCTTACCGCATCTAGGCCCGATATTATGTTTAGTGTCTGCATGTGTGCTAGATTTCAATCTAATCCTAAGAAAGCTCATCTTCGCGCTGTTAAGAGAATTCTTAGGTATCTCAGGCACAACACAAGCATTGGTCTGTGGTATCCCAAAGGAGCTACTTTTGATTTAATTGGCTATTCCGATTCGGATTATGCCGGTTGCAAAATTGATAGGAAAAGTACTTCTGGGGGATGCCATCTGCTTGGTAGATCACTAGTTTCATGGACATCCAAAAAGCAAAATAGTGTTGCCTTGTCAACTGCCGAAGCGGAATACATTGCCGCAGGTGCTTATTGCACACAAATTTTGTATATGAAACAAACTCTTCTAGACTATGGCGTAGTTCTAGAAAAGGTACCTTTGTTGTGTGATAATGAGAGTGCTGTTAAAATTGCTAATAACCCTGTAAAACACTCTCGCACCAAGCACATTGATATCCGTCATCACTTCCTTAGAGATCATGTTGCTAAAGGAGATATCATTTTAGAAGGAGTGAGGTCGGAAGATCAATTAGCGGATATTTTCACTAAGCCACTTGATAAGACCCGCTTTTGCATGTTGAGGAATGAACTAAATATTCTTGATCTCAGAAATTTTATGTAAAATGTCAAATGGTGTTGTCAAGCTTGCATTGTATGTTTAAATTTCTTGTATTGCATCTAGGGCTTGTCTAACCTAGTTGAGATAACCGCCATCAAAGCGAGTGAAAAAGCTTAACTCGGATCAAACTTGACAAGTCGTAGTTTTAAGCTTTTAGCACTTAAATTCTTACTTTTTATGCAATTGTTGGTTCTTGAAATATGCATGAGGTACTGCACTTAGGGGGAGTATTCAAAACTCAAATCACTCATGAAAACCCCTAGTGCAAGCCAAAATGCAAATTTCACCATTTGCCTATTTTCTCTAAAAATTATCTAGCCTATGGCAAAATATTTTGAAAAAAGTATATGAGGGTGTCAATACCTGTCCCAACAAGTGTTATTTTGTGTGATTATAAGTTGGGATTTGGTTTGGTTGGAAACTAGATAGAAAATTTCAAAAAATTCAAATTCTCCCTCTGTCTGGGCTCACCGGATAGTCCGGTGTGCACCGGACACTGCACTGTGCAATGTCCGGTGCACCGGCTGCCGCGCGCTGAAACTCCATTCTCCTGTGCGTTGTCCGGTGGTTCACCGGACAGCTACTGTGCGCTGTCCGGTGTGCACCGGACAGGCACTGTAGACTGTCCGGTGCGCCCATATCCGGTTTTTAAAAAACCTTTCCCCTCTCGCGCCCGAGGCCTGCGCTCTCCCCTTCTCTGTTCTCTGCCTCTCTCTCTCGGTCCCTGGCGATCTCCACCCCTCGTCGGCGACCACCTCTCCCCGGCGGCGATCCTCCAGCGACCCTGCTCCTACGCTCATCCCTTCTCCCTCTGGTGAGAAGCCATGTCCTCACCCCCCCTCTCTCTTCTCTCTGTTCAACTCAGTGAGATCACCTCCACCGCTTTGTGAGTGAATTCCTATTTCCTGTGAAATCTAGTGAAACCAAGTTGTGCAATGTGTTCCTTTGTGGCCATTGAGTGTCCTTGCAGGTTCCTAGCTCCTTCGGGAGGGTTTTCACTCCTCAAATGGCCATTTCCCCGAAACCCTAACACTCCGCCCCCCACGTGTTCGGTGAAATGCCCAAACCAGCCAAAATTGCCCCGATTGAACCCAAATTTTTCAGGCACCTCACAACACCTCCAGTAACATATTTGCCAAAGTTCACGCCAATCCGATATTCCAGGCTTCAATTTCACTCAATTCTCCGTTTCGAACGATCGTTTCCGAGCCGAGTGCCCAAATCTCTTTTTCTTCGCCTAAATTCAAACCAATCACACACTTCACTCGTATTCACCTATATAAACCTATTCGTGAAGTATCGGCTCAATTCCATGTCGTTTCGTGCCTCAATTCAAATTTCAAACCTCCTATGGCACTGTTTATCGTTCAAACATCGTTTTCACGTCGTTTGACCTCTCGATCGTCTCATCTCTTGTTTTCTGTGCCATATTTCTCTGTGTATGTATTTATTCACATTTCATATACTTATGACTATGTGACTAATACGTGCTCACCTCTTCTGTCATTTCAGTGACCTTGATTGCATGTGTGTCGTCTCCTGTCCTGCCTGGATCGTCTCCTCTCGTGTGAGCTTTCCAGGTAGTCATCTCATCCTTTGATATTCTATCGGGTATTATCGATCTGTGCTTAGTCTCTATCTCTCATTTGCAGTCATCAGGTCAGGATGCCGCGCACGAAGAATGTGTCGGCGCCAGGGGGAGGCGATGATGAGGATCCTCGTCGCCCCTTCAGGCAGGTCAAGGGCAAGACAGTATACTTGGAGCAGCAGGAAGGCCGCAAGAAGCGGCGTACGGATAGGGCAGCTTGTGCAGCGGCAGCCGCAGCAGCAGCCGCTGCGCAGGCCGAGCTAGGGGATCAGCCACAGACTCCGTCAGATCAGATTGCGTACCGTGTTCGTCGTCTCGCCTCCCGGCCTCGCTCCTCCACTCACACCACTGCTTCCACTCCACCACCCACTTTGCCTGCTCCCATCACCCCTGTTGCTCCATCCACCACCACAGCCATACCCGCTACCTCCACTACACCAGCTTCCACTGCTCCTCCTCCCGCTCCCGCTTCAGCTCCTCCTATCCCTCCACCTCGATTCTGGGAGCGCGATGAGACTGAGGTACGACCCCTTGCTGCGGATCCCAGACTTTTTGACCTTCAGCGTGCTACAGCGGCACGGGTACGTAGGTTCAGATACGTACCCGTAGAGTCTTGGTTACCGGCTCAGAGGGACCCAGCAGCAGTTGACCTATTCAGCACCCGTATTCAGGAGTCCTTCTTCAGGGCACAGTTGTCTGCACAGATTGCTCTGCGAGTGCACCGGCTTTTGGATCTTCCAGCTTTTCTGATTGCCGCCGGTGCTGACTCTGAGGTGCACCTCACATATCTGCCTGGCCTTCTGACCCTTTTGACTACCAGCGGCAGGTATGTTGAGGAGTGGGTCCGAGTCTTCTACGCGTCTGTATGGATAGACCCGGATCATCACTGGATGAGGTTTCGTTTTGAGCGAGATGATGTCACCATTACTGCCAGTCAGATTCGCCAGCTCTTTGGATTTCCCGAGTCGACGACTCGACTTCACAGCCTCTGCTACGGCACCTCTGACCCTCCTCGTCGCCCTCACGGCGGTGTGGCTCCGGGTACAGCTCACGTCGCGGCTCTGTTCTGCCCGCCCTTCTCAGATGGGTCGCGACGTTCACCGGTAGATTTTACTACAGCGGCCAAGTACTTATTTGAGCTTATCAGACGGACTCTTCTGCCGAGGATGGGATACAGGGAGGCTACCACACATATCCAACTCTGGCTCCTTGGTGCCCTGGTCTCTCACTCTGAGTTTAACGTCGTGGATTTCCTTATTTGTGAGATCGAGGATACCGTTTTGGATGACATTCGTGCTCGTCGACAGTTGCCATATGCTCACTACTTGTGCCACATCTTTGCGCAGCTGATTCGGCCTCCACTGTTTCAGGGCATGCTTGAGGCCTCACGCCTTGTTTTTGGATCCTACCGTCCTGCGCCTGAGGCTCCTGTGCCAGCTTCTGCTCCTGTTTTTGACTCTCAGGCCGAGGATGCAGCTCTTCGTCAGTTCGACACTCAGGATACATCAGTTGATGATGATGATGATTTTTGGGTTCCTCCTCCGCCTCCTATGCCTCCACGCTCACATGATCATGAGGATGGGAGTTCTAGTGCTACCCCTGCTGCCCCTCCGGCTATTGACCCTGCTATTGCTTCGATTCTCCAGTCTCTCACTCAGCAGCAGGCTCACCTGGCAGCCGAGCAGACCTGGTTACCCAAGAGGATGCTCTCGATGTTTCAGACCATACAGGACAGGCAGGATTCTCTTTAGCAGCAGCTACTCCAGGATCGGGCTGAGAGCAGGGCATTCATGGCTCTTATGCTACAACATTCTGGTGTCTCAGTTCCCCCTAGTTCAGTCTGCACCACCTCCTCCGCTTCAGGCACCTGTTGTACCAGCGATTCAGTCAGGACCCCCTCTTCCTTTTGTTGGTCCTTCTTCCTCTCTGCTCCGGCCGGTCACCCTAGCTTTCACCTCTCCGGTTCTCAGCTCTGTCTGCCCTCAGCCGCCAGTGCCACCAGCATCTGCTGTTACCACTACTGTTGTGGCAGTATCTGTGACCACTTCTATTCCGGCAGCTCCTGCAGCGCGACCTCAGTCCGAGTCAGTACCAGCTCCAGCTTCTACAGTAGATCCTGGATCCGAGACTGACTCTGACCCCCCCCCCCCCGCCGGTGTTCGCTCTGCTGCCTCGACCGCGACCGGATGCGCCCCCGCCGCCTCCTCCCGGTTCAGATGTTTAGGTTCGGGTGCCCTTTTGGTGTTTGACGCCAAAGGGGGAGAGATATGAGTTGTGAGAGCTTGGGGGAGTTAGAGAGTTAGTAGAGAGTCATTTTGATGTAATATATGTGCTTGTTACTCTCTGTACTAGCTTGGTGCTTTTGGCTCACAAACTCTATATATATACTCTCGTTGCTTATGATTGACTGTGTGTATTATGTTTTCACCTTATATTTTATCACCAGTCTTCTAGTTCTTGATTCATCGATTTAACTTCACTTTTATATGAACAAGAATCTTACGATGTGTATGCGCTCACTATTATTATTATGGTACACGTTCTTTCTGTCAAAGGTTACTGAGTATAACTAACCATCTTTGCTATTGACAGAAATTTCAAAACAAACTACTCTCACAAATCTTGTAGGGTTGTCATCAATCACCAAAAAGGGGGAGATTGAAAGCATCTAGGCCCCTGGTTGGTTTTAGTGATTAATGACAACGTAATATTATATGTGACTAACGTGTGTTTTGCAGAGACAAATGGTAAGTTAGGTCGCATTACAGGTAGAAGTACTACAACGGTGAAAACAATCCCAGAGATAAGAACTCGAAGCGACGGCTAAAACGACGAAACAAAAGGTGAAGGACTACGGAGTCCGAGTGTTAGGGAGATGTGGACAGTCGTGATTTAGTTAGGTCTTTTATTCTCTTTTAGCCGTACTATAAAGAGGGGTTGTCGATGAGTAGTTTGACCAAGAGAGTTCTAGTGTAGTGTTGGTGCACAATCACACTCGCATACAGTGCTAGGTGTCACTCTAGAACTCACTCACTAGTTAGAACGAAACCGATTTGAAAATCAGCTGAAAAACAAGAGTTAGGGTTTCTGGCCCTGGGGCACCGGACTGTCCGGTGTGCACCGAACTGTCCGGTGCACCCTCTGCCAGGTGGGGCCAGGCTGGTCCGGGGAAGAAACTTCCCTTCGCAGAAACCCGAGAGCGCCTGTTTCAGAAAGGAATTTTAGTGGCGCACCGGACAGTGCACCGGACAGTGCATCGGACTGTCTGTCCGGTGTGCCATGAGTCCAACGGCTAACTGTCAGAACTAGCCGTTGGAAACGACCGTTGGCGCACCGGTGGCGCACCGTTGGCGCACCGGACTGTCCGGTGCGCCAATGCGCAGTGAGATGCCTGTAACGGCTAGTTGGTGGGTGAGGGCTATTTATACCCCCTCCACCCACCATATTCAATGTCTTGCACTCCACATTTATTCCAGCACATTGCTAGAGCATTGCAAGCACCAAAAGCCTAGTGAGGATATTAGAGAATCTTAATCCGCGTTTGTTCCTCATTAGTGCTAGCGAGAGCCACCTAGAGCACACACCACTTGCATTAGGCTTCTCTTGGTCAAGCGAAAGTCTACGGCTTGTTACTCTTGGTGATCGGCATCACCTAGATGGCTTGGTGGCGTTGGGAGCTCGGTGATCAACGTGAAGATCTTGTTGGTGACCTGACTCAAGTTTGTAAGCGGTCTCGAGGGATCCACCGCGCCGGAGTGGCAAAGGATCATCTCGTAGTGAGCACTTGGTTCTTGCGAGGACCAAGGGGGAGCGATACCCTTGCGCGGGTGCTCCAACGAGGACTAGTGGAGAGTGCCGACTCTTCGATACCTCGAGAAAAATTGGAGGAGTCTTCTAAACCTTGCTTTACATTCCGCACTTAATTCAAGCACTTTACATTGTGTATTTGTTTAGCAAGTATTTGAAGTATTGTCTTAGCATTGTTGCATTTCCAGTATTATACTCTTAGTGCTAGTTGTTGGGGTGAAGTTGGGCTCTTTCTTAGCTCTTGCTTAGGTTTTAATTAGTGTTGATTTTTAGAAAAGCCCAATTCACCCCCTTCTTGGGCATCGTGATCCTTTCATCATGCAATTTGAACTCTACAACAGAGCCAACTGTAGATAAAGTAAGCAAATAGAAATGAAAAATGTGTCGGCAAATGCTTAAGGGTTGTGCTCAAATGGAGTCTCCCATTTTTCATACATGCCTTTCTCAAATATAGATTAACAGCAGTATCAAATATTTGTTCAGATAATTTTGAGCAGGTGAATGAGGGAAGATAAAAATAAATTACATGGAAGATTTCAGACCAGGCTAAGCTTTTCACATGTTCAAAATAGTGTTCTAGAAGAGCATGTTGGCGGCAACTAACACACCTTGGTAAATAAACGTGGAAGGTCTAGTTAGACCCAATTAGTCTCTGCTATTTCGGAAGACTAACTTTTATCACCAAAAATCCGTCAAGAGCTCTAGGTCTCTGTTGATGGAGGAAAATGTTAAAAATATACGTAAGGTACTAATATTAGTGTCTTTGGTTGTTTGCAACTTTCTAAATTCATTCATGATGATAATTGTTTACTTCTTTGTGTGAAGGAGTGGGATACTGGCCGCCAGCTCCTAGTTTTTCAAACATGACTCAGAAGGTTGTTTGCTGTGAAATCGAGTTGAGCCTAAAAAGGCAAGCACATTTTTTGGGGGACACAGACGTTAAAAGAAGTGGTAAGAAGTAAGAACACTCATCCAAGGCTAATATTTACTTATATATTTATCACACATGATTCTTCAAACCTATTTTCCTTTGTGAGATTTAGGTAATGGACATACCGATTCTAGACCACAACTTTCCAATTTCAAACACCAAAATCCGTTTTGATGAGTACCAATTTGATTAGGAATGACATGACAGTTACACCAAATATTTATTTGCTTAAGGGCATTTGATGTTGGATTTAGCCGAAGCTTTACACATCCATGGGAGTCCAGACATTCTAGTACTTTTTGGGTGACTGGTTATTGGAACCATCTTGCTGGCAGTTAACATGTATCCCCAGAATTGATTTCTGAGGGTTTGTTGACATAGTATATAAGGTCTTGTAACTTCAGTATAAATAGCACATGACGCCTTTGAAGTGATATTAACTGTACCATGGAATAGATCACATACCACTGTCAGCAAAAAAAAGATCGAATCTGTTTTTTTTCTGGTTGTTACTTCACCTTGTTGTCTGGCTGCTCTTTTTTACATATCCTTAAACATTATGTTGTCTGTCGTGGACACTACATTTCAGGCTGCAAGACCCAATCATTTGTCGTGTGTGCATTCTTAGGCAAGTGTGCGCCAGGGTTGTGCGTTGATTTCCACAATAGTGTGATGAAAGTGGTTAAGTGTTGATTTGTATACCGAAGTGATCTAGTGAGTTATTCTAGAAGTGCAAATTGTTTTGATCCTGAAGACCATTTTAGCATTACATTGGTTCCATTTGTTTGCGTTTTGAAGGCAATCGGTTCTGGTACTAATTTTTTTGGATAATATGTAGTCAGATAAGGTGGTAAGACGGAAGGGGTGAAGGAAACAATTCTCGCAGCAAGATAGGATATTTGGTCAGAGCTTGTTTGCAACTAGATGCAACCTGTGGTGTGGGATATAAGAATCTGTGTGGTGCCGCTCGACAAAAGTCAGAACATGTGCGATGAACAGGTGTGACGTTGTCATTTATAGAATGATGAACATGTGCAATGAACAGGTGTGACGTTGCTCAATCAGGCAGCGCCCTTTCGGGCGCCCTATCCAACACCTCTAGACAACACAAGACAAAAAATAGTAGTGTAAATGATTTGGAAAATTACAGTTTATATTAGTCTAAAAGAATACCTCAATGTTGCCGTTCAGTGGGGCCATTGTTGCCGTTCAGTGGGGACAAGCCTGTAACCACTGCTTAAGCCAAAAGCTGAACTTCAACATGGTTGGTGGTTAACTTAAATGATGAATCCAAGTTTCTTTATGTACCTTACAATGTATACAAAAATAAGATGATTAAGGAACAACACCGCTTAAGAAGAAAACATTATTAAGTCTGAACAACCACCTACACTTCCCATATATCCAAACTTGTGTGTTTCATGTGAAAGAAAAGGTCACATAAATGGTCCTAATGTTAAGTACATGCAAGCAAATGTAGTAGCTAACAAAAGGAAAACCTGAAGATCCCTAGGAACTTCAACTAACTCTATTACAAAATCATCTTTCCCAAAGGTTTGCAGCGCAACATGCCCCATCCACATTAATGTGTATACGAAATTAGACCATCAGGTAGTTACTTGGTAGTCCATATAATTGGGTGTGCCAACCCAAAAAAATCTGGGCCAAATAATGAAAACGATGAATTGAACTGACTCTCGTGTTAAGCAAGAACAATAGTTAAATAAAGGAACACTTGTGCTACTAAAAGTACAGTATAAGTACTCTGCGAATAGCAATAAGCCAAGTCCTTTGGATGGCCCAACTATAAGACAATAATAAGATTCACCTACAATATAACCATCAATAGGGTCAGAAACAGGGGAAGCACATATAGCACTTCACATGAGTATCAAAAAATGATAGGCAACACTTAGTATCAAAAATACTACCTTTGCACCTCTATGTATAATACTGAAACTCTCAGTATACTTGCATAGGATACTCATACAAACAACTTTTGTTAGCTCGATTTTCTTTTATGACGAACCAAGCAACAGACAGACTTAAATCAGTAATTGCTCACATATTCGTATAGCAAATGCAAACAAGGGGTACCAAATATTATTTCAAGTATTATGAGGGCACTTCGTAGTATAAAAATGAGGGCTGAAAGCACATATAATATAAGACTTCTTAGCATGACTAACAAAATAGAGCAATAGGACTCGGAAAAAGGTTGTTACCTATGAAAACATGTCCAATAAACTGTCCTTGCACCAAACAGGAATGAATCTAAATTTGATGTAAAACAGCCATCCTGAAACAGAATAGATGGTACATCAGAAACATGCGCCTAACGTTGGTTTCATTAGTACCATGACAAGGCATTGTACTTACACGCAAGGAGGCAAAACTAAGCAATGCACACTGTGTTTCTGCCTCTTCCACGTTGTTAAAGAACATAGCGGTTAAACAAAGAGGTAGGATTAGCCATGTGCTACTTAAAGTAGAGTTGCATGTGTAGTAGAACAAAAACCCTCCTCACTGGTGTAATGAGTTGCCCTTATTGCAATTTTGTACCATTGCTCAGCAAACTAGTATTTTTGCATTTCTATAACTTTTTTTACTAACATATCGCCATTCCTAAAATTTCATAATAATTCACAGGAAATTGATAATTCTGCATATTTTTACGTAGAATTATTCAAATAATAGTAGCTAGCACATGATTCAAAAATGAGAATAAAACTTACAATCAAGTTGACTTGTCTTGTGTCTTCGCATATCATAATATTCCCATACTGTAGATTATTGTTGCAAAATCCAAATGATTATTCGATCCCGAGAGCCTCTTCTCCAGAATCGCATTCTCATCATCCAGCCTATTCAACTGAAATTGTTTAGTCTCTTCCCCAAAACACCTGCCACGAGCCACCTCAAGCCATTGGCTGCATATAAACCCAAGCAATCAAATTCGAATCAGAACTCAAAACACGTTTATCACCAAAATCAGAGAAGTAACAATGAGAAAACGCACACCTGAGCCTCTACCACATTGACATGTCCCTACGTTTAGGCATGTCGAGTTCGTGAGATTCACACCACTTCTTGGCAATCAGAAGTGGATATTTCCAGGTTGCGCACTGGCGTAGATCTGTCGTGGAGAGCGTCTAATAAAGAGAGGACGCGAGCAATGCGAGAGTAAGCCATAACATGACAATAGCCAATTCCCCATTCCCCATTCCCCATTCGAGCAGACACATTAGGGAGGCAAGCAAGAGTGGGTAGTAGAGGCGTCACGTAACCTGACGTTGATGAACTCCTCAACACAGCTCAATGCAGCCAAAGGTCGCCGGCGCTGGGGTCCACGTCGCCGCCCGAGAGGTCGTCGGCGAGGCGGTGCAGGATGCGCGCGCGTCCTCTAGGATCCAGACACTCCGCTTCAACTGAGGATCTCGACGCAGTCGGCTCCCAGGAGAAGGAGACGACAAAGCAGGAGCTTCCGCCCCTATGGGAGGAGGAAGATCCGAGAGGCTGTTCTCCATGCCCTAGAAGGGCCCGCCACATGGCCCAGTGGAAGACCGCCCGCGACAAGGTCGAGGCGCGACTCTCCATGCTCTCGTACTCGGCCACGACAGTCACCTCCACCACCGTCAGCTCCTCCTCGTCCACCATCGTCGGCGAGCATGCGGCGCCCGACATCTTCCTGCGCCTCCGAAACTCCGAGACCGGGGATTATTTTCGTGGCACATCTGTGCAGGGGCATTTTGCAGAGCGCGATGGAGGTGGGGGCTGGCGAGGCTGGGAGCTCCTGTTAGGCTTGGGAGTGGTGATGTGCGGACGAGGTTCAGAACTGGGAGCAACGATGGAGGCGAGGGCGGGGGGCCGAGAGCTCCTGCTAGGGTTGGGAGCGGCGATGTGCGGCAAAGTTCTAGAACCGGGAGCGACGATGCGTGACCGAGGACCATAAACTGAATTGGATAAAATACTTCGGGTCCGGGACCGCGTGTGGACGTGTCTGCAGTCTGCACGCCCGGCCTCCGTCGTATGCGCCGTACGTGGGAAGCGTGAAGAGCGCTCGAAACCGCGTGGGGTTTTAATAGAAGAGATATCTCTGGCCTACCCTGCTTGTGGGTGTGGACTATTGGAGGGATGGGATGGAACATTGGGAGCGGGACCGAGAGAATCCACCGCGCCACGCGGCACTGTTCTTCTTCCCCTCTCTCATTAAACAAATTAAAAGGCCCTCCACTCCACAGCGCCGGAGCGCCCCTGCTTGCCCCCACCTTGCCCTGCTGCAACTTGAACCTCCTGGCAGCTCCTGTTTCAGGCAGGCAGCAAGTAGGGAAGAGGCTCTGCAGATCAGTTCCATGCAGACAGGTTCTTGTTTCTTCTTCTACCTATGACTTCCGTCCTCTGCCCATCTCGGTTTAGGTTTGCGCGCGCGTGTGATCGTCCTCAGACAGAGTTCAAGCTTCAAATAACACGGGATCTTGTCCTTGCAGCGATCGAGCACGCCTGCTCGGTGGTGGAATGCGCTGCGACAGCCCGAGCCGCCATGGACATGAGCCACTACATCCCCGATTGGAGCAGCAGCATGGGAGACACCTTCGCGCCACTGGGGTCGGTTCCGGCTCCCATCCTGATCCGATCATTCCAACAAAGCTGCGCCACAGCCTCTCTTCCCGTCCATGGCTGATGCGGCGCGGGCGTGTACTGTGTACGTCGCGTCCTTTGTCTCTGTTGCTGTTTGCTTGCAGCGGCGAGGACGACGACGGGCTCATCGAGCTCATGTGGCGCAACGGCCACGTGGTCATGCAGGCCCAGGCGCCGCGGAAGCCGCCGAGACCCGACGACGACGAGGCGGCGGCGGCGCAGGCGCAGGCGTGGTTCCAGTACCCGGTGGAGGAGAGGGCCGACCTCTTCTCGGAGCTCTTCGGGGAGGCGCAGGCGGCCGTCGGCGGCGCGCGCGGGGAGGCCGCGCGCCAGAGTATCCGGATGATGCCGCCGCCGCCGCCGCCGCCGAGGCCCGCGCAAGCGCCGCGGGAGGAGAAGGCGTGCCCGGGAGACGGCGGCACGGCGACGGCGACGGACGGCGCCGGCTCGTCCGTGCTCACGGTCGTGTCCAGCCTCTGCGGGAGCAACGGCAACCACGTGCAGGCGACGGCGCCGGGGGACGTCGCCAGGGCCCGCGACGTGCTGATGGTGACCTCGTCGTCGACGACGCGTTCCAGGTCATGCACCACCAAGAGCGAGCAGCCGGGTCCCGGGCCCGGCGCTGCCCGCCGGAGCGGCAAGAGGAAGCATAACGACGCCACCGATGCCGAGGTACGTACGTACATAAGTACATGGTACATTGCCCCGCCAGTGCCGGCCAGGCCTTTGCCCGGCCCGGCCCGCCGTCTTTTCGCAGCGCTGCGTCTGCGTCTACGTCTCCGATCGATGACACGGAGGAACACGTTTACGGCCGCGAATGCAGGACGTGGGGCTGGAGTGCGAGCCGGCGCAGAGGACGACGACTGCCAAGCGGCGCCGCGCCGCGCAAGTCCACAACCTCTCGGAGCGGGTAATTAAGGCCATTCCCACCCTTTCTCTGACAAACCCTTCCGTTACTTGTTTGGCCGGCCGGGCCGCCACCGGCCATTGCTAACTCTCGTCTGAATCCGGGTCCGGTGCAGAGGAGACGGGACAGGATCAACGAGAAGATGAAGGCCCTGCAGGAACTCATACCCCACTGCAACAAAGTAAAAAAAAACTCACATACCGAGATTTGGATGCTGTGATCTCCTTACACATGCACGGTTTCTCTCATCGCATTCGTATTTTCCAGGCGGACAAGGCGTCGATGCTGGACGAGGCGATCGAGTACCTCAAGTCGCTGCAGCTCCAGCTGCAGGTGAGCTAGCCGCTCTCCCCTACTCCCCTCCCATCCTCCTCTTCGCGCCAGAACAACCAAGGAAACTAACGTGTGAGTGACGTCTGCATTGCATTGCCCGCGCAGGTGGTGTGGATGGGCGGCGGCATCGCGGCGGCGGGGGTGCACCAGCGGACGATGGTGGCCGCGCCCGGGCGTCCTCCCCACGTGGCTTCCCTGCCGGCGTCGGCGCCCGACCTCTATACGCGCTACCTCGCCGTCGACCACCTGCCGCCACCGCCCTTGGTGCCACCGCCACGCACGGTTGAGCTGAGCAAGCCTCTAAACATCGATGAATTTTACCTATATATAATATACGCAGGTATACTTGGCTGCTAGCTGTTCGCTGACAGATTCCAGCACCACTGCCTGTAGGCGGCGGCGATGGGCTTGTACCCGCGCCAGAACCCCGTGCCGGCGACGTCGTCTCCTTCCTTCCGAACGACCGAAAATACGCGGTACGCGGCAGAATGATGTGGATGTGAACCAGTGAACGCGCGATGGAAACCTGTCGCCGTCCCATGGATCTCTTGGAGATCCGTCCTTTGGATAGCTCTGTCACACACGGAGCTACAAACTCCTCATCTTCCATGCACTTACTAAGAACTAATACAATTCACTTTATCCATCACTGACTTGATTTTATTACTGGATTTTTTTCCCTTTCTTTCAGAAAACTATGGCAAGCCTGAGATTCAGATCCGGGGTATGGTGACCAGCTGATGGGTCATCTAGCTGCATGCATGTGTGTATGTGTTGGTAGTATGGTTAAGCCTTGACAGAGACTTGTGATCGAGACCGAGATCGACCGATAGGCCGTCACTTCTTTTTTCTTCCATCTTTCAGTTTTTGGTTGATAGGCCGGAGTGTAATTTGACCAGTGGTCGAGATTTGTCAAGCGACACAATTCTTTTGTCACTATATATTACTGTTCCTACTTCACACCTTCATTTCCTTCCTACTTCACAATTCCTAGTTTAATACTTACACCTTCATGACACAATTCTTTTGACACAATGCATTATTTGTGCATTGCACATCCCTTTGAAGTTCTTTTTTTTTTTTTTTGCTCTTGTCTGCAAGTATTGCAAAACTGTCTGTATCTATGTGCATGTCAGTCGATTTTGTTCGCTTTTGTGTTCAGTTTGGGTTGACCAGAAACTTGAGGTGAGCCGATTCAGTGGACCAGCTTTTTCCTGTGACTGGCACCGGATCGCCAAAAGACTTTTGGAAACATTCCTGTTTAGAACTTGCACGTACATAGTTTTTGAAACTATGTATTTCTAGATATTTATGTCTACGTATACTAGAAATAGTTTCTTCTTCTTTGCGTGCAGGATAACCATGCGAAAGACATCCTTGAGATGAACTTGCAGCGCTCCCTCCAAGCCTCCTCTTCTTCGGACTTGTCTGGGAGCAAGTGTAATAATAGAGGAGATTAAGGGACCAAAATTTCTTACTATTCAATCTTCTCCGTCACCCTTGGTCCCAACTCCCAAACCAGCCCCAAGTGTTCCAAAAGCTGAAAGGGACCTAGAGAAGAGGGGACAACCAACCCAAGAAAATTTCAGCACGACTCACAATCAGGAGGCGGTAACGGGCCATAAACTTTACACTATAATAAAAATGTAAGGATTCGATTGAATTATGATCGGTTTTTTTGTTTTTATTCAATTTTAAGCTAAAAGTAACTAAGGGATTAAATAAACCGTGAAGAAATATTTGCATCACGATCTATATATATCTAGTGTATATATTAAATCATCACCACTTATCTTATATCTAATAAATCTAGTTGTTTGATATATTTTACTAAGGATACTCTCTGACGTGGTGGAAGATGTTATTTGTAAATTATAATGATCAATCAGAGATGTTAGATCTGAGATAGATAGTGATGATTTAATAAGTGCACCATATATATTAAGGTTTAATGTGCACTGGATATATCTTTATTATATGTATTACCACTCCTGCTCACAAACTCATCCAGAGGAAGAGATGTTCTACAGTTTCTTCAACAGAGTTATTGCACATGGCACAATTGTAGGACTGAATGTGCATGTTTTTTAGGCTCCATGAAGCCTACAAAGCGTGCGGGCTAATAGCATCGAGGCCCAAGGCCCAGGCAAGCATACTGCACTGCACGCAGGTGACACAGGCTGACAGCCTGCTTTAAAAAGATTAATCGGTTTACAACCAAACCAGCTGCGGTCTCCCTCCCAAACGAACGGCCAAACCATTTCGTCTTCCTGCCTCCGACCGACCGAAAGGACGGGAACGTCTGCACAAGGCAGAAGCAGCCGCGGCGACAACAGGGGTGAGCCCTCGAATCGGAATCACCCTCATCCTTTGCTCGATTGCATCCTTCTCCTTCGTGTCGGTCGCCGTGATCGGAGCCCCGGTTTGGTTGGTTCCCGCATCACCGTCTAGTGCCGTGTTCCCCCGTAGCCGGTTTCGCTGCCGCGTTTGCATTCCACAGGGTAGGATCGAGCCGGCAGCTGTGCGGTTGGCGAGGAGCAGTCCCCATCCCATCCCCCACCGCCCTCCGATCCGAGCGCGTGGACAAGTTGCCGAGGCGGAGAGAGAATGGAGGCACTAAAGCCGGAGCGGGTCGTCGACGACGCCGCGGCGGACTTCATCTGCGACGCCCCCTCCAACGCCCTCGACGAGATCCTCGTCCGCCTGTCGCCCAAGTGGACCCTCCGCATGCGGTCGGTCTGCAGGGCGTGGCGCGACAAGCTGGACCACTGGGCCACCCGGTCCCGGCGCAAGAACCCGCCGCAGCCGCTGCTCTGCTTCGACCGCGTCGCCTGCCCCGACCGCTACGTCCGTCTCACGGACTACTGCGTCGAGTCTCTCGACCTCCGCTCCGGCAGGCCGCACCACGTCCTACGGTTCACCGCCAGCGACTACTACGAGGCCGCCGGGGCCCGTGACGACGACGACGACGACCCGCCCGGCGACACCGAGCCCGAGGTCTCCCGTGTCGTCGACTACGCGAAGATGGAGAGGGAGAACTACGCGGACGGGTTCAAGCAGATGGTCCTGCTCCACGCTTCCGTCGACGGCTACCTCCTCGTGTCCTTCTCCTTCGACTGGTACGTGATCAACCCGGCGACGCGCCACTGGGCCTCCATTCCGGACCTCACGCTCTGGAACGTGATCGGCTTCTACGAGCACTTCTCTTCCGGCGAGTACCGCGTGCTGTGCAGCGGCGGACGCACGCGTACCAGTAGTACCGTAGACGAAGGCCCGGAACGGTGGTACCACATCGTCACAGTGACCCGGCCCGTGCAGTGGCGGTCCATCGGGCGGCCCATCGCGCGGCACGTGCCCCGGGACCACGGGCTAGCGGCGGGGGTGCGGATGGCCGGCGTCTCCCCGCCCGTCCAGCTGAGGCACCGCCACCTGCACTGGCCGCCGCAGAAGAGCCAGGGGTACCGCATACTGGTGTTCGACATATGGGTCGATGCGTTCAGCTGGAAGGAGCCTGCTCCCGTGACAGACATGGACCAAAAGGACATGGCGCTGCTCGAGTTCCCCAACGGCCGCCTCGGCATGTCCGTCTCCGGGAAGAACTTGGCGACGGTAGAGCTCTGGCGTCTGGAGGACTATCATAACGAGCTCTGGGTCCTCGCGTACCGGATCCAGCTGCCACTCCCGTGGATGCGGCTTATGCAGGACGACGACTGCTGGATCCCCCCGTCCGTTGTCTCGGCCGATGGGGATGTGCTGATCCTGTCCGGGCGCTGGCTCTTGCACTGTGACAGGAACGGGAATCTGCTGCGCGAGTTTGGGCTTCCTCATGTTCGGAGGATGCTGCCTATTAGGCACGTGCTGAGGGAGAGCCTCGTCCAGCACCGGACGTTCCTGAATCCCAAGCCTGCTCGTGAACCGCCGTTCTTCCGTTGGCTGTGTGGTGATCCCAGCTGGTGAAGCACCGGACTTTCAGCATCTATTGCTTTACATCATGCCGCGCTTCATACCAATGAAGCCTGACTGTCTCTGAAACTATAGCTTCTTCTTCTTGACTTTGGTTGTAAGAAATACTAAGTTTCGATAGCATGCGTGGTGGGTGTTTGGGACTGTGATTGAACGCGAGAGGTTCAGGTGCTGCTATATTTGAGTATTTTGGCTGGATAGCACCCCTGTCCACTTTTCCTCGACTTTGGGAGTGGATGTTTGATTCTGCAGTTTGACCGTTTCTCGGAACTCACTGCGATGATTTTTTTTCTCGTGAAATTTTCACTGTTTTTTACCTTTTCTCCTGAAATTGCTATAATCTTTTGTCTCTCTCTGGCGCGGTGGATCCCTCACGACCGTGTACAATCACCGAGTCGTGTCACCAACAAATTCTCTGGGTGATCACCAAGCTCCAATCACCACTGAGCCGTCTAGGTGATGCCGATCACCAAGAGTAATAAGCCGTAGACTTTCACTTGACCAAGAGAAGACTAATGCATGTTGTGTGTGCTTTAGGTGGCTCTCATGTTCACTAATGATGTCCTAACATGTGATTATGATTTTGCTAATCATCTCACTATGCTTTTTAGACTTGCAATGCTCTAGCAATGAATTCTAGTTGGTTGGACAGCAAGATAATAACTATGGCTCGTGTAGGGGATATAAATACCCCAACCACCCCAAAACTAGCTGTTACCGAGCTCTCTGCGCATGGGCGCACGGTGCGCTCCCAACGGCTAGTTCGGACAACTATTCGTTGCTCAAAGGTGCACCAGATACAACACAGTGACTATCCGGTGCACACCAGCCAGTCCGGTGCCTCTAAAAAAATCAGTTGTCTCCAAGTGCTTGCTCTCGGGTTCTGGGTCTGCTCTTGGGTGCTCTCTAGCTAGCTGTCGAGGGGACCATCGGACAGTCTGGTGCCCTCAATGCATGATAAGTGAAGTAAGCATGTGAAAACATATAATCACACACACAACCATTAAAAGATCTTGAGAACATATCATTAAGTATGTGAGGCACACAAAAGTTGAGTCACAAAAGAGAGTACCATGCATATATTACAACAGAAGACAATGTCTCTCTCAACTAACTCCCCCTACCTCTCACAGCTCTTCTCTCCCCCTTTGGCCTTAAGCAGCAAAAGGGTCGCCCTAACCTAGAGACCATAAGAAGAAGGAGGAGGAGGGACAGACACATCAGGGTGAGGGCGAGCAGTCAGTGTAAAGCCTAGAATAGTATCAGAGTTAGTCTCGGATCTAGGATCTGTTGTAGAGGCTGGAGCTAGTGTTGACTTAGATGATGGTACACTGTAAGGATCAGACTGCAGAGCCTGAGATGCTGGTGCGGGTACTGAGACTGCCACTGCTAGAGTAGACACTACAGAAACTGATGGCACTGGTGACTGAACACTCACAACTCCAACGATCTAAGCAGAGAAATCCAAAGTGATTGTCCGGAGAGGTGAGAATGTCGGACCAAAAGTGTGCAACTAAGCCCCTGACTGGATGGCTGGCACCATTGAAGTCTGAAGAGATGGGGTGTAGCTGACTGCACTGGAGGCACAGGAACACCGATGTGCTGAAGAATATGAGTCATAAATGCCCGGTGCTCTGTCCTATCTGCCAGAAGCTCCTGCTGAAGGTTGTCCTAGCCGTCCAGAATAGTTTGTAATATGGATAGCATCCGCATGGACAATTGTTGTTGTTGGATAGCTACCCGACGAGCCTTCTCAACTGCCAAGTGAGAATGCCGTTGAGTCAAGGATTGAAGAATAGATGTCATGGCTATATCAATCGATAGAGGTGCAGCGGGAGAAACAGCACTAGAACCACCTGCCTCGTGATGATCCCAGCTGGTGAAGCACCGAGCTTTCAGCATCTGTTGCTTTACATCATGCCGCGCTTCATACCAATGAAGCCTGACTGTCTCTGAAACTATGGCTTCTTCTTCTTGACTTTGGTTGTAAGAAATACTAAGTTTCGATAGCATGCGTGGTGGGTGTTTAGGACTGTGATTGAACGCGAGAGGTTCAGGTGCTGCTATAATTGAGTATTTTGCCTGGAGAGCACCCCTGTCCACTTTTCCTCGACTTTGGGAGTGGATGTTTGATTCTGCAGTTTGACCGTTTCTGGGAACTCACTGCGATTATTTTTTTTCTCGTGAAATTTTCACTGTTTTTTACCTTTTCTCGTGAAATTGCTATAATCTTTTGTCTCTTTGGCGCGGTGGATCCCTCACGACCGTGTACAATCACCGAGTCGTGTCACCAACAAATTCTCTGGGTGATCACCAAGCTCCAATCACCACTGAGCCGTCTAGGTGATGCCGATCACCAAGAGTAATAAGCCGTAGACTTTCACTTGACCAAGAGAAGACTAATGCATGCTGTGTGTGCTTTAGGTGGCTCTCATGTTCACTAATGATGTCCTAACATGTGATTATGATTTTGCTAATCATCTCACTATGCTTTTTAGACTTGCAATGCTCTAGCAATAAATTCTAGTTGGTTGGGCAGCAAGATAATAACTATGGCTCGTGTAGGGGATATAAATACCCCAACCACCCCAAAGCTAGCCGTTACCGAGCTCTCTGCGCATGGGCGCACGGTGCGCTCCCAACGGCTAGTTCGGACAACTATTCGTTGCTCAAAGGTGCACCAGATACAGCATAGTGACTATCCGGTGCACACCAGCCAGTCTGATGCCTCTAAAAAAATCAGTTCTCTCCAAGTGCTTGCTCTCGGGTTCTGGGTCTGCTCTTGGGTGCTCTCTGGCTAGCTGTCGAGGGGACCATCGGACAATCTAGTGCCCTCAATGCATGATAAGTGAAGTAAGCAAGTGAAAACATATAATCACACACACAACCATTAAAAGATCCTGAGAACATATCATTAAGTATGTGAGGCACACAAAAGTTGAGTCACAAAAGAGAGTACCATGCATATATTACAACAAAAGACAATGTCTCTCTCAACTAACTCCTCCTACCTCTCACAGCTCTCATATCTCCCCCTTTGGCCTTAAGCAGCAAAAGGGTCGCCCTAACCTAGAGACCATAAGAAGGAGGAGGAGGGACAGACACATCAGGGTGAGGGCGAGCAGTCAGTGCAAAGTCTAGAACAGTATCAGAGTTAGTCTCGGGTCTAGGATCTGTTGTAGAGGCTGGAGCTAGTGTTGACTTATATGATGGTACACTGTAAGGATCAGACTGCAGAGCCTGAGATGCTGGTGCTGGAGCTGGTACTGAGACTACCACTGCTAGAGTAGACACTACAGAAACTGATGGCACTGGTGACTGAACATTCACAACTCCAACGACCTAAGCAGAGAAATCCAAAGTGATTACCCGGAGAGGTGAGAATGTCGGACCAAAAGTGTGCAACTAAGCCCTTGACTGGATGGCTGGCACCATTGAAGTCTGAAGAGATGGGGTGTAGCTGACTGCACTGGAAGCACAGAAACATCGATGTGCTGAAGAATATGAGTCATAAACACCCGGTGCTCTGTCCTATCTGCCAGAAGCTGCTGCTGAAGGGTGTCCTAGCCGTCCAGAATAGTTTGTAATATGGATAGCATTCGCACGGACAATTGTTGTTGTTGGACCGACGAGCCTTCTCAATTGCCAAGTGAGAATGCCGTTGAGTCAAGGATTGAAGAATAGATGCCATGGCTATATCAATCGCTAGAGGTGCAGCGGGAGAAACAACACTAGAACCACGTGCCTCGTGATGATCCCAGCTGGTGAAGCACCGGACTTTCAGCATCTATTGCTTTACATCATGCCGCGCTTCATACCAATGAAGCCTGACTGTCTCTGAAACTATGGCTTCTTCTTCTTGACTTTGGTTGTAAGAAATAATAAGTTTCGATAGTATGCGTGGTGGGTGTTTGGGACTGTGATTGAACACGAGAGGTTCAGGTGCTGCTATAATTGAGTATTTTGGTTGCAAAGCACCCCTGTCCACTTTCCTCGACTTTGGGAGTGGATGTTTGATTCTGCAGTTTGATCGATTCTGGGAACTCACTGCGATGATTTTTTTCTCGTGAAATTTTCACTGCTTTTACCTTTTCTCGTGAAATTGCTATAATTCTTTGCCTCTCCGCAACGATGGATCCCTCACGACCGTGTACCATCACCGAGTCGGGTTACCAACAAATCCTCCGGGGTAATCACCAAGCTCTAATCGCCACCTATCCGTCTAGGTGATTGAGAGCACCTAGAGGGGGGTGAATAGGTGATCCTGTAAAATCTTAAAACTTAAAGCCACAAACTTGATTAAGTATTAGAGCAATAAAGCTAAGTGGCTAGAGAGGAGTTCTTGCGAAACACAACAACCACAAAAAGATCAACACAGAGAGGCACAGTGGTTTATCCCGTGGTTCGGCCAAGTTCAACACTTGCCTACTCCACGTTGTGGCGTCCCAACGGACGAGGGTTGCACTCAACCCCTTTCAAGTGATCCAAAGATCCACTTGAATACCACGGTGTTTTGCTTTCCTTTCACTATATCCCGTTTGCGAGGAATCTCCACAACTTGGAGTCTCTCGCCCTTACAAAAGATGATCACAAATGAACACGAAAGTAAGGATGGGAAGAGCAACACACACAAGTCCACAACAATACGCACACACACACGGCCAAGACTTGAGCTCAAATGAATATCTCAAAGTTCTCACTAGAACGGAGCTTAAATCACTAAGAATGTCAAACGAGTGCGCAAAGACGAAGTGTGAATGATCAAGAATGCTCAAAGTGTGCTTAGTATCTTCCTCCATGCGCCTAGGGGTCCCTTTTATAGCCCCAAGGCAGCTAGGAGCCGTTGAGAGCATTCCAGGAAGGCAATTCTTGCCTTCTGTCGACTGGCGCGCCGGACAGTCCGGTGCACCACCGGACACTGTCCGGTGCGGTGTTCTTTCCTGTTCTGGCGCAGCCGACCGTTGAAGGTTTGGAGCCGTTGGCGCACCGGACACTGTCTGGTGCACACCGGACAGTCCGGTGCTCCCTTCAGACCGTTGGCCCGGCCACGCGTCACGCGCGGATTGCGCGGCCGACCGTTGGCTCACCGGACAGTCCAGTGAATTTTAGCCGTACGCCGCCGACGAATTCCCAATAGCGGCCTTTTCACAGAGCCAGCCTGGCACACCGGACACTGTCCGGTGCACCCAGACTGAGCAGAGTCTTGGCTGCTCGAGCCAAGTCTTTTTCAATTGTCTTTTCTCTGATTCTAGCACTTAGACAAATATGTTAGTACACAAAAACCAATGTACTAAGTCTAGAATCATACCTTTGTATTGATTTGCACTTTGTCCACCCTTTGGCATATACTCATTCCCTTAATGTGTGTTGGGCACTTAATCACCAAAATCTTATAGAAATGGCCCAAGGGCACATTTCCCTTTCAATCTCCCCCTTTTTGGTGATTTATGCCAACACAACAAAAAGCAACTAAAAGAAGTGCAACATCAATGCAAATGAGAACACAAATTTGTTTTGATTCAAATTTGGCATATTTGGATCATTCTTTGCCACCACTTGGTTTGTTTTTGCAAATCAAACTCAATTTCCTATCTCTAAGTCAAATTCACTTGTTGAGGCATAGAGAAAGGTATTCCAAGAGAAATTGATCAAAGATTCAAAAACTCCCCCTTTTTCCCATAATCAAACATTCTCCCCACAAGAGACCAACTTTTGACAAGAAGAGACATTAAGAATTTTGCCAAATCAAAAGTCCTAACTCTACTATTTTCAAAATTCTCAAGTGGTAGCTGATCCATTTGTTGCTTTGGCCCTTAATTTCTCCCCCTTTGGCATCAAGCACCAAAACGGGATCATTTTTGGCCCTTAAACCCCATTGCCTCACCAAAATTGTCAATTAAGAGCAAAAGGCAATGAGAGACATGGAGATGAGCTTGGAGTAAGTTACCCTCTTATCGGAGTGCAGTGGAAGTCTTTCATGGTCCAAGTCCACCTTTCCCTTTCAATCCACCTTTGAGACTAATTTAAGAACACTCAAGCACATGGTTAGTCCTAAAGAGTCAAGTTGTAGCACAGCTCCCCCTAAATATGTGCATCACTTGCAAATGGACTTGTGAGGTCCGGGGAGTGCTTGTACAACTTGAGCACCATAAATAAAATGCATAAGGAACATGATCAAGGCATAAAACACATGTATGCTATAAATCAATCCAAGTTCCGCGAATCTAAGACATTTAGCTCACTACGCAGCCTGCAAAAGGTCTTCTCATCTAGAGGCTTGGTAAAGATATCGGCTAGCTGGTGTTCGGTGCTAACATAAAACACTTCGATATCTCCCTTTTGCTGGTGGTCTCTCAAAAAGTGATGCCGGATGTCTATGTTCTTAGTGCGGCTGTGTTCAACAGGATTATCCGCCATGCGGATAGCACTCTCATTATCACATAGGAGTGGGACTTTGCTCAGATTGTAGCCAAAGTCTCTGAGGGTTTGCCTCATACAAAGTAGTTGCGCGCAACACTGTCCTGCGGTAACGTACTCGGCCTCAGCGGTGGATAGGGCAACAGAAGTTTGTTTCTTAGAACTCCAGGACACTAGGGACCTTCCTAAGAATTGGCACGTCCCTGATGTACTCTTCCTATCAACTTTACATCCAGCATAATCGGAGTCTGAATATCCAATTAAGTCAAAGGTAGACCCCTTTGAATACCAGATCCCGAAGCAAGGCGTAGCGACTAAATATCTAAGAATTCGCTTCACGGCCACTAAGTGACACTCCCTTGGATCAGATTGAAATCTAGCACACATGCATACACTAAGCATAATATCCGGTCTACTAACACATAAATAAAGCAAGGAACCTATCATTGACCGGTATGCTTTTTAATCAATGGACTTACCTCCTTTTTTGAGGTCGACGTGTCTGTCAGTTCCCATTGGAGTCTTTGCGGGCTTGGCGTCCTTCATCCCAAACCGCTTGATCAAGTCTTGCGTGTACTTTGTTTGGGAGATGAAAGTGTCGTCCTTGAGTTGCTTCACTTGGAACCCAAGGAAGTAGTTCAACTCGCCCATCATCGACATTTCAAACTTTTGAGTCATCACCCTGCTAAACTTTTCACAAGGCTTTTGGCTAGTAGAACCAAATATTATGTCATCGACATAAATTTGGCACACAAATAAGTCACCATCACAAGTCTTAGTAAATAAAGTCGGATCGACTTTCCCAACCTTGAAGGCATTAGCAATTAAAAAGTCTCTAAGGCATTCATACCATGCTCTTGGGGCTTGCTTAAGTCCATAGAGCGCCTTAGAGAGCTTACACATGTGGTCGGGGTACCGTTCATCCTCAAAGCCAGGGGGTTGCTCCACGTACACCTCCTCCTTGATTGGCCCGTTGAGGAAAGCGCTCTTCACGTCCATTTGGAACAACCTGAAAGAATGGTGAGCGGCATAGGCTAACAATATGCGAATTGACTCTAGCCTAGCCACAGGAGCAAAAGTCTCCTCAAAGTCCAAACCTGCGACTTGGGAATAACCTTTTGCCACAAGTCTAGCCTTGTTCCTTGTCACCACTCCGTGCTCGTCTTGTTTGTTGCGGAACACCCACTTGGTTCCCACAACGTTTTGCTTGGGACGTGGCACCAGTGTCCAAACTTCATTTCTCTTGAAATTGTTGAGCTCCTCCTGCATGGCCAACACCCAGTCCGGATCTAGCAAGGCCTCTTCTACCCTGAAAGGCTCAATAGAAGAGACAAAAGAGTAATGCTCACAAAAATTAACTAATCTAGAGCGAGTAGTTACTCCCTTGCTAATATCACCCAATATCTGGTCGACGGGATGATTCCTTTGAATTGTCGCTCGAACTTGAGTTAGAGGGGCTTGAGGTGCTTCTTCCTCCATAACATGATCTTCTTGTGTTCCCCCTTGATCACACGCCTCTTCTTGATGAACTTGTTCATCATATTGAGTTGGGGATTGCACCATTGTTGAGGAAGAAGGTTGATCATGCTTCGTTTGTTCCTGTGGTCGCACATCTCCAATTGCCATGGTGCGTATGGCGGCCGTTGGAACATCTTCTTCATCTATATCATCAAGATCAACAACTTGCTCTCTTGGAGAGCCATTAGTCTCATCAAATACAACGTCGCTAGAGACTTCAACCAAACCCGATGATTTGTTGAAGACCCTATACGCCTTTGTATTTGAATCATAACCTAACAAAAACCCTTCTACAGCTTTAGGGGCAAACTTAGAATTTCTACCTTTCTTCACTAGAATATAACATTTGCTCCCAAATACACGAAAGTATGAAACGTTGGGTTTGTTACCGGTTAGAAGCTCATACGAAGTCTTCTTGAGGAGGCGATGAAGATAGACCCGGTTTATGGCGTGACAAGCCGTGTTCACGGCTTTCGACCAAAACCGCTCGGACGTCTTGAACTCTCCAAGCATCGTCCTCGCCATGTCTATGAGCGTCCTGTTCTTCCTCTCTACCACACCGTTTTGTTGTGGTGTGTAAGGGGCGGAGAACTCATGCTTGATTCCTTCCTCCTCAAGGTACTCCTCCACTTGAAGGTTCTTGAACTCGGACCCGTTGTCGCTCCTTATCTTCTTTACCTTGAGCTCAAACTCATTTTGAGCTCTCCTTAGGAAGCGCTTGAGGGTCCTTTGGGTTTCAGATTTATCCTGCAAAAAGAATACCCAAGTGAAGCGGGAAAAATCATCAACAATTACTAAACCATACTTACTTCCCCCGATGCTAAGATAGGCGACGGGTCCGAAGAGCATATGTAGCAACTCCAAAGGTCTTGACGTGGTCATCACATTTTTGATATGATGAGAGCTTCCCACCTGTTTACCTGCTTGACAAGCTGCACAAGGTCTATCTTTTTCGAATTTTACATTTGTTAGACCTAACACATGTTCTCCCTTTAGAAGCTTGTGAAGGTTCTTCATCCCCACATGTGCTAGACGGCGATGCCACAGCCAGCCCATGCTAGTCTTAGCAATTAAGCATGCATCTAGACCGGCCTCCTCTTTTGCAAAATCAACTAAATAGAGTTTGTCGTCTAGTACACCCTTAAAAGCTAATGAACCATCACTCCTTCTAAAGACAGACATATCTACATTTGTGAATAAGCAATTATATCCCATATTACAAAGTTGACTAACAGACAACAAGTTGTATCCGAGCGATTCTACTAAAAACACATTAGAAATGGAATGCTCGGATGAAATTGCTATTTTTCCTAGTCCTTTAACCTTGCCTTGGTTCCCATCACCGAATATGATTGAATCTTGGGAATCCTTGTTCTTGACGTAGGAGGTGAACATCTTATTCTCCCCCGTCATGTGGTTTGTGCATCTGCTGTCGATAATCCAGCTTGAGCCCCCGGATGCATAAACCTGCAAGGCAATTTAGGCTTGGATCTTAGGTACCCAACTCTTGTTGGGTCCTACCAGGTTAGTAACAATGGTCTTAGGGACCCAAATGCAAGTTTTATCTTCCTTGCATTTTGCCCCTAGTTTCCTAGCAATCACCTTCTTATCCTTTCTACAAATTGCAAATGAAGCATTGCAAGCATGATAAATTGTAGAAGGTTCATTAATTATTTTCCTAGGAATATGAGCAACATTTCTCTTAGGCATATGATGAATGACATTTTTCTTATGCATATCTCTACCATGCACATAGGAAGAACTTGAAGCAAACATGGCATTTGAATCATAAGCATTGTAACTCCTATCACGATGAACATCATAAGCATTACAACTCCTATCATTTCTAGAATATCTCTTATCATGGTACATGAAAGCATGGTTCTTTTGAGCACTATTTGTCATAGGAGCCTTCCCTTTCTCCTTGGCGGGAATGGGAGCCTTATGACTTGTTAAGTTCTTGGCTTCTCTCTTAAAGCCAAGTCCATCCTTAATTGAGGGGTGTCTACCAATACTGTAGGCATCCCTTGCAAATTTTAGTTTATCAAATTCATTCTTGCTAGTCTTAAGTTGAGCATTAAGACTAGTCACTTCATCAATTAATTTAGAAATGGAAACTTGGTGTTCACTACAAGCATCAACATTAAAATCTTTACACCTATTGCAAATCATAACATGTTCTACACAAGAGGTTGATTTATTAGCTATTTCTAACTTAGCATTCAAGTCATCATTGATACTTTTTAAGCTAGAAATGGATTCATGGCATGTAGACAATTCACATGAAAGCATTTCATTTCTTTTAATTTCTAAAGCAAGAGAATTTTGTGCACTTACAAATTTATCATGCTCTTCATATAAAAGATCTTCTTGCTTTTCTAAAAGTCTATTCTTCTCATTCAAAGCATCAATCAATTCATTGATCTTATCAATTTTAGTTCTATCTAATCCTTTGAATAAACATGCATAGTCTATTTCATCATCACTAGATTCATCATCACTTGAAGAAGCATACGTAGTATTATTTCGAGTACTTACGTTCTTCTCCTTTGCCATTAGGCATGTGTGATGCTCGTTGGGGAAGAGGGACGATTTGTTGAAGGCCGAGGCGGCGAGTCCTTCGTCGTCGGAGTCGGACGATGAACAATCCGAGTTCCACTCCTTGCCAAGGTGTGCCTCGCCCTTAGCCTTCTTGTAGGTCTTCTTCTTTTCCCTCTTCTTTTCTTGATCCGGGTCACTATCATTATCGGGACAATTAGCAATAAAGTGACCAACCTTACCACACTTGAAGCAGGAGCACTTTCCCTTCGTCTTGCTCTTGTTGGGATGCTCCTTGCGACCTTTGAGCGCCGTCTTGAAATGCATGATGATGAGGGCCATTTCTTCCTCGTTAAGCCCGACCGCCTCAACTTGCGCCACCTTGCTAGGTAGCGCCTCCCTGCTCCTTGTTGCTTTGAGAGCAACGGTTTGAGGCTCGTGGATTGGGCCATTCAACGCATCATCAATGTATCTTGCCTCCTTGATCATCATCCGCCCGCTTACAAACTTTCCAAGTATTTCCTCGGGCGTCATCTTGGTGTACCTAGGATTCTCACGAATAGAGTTAACAAGATGAGGATCAAGGACGGTGAAAGATCTTAGCATAAGTCGGACGACGTCGTGGTCCGTCCATCGCGTGCTTCCATAGCTCCTTATTTTGTTGACGAGGGTCTTTAGCCTGTTGTATGTTTGGGTTGGCTCCTCCCCCCTGATCATTGCAAACCTTCCTAGTTCGCCTTCCACCAACTCCATCTTGGTAAGCATGGTGACGTCGTTCCCCTCATGTGAGATCTTGAGGGTGTCCCAGATCTGCTTGGCATTGTCCAAGCCGCTCACCTTATTGTATTCTTCCCTGCACAAGGATGCTAGAAGAACAGTAGTAGCTTATGCATTCTTATGGATTTGTTCATTGATAAACATAGAATTATCCGAACTATCAAATTGCATTCTGTTTTCTACTATCTCCCATATACTTGGATGAAGAGAGAACAAATGACTACGCATTTTGTGACTCCAAAATCCGTAGTCCTCTCCATCAAAGTGAGGAGGTTTACTAAGTGGAATAGAAAGCAAATGAGCATTGGAATTATGCGGAATACGAGAGTAATCAAAAGAGAAGTTCGAATTAACCGTTTTCTTTTTCTCCTCGTGTTCGTCGTCCTTTTGAGAAGAGGAAGATTCGTCGCTGTCGTAGTAGACAACCTTCCTGATGCGCCTCTTCTTCTTTCCATCTTTCTTCTTTTGACTCGAGCCGGAGTCATTGACTTTGTCGTCCCTTGGCTCGTTGAAGATAGACTCCTTCTCATTGTCGTTGACCACCATCCCCTTTCCCTTAGGATCCATCTCTTCGGGCGATTAGTCCCTTTCTTGAAGAGAACGGCTCCGATACCAATTGAGAGCACCTAGAGGGGGGTGAATAGGTGATCCTGTAAAATCTTAAAACTTAAAGCCACAAACTTGATTAAGTATTAGAGCAATAAAGCTAAGTGGCTAGAGAGGAGTTCTTGCGAAACACAACAACCATAAAAAGATCAACACAGAGAGGCATAGTGGTTTATCCCGTGGTTCGGCCAAGTTCAACACTTGCCTACTCCACGTTGTGGGGTCCCAACGGACGAGGGTTGCACTCAACCCCTTTCAAGTGATCCAAAGATCCACTTGAATACCATGGTGTTTTGCTTTCCTTTCACTATATCCCGTTTGCGAGGAATCTCCACAACTTGGAGTCTCTCGCCCTTACAAAAGATGATCACAAATGAACACGGAAGTAAGGATGGGATGAGCAACACACACAAGTCCACAGCAATACGCACACACACGGCCAAGACTTGAGCTCAAATGAATATCTCAAAGTTCTCACTAGAACGGAGCTCAAATCACTAAGAATGTCAAACGAGTGCGCAAAGACGAAGTGTGAATGATCAAGAATGCTCAAAGTGTGCTTAGTATCTTCCTCCATGCGCCTAGGGGTCCCTTTTATAGCCCCAAGGCAGCTAGGAGCCATTGAGAGCATTCCAGGAAGGCAATTCTTGCCTTCTGTCGACTGGCGCACCGGACAGTCCGGTGCACCACCGGACACTGTCCGGTGCAGATTTCTTTCCTGTTCTGGCGCAGCCGACCGTTGAAGGTTTGGAGCCGTTGGCGCACCGGACACTCCGGTGCTCCCTTCAGACCGTTGGCCCGGCCACGCGTCACGCGCGGATTGCGCGGCCGACCGTTGGCTCGGCCGACCGTTGGCTCATCGGACAGTCCGGTGAATTTTAGCTGTACGCCGCCGACGAATTCCCGAGAGCGGCCTTTTCACAGAGCCAGCCTGGCACACCGGACACTGTCCGGTGCACCACCGGACAGTCCGGTGCACCCAGACTGAGCAGAGTCTTGGCTGCTCGAGCCAAGTCTTTTCCAATTGTCTTTTCTCTGATTCTAGCACTTAGACAAATATGTTAGTACACAAAAACCAATGTACTAAGTCTAGAATCATACCTTTGTATTGATTTGCACTTTGTCCACCCTTTGGCATATACTCATTCCCTTAATGTGTGTTGGGCACTTAATCACCAAAATCTTATAGAAATGGCCCAAGGGCACATTTCCCTTTCAGTGATGCTGATCACTAATGGTAATAAGCCGTAGACTTTTACTTGACTAAGAGAAGACTAATGCATGATGTGTGTGCTTTAGGTGGCTCTCATGTTCACTAATGAGGTCCTAACATGTGATTATGATTTTGCTAATCACCTCACTATGCTTTTTAGACTTGCAATGTTGTAGCAATGAATTCTAGTTGGTTGGGCATCAAGATAATAACTATGGCTCGTGTATGGGATATAAATACCCCCAACCACCCCCAAAGCAAGATAATAACTATGGCTCGTGGAATGGATATAAATACCCCAACCACCCCAAAACTAGTTATTACCGAGCTCTCTGCGCTTGGGCGCACGGTGCGCTCCCAACGGCTAGTTCGGACAACTATTCGTTGCTCAAAGGTGCACCAGACACAACACAGTGACTATCCGGTGCACACTAGTTAGTCCTATGCCTCTAAAAAAATCAACTGTCTCCAAGTGCTTGCTCTCGGGTTCTGGGTCTGCTCTTGGGTGCTCTCTAACTAGCTGTCGAGGGGACCATCGGATAGTCTGGTGCCCTCAGAGCGGCAACACTTGTTCTTATTTGTTTTTTCTAAACTGATTTCGATTCTAACTTGTAAGTGAGATTATGAGTGACACCTAAAACTAGTTTTGAGTGCGAACATGCACTGACACTACACTAATTATCTTTTGGTAAAACTACTCATCCACAACCCCTCTTTATAGTACGGCTAAAGTAAAAATAAAAGTCCTAACTCTATACCAACTGTCCCACAACTTCTTAGACACTTAGGATATGAAGACCTTCATCTTTTGGTTCGCATTTTTCAGCCATCGCTTCACGTTCTCATCTGAGGGATTGTTTTCACCTGTTAAAGCGCAACTTCATGCATTGTGACCTAACTTACCATTTGCTCTACAAAACACACGTTAGTCACAAATAATGTTACGTTGTCATTAAACACTCAAACCACCTAGGGGCCTAGATGCTTTCAATCTCCCCCTTTTTTGGTGATTAATGACAACCCTACAAGAGTGTGAGAGAGTTTTGTTTAGGTTTTGTCAACATTTGAAGATTGTTAATGATATTCAACAAGTTTACAAGAGATAGTAATGTTTAGGATATAGGAAGTATAAGCACATACATGACATAACACCCTGTTCAGATAATGCGAATGAAATTCATGAACAAGAGTTGCATGATAGGTGAAGTAAGCAAGTGAAAACATATAATAACACACACAACCATTAAAAGATCCTGAGAACATATCATTAAGTATGTGAGGCACACAAAAGTTGAGTCACAAAAGAGAGTACCATGCATATATTACAACAAAAGACAATGTCTCTCTCAACTAACTCCCCCTACCTCTCACAACTCTCATCTCTCCCCTTTTGGCGTTAAGCACCAAAGGGTCGCCCTAACCTAGAGACCAGAACAAGAAGGAGGGGCAGACACATCAGGGTGAGGGCGAGCAGTCAGTGCAAAGTCCAGAACAGTATCAGAGTTAGTCTCGAATCTAGGATCTGTTGTAGAGGCTAGAGCTGGTGTTGACTTAGATGATGGTACACTATAAGGATCAGACTGCAGAGCCTGAGATGCTGGTGCTGTAGCTGGTACTGAGACTTCCACTGCCACTGCTAGAGTAGACACTACAGAAACTAATGGCACTGGTGACTGGACACTCACAACTCCAACGACCTAAGAAGAGAAATCCAAAGTGACTGGCCGGAGAGGTGCGAATGTCGGACCAAAAGTGTGCAACTAAGCCCCTGACTGGATGGCTGGCACCACTGAAGTCTAAAGAGGTGGGGTGTAGCTGACTGTAATGGAGGCACAGGAACACCGATTTGCTGAAGAATATGAGTCATAAACGACTGGTGCTCTGTCCTATCTGCCAGAAGCTGTTGCTGAAGGGTGTCCTAGCCGTCCAGAATAGTTTGTAATATGGATAGCATCTGCTCGGACAATTGTTGTTGGATAGCTACCTGACGAGTCTTCTCAATTGCCAAGTCAAAATGCCGTTGAGTCAAGGATTGAAGAATAGATGTCAGGGCTATATCAATCGCTGGAGGTGCAGCGGGAGAAACAACACTAGAACCACCTGCCTCGTGATCATGCGAGTGAGGTGGCACAAGAGGTGGTGGAGGAGGAATCCCTAGATCATCATCATCTAAATCTGAAGAAATATTAGCAACCAGGGGTTCCATACCCCGATCCTCAATCTGTCGGATCACCTCGTCCTCAACCTAACGCTCGAAGGCCAAAGAATCCAAAGGTCTAGTGTTCGGGACACGAGCACTGGTGTGAGCCTCATCCTCAGGTGTCCGGCTGTAAAATCCAAAAATGACTCTGGTAGAATCAAGAGTGGCCTAGAACTAAGGAGGTCGAATCAGCTACGTGAAGATGTGGCAGAGGTAGTGAGCGTAGGGTAGCTAACAACGAGCACGAAGTCCATCCAATATAGTGTCCTCTATCTCATATATTAGAATGTCTACAATGTCGAATACTGAGTGATAAACAAGGGCACCTAAGAGCCAGAGCTAAATATGAGTGGTGGCCTCTCTGTAGTCCATCCATGGTAACAAGGTCTGTCTCATCAGATCATATAAGAACTTGACTATTGTAGTAAAGTCTGCAAGAGAACACCTTGAGCGGTCTGTGAAGGGTGGCCTTAAGAGTGCTGAGACGTGGGCTATGCCACGAGCAACTCCACCGTGAGGATGATGAGGAGGGTCTGAAGATCTGTAGCAGAGATTGTGAAGCCTCGTCGCCGACTCAAGGAAACCGAATAGCTCTCTGATATGAGAAGTGTGAATAGTAACATCCTCGCGCTAAGACTACCTCTCATGACCAAAGTTGAAAGAAGGATCAACGTCATTAGTTCTTGGTTGTCTATGGTCGGTAGACTCACACGAGTCAACTCTACTTTCTCGATGATGCCCATCTTTGCAATGTGCACCCTTAAGATTCCGATAACGATAATCAACACTATCGACTATATCAAAAGGGACTGTCTCCCTGCGTCTCAAGCGGCGCAAATACGCCCACGCCTGATCGCTAGTGGCCAAGGACCGTCACAAAATGGCCACTGAATTGTTAATTTTTGTTTATCGTTCACTTACTTTACAGTCACCTCGAAATCTCTCCTGCCTGGATCCTGAACAGAACGAGCTGAACACACCTACTGGATCTACTTCTCAGTTAGGGCCAGTTCGATTGTCTAGGATTGGACCCAGAATTATTCCACCTGATGAAATCTTATATAAAATAGGTAAACAATCCAGGCAGGAACAGTTCTAGACCACCGTTCCTGAGCAACTGAACAGTGGTGTGCAATTAGGAATAGGCGTAACTATATCTGGTTCAACATTTCTTGCTGGTTCGACAACGCCTCCAGAGACGTCGCAAAATGGTGTGCAATCTGGGATTACTACTAGTTGTTCTTAATTTGAAGGTGAAGAATAAGCAAGTAGTTAGTTATACACACAACTGAAACGCATAACGGCCGGTTTGTTTCTGTTCTTCTTCCGCTATAAGGGGGTGTTTGAATACACTAGAGATAATAGTTAGTGGTTAAAATTAGTTGAGACATTCAAACACCTTAACTAATAATTTAGTTATTAGCTATTTTTGGTAAATTAGTTAATAGTTTGGTAGTTATTTATTAGCTAGCTAATTTACTAATAATTTTTAGCCAACTAACTATTAGTTCTAGTGCATTCAAACACCCCTAACTATTTAATTTTGCATGTATGTATAATTGCTTGTTTGTTTCTGAAACCTTCTTGCGGTGCTATGATATCAGCGTCGCAATTCAGAGTACAACATACGCGTACGGCGTACACGATACACAAGATTAGAGCTAGCTACGACAAACATGCCAACTGTGATCAAGTGTTTCCAAAAAAAAGTACACGGAGATCAGGGGGGGAAAATCAGCCGACAGCGCAAAACAGGGAACAAAAAAATAATCAGACAAAAACATGGCGTCGCCCGGGTTCGAACCGGAGACCTTCAGTGTGTTAGACTGACGTGATAACCAACTACACCACGACACCTCTTGCTTCTGAACGGATAAGAAAATTGTTGTGTTTGACTTTATATTCAGATGCAGAGGTATGAGATGGTTTATTATGTTTTTTTTGTAAGAACCAAGAAACCCATTTCAAACTCACATGTTGAAGAAATGCAAATAATTCTACATCAAACGTGCACCGGCAGAACTCCAGTGTACAGAGCTGTCTGGGACGGCACCGGCAAGTCGGCACGTGCCACTCACTGCCCCGCGGAGCTAGCACCCGGCACCGGACGCGGCTGAGAGCAGGTTGAGCGCCAGCATGAGCGCGACGCCGACGAACGACGACGCCAGCGCGGCGCCGCCGCGGCGGCAGAAGGAGCCGAACCTGTCGCACATCGGGTTCCACCGCGCCCGCGCGTTGCCGTTCCTTCCTAGCTCGGCCATTGACGCCGCCGCCGCGGCGCCGGTCGCCAGCAGCGCCATGACCACCTGCGGACCAGAGCAACGACAAGGAGATGACGACGGTACGGTAGTGCCGTGTGTGTGTATCCGTATGAATCGACTGGTGATGGCTTGGCATCTGTCATCACTCATCAGGCGACCTACGGTGCAGGCCTATGCGCGCGACTCGCGAGCACTACAGCAGGCTACACCGCTACAGCAACAAAGGTTTCAGTCAGGCGACTAGCTTCTTTGGACAGTGGCAATGGCAAGTCATCTCTAGGAAGCAAGGATAATGCACACATGCACTGATAGATGCACGAAGCGCCTTGTTGAATTCAGAGAAAAAACAATCATCACCATGTCAAGCATGCGCACGACCAAGCTCGCCGTAGTCCTCCGCCGCCGGACGAGCAGCACCAGGAGGTTGTACGCGGCAGCGATGGCGTTGGCTATGACGAAGTACCTGCACACAGACCAGACGAACAAAGGCATGAGCTAGCAGCAGGGGCAGTAGTACGCGACCGACGAAACTAATAACTAGACGCCGACAATAGTTCGGCAGGACGAAGGAACATGCACGAGCACGGCGCGTCAAAGCCGCCGCCCGATCGAACAGTAGAAGCCTATATTACGTACACGAACGCCGGCGTGTCGCTGAACCTGGCGGTGAAGGTCTGCGTGAGCGGGCGGGTGCCGACGATGGCGACCACCGCGGTGTAGGACTGGGCGTCGAGCGCCATCACCGCGGCGGCGGCGGCCGCGGCCAGGGCCGCCGCCGCGCGCAGCAGCACCGGCTGCAGCGCCACGAGGCTGTCCCTGAGCGGCGGCCGCTTCTTACCGCTGCAGGCCGACGTCGTCGTCGTCGTAGTGGTCGTAGCAGCGGTCCGTGGAGCGGGCGGCGGCGGCTTCTTGTCGCCGCGCTCCAGGTCCATGGTGGCCAAGAAACGTAGAACGGACGAGCAGTCAGTTGCTGCTGCAGGACGCGTGTGGGATTCGACGAACCAACAACAGGAACGAATTATATGTCGAGAAAAAAGAAAGTGGCGGGTAGTCGGTTTCCGCAAGTTTGGGTGACTTGTGCGATCGATCGACGCTCGAGTGGAAGAGCGTTGGTTTGTTCATCCAGGTGATTAGTCAAAAGGGCTTCGGATAAGCCTGTGGTACGTCTGACGGTCCGAGAAGAAACGTATGTCTCTGGTGCTGTTTCTTGAGGTTTTTGCAAAGTGGTTTTGGCAGAGGAGTGGAATAGAGACTGAAAGTATTTAGCGCGCACAGGGCAAAGGGACATGATTGAGTGGTATTCATCGGCAGATGCACCTACCAAGGAAAATGGGTACTGGCAAACGTTAACTGAGGTTTAAGAGAACACAAAGACATCAACGGGGTGGTGGCGCAGTTGGCTAGCGCGTAGGTCTCATAGCTAACTTTGAGTGATCCTGAGGTCGAGAGTTCGAGCCTCTCTCACCCCAATGTTTTTGTTTTTTTTGGACAACGTATGCCAGCAACGTTTTCATGCAAAAGCGGCATGAAAACAGAGAAAAATACAGGTCGGACATGGACAGCGTGATCTTTAAAAATTTTTGTCCAAAAGAACGTGGACACAACTCGGCATTTATCAGTCTTAAACAGCAAATGGGGACAATTGCTCTCTAAATTCTCAACAACATACATACACACAGACAGAAAAAGGCACACACTGTATTCCAACTTTTCAAGAGCCATTTGCAATGTTTTTTTTTTGTCCTCTATTCACTGATACCAAGGGCTTGGGATTTGATCACACAGTGGAAGTCAGGCAGAGGCCATATTATATACTACAAAAGAATCAAGGGTAACAAGCTACATTTTTTCCTGAGCATCCACCACACCTGCACCTCCGTTTGTTTTCGCCCCGAGCGGCGTTCGCCACGGCGCGCTATGCCGCTACGCTCTTCAGTGAGGGATTCCTTCCTCCGAGCAGCAGCCAATCGTCGTCAAACAGCAGTCTGACACAGGGGCGGACTCACCACCCAGACACCTGGCCTGGGGGCTGGCTCGTCGGCTGCAATGGACGGCTGCAATGGACAAGAGCAGGTAAGTATTGTACGCAGAAGCAAACAGCACAGGGCGCAAGCACTGACGTGGAGGATCACAGCATAATAATCGTCTAGACTTGAAGTTGCATGACATTTTTTTAGTTTTTCCCCTGTTGTGTGAAACTCTTTAGAGATGTCAACTCATTAGCTTTTTTGAACAACGGCATTTGCAGTTGCTGGCAAATCCTAATTACTCTGACCATTTCTGGTTGTGCACTGAAATGTGTTTGTTTTTTAGTATATTTTTGTTGCTATAAATTCTTCATTCATTCTGTATTTTTGTTCGTGTGAGTCTATAGTGACTAAATTATGTATTTGTTCGTGTGAGTAAAGAGTGTCTGTTGTCCGCCGACTTGTAGGCGGTTTTCTCGAAATGCAATACCTGAGGCTGTCTTTCCATCGCCAGGTTTAGGTTTTAAATTTTTTGAACTAGTACTTCCTTATCATCCTGTTGCTTATTATGCTGTGGTCAATATAGTTTCGACTGTAGCATCGAAACACTCTGTTGGTGTTTTGTCACCAAAAAAATGTCAAGCTAAGCTATGTTCATTTTTCAAAACCCAACTCTGCGTATCTAAGATATGGGAAATGACTAAATGAGATGATAAACAAGTGGGCCACATAAGATTGCAGTTGGCCCTGGCTAAATAAGTGTTGCACAGATTGGAGATAGCTCGAGACGATAGAATGTTAACGTCTGCTGAATCTTGGTTGAAGAACAGACTCAAGAAGAACTTGTTGTTGCTGTCCTCTTTGAAGCGCACTATGACTCGGATAAGGTTAAGGATTTTGTGGCTCAAAGATGGTGACGTCAATACAAAATTTTTCCATTTACATGTCAGGCACTGTAAGAGGAAAAAATTTGTGGCTACTCTGGTAGATGGGGATGTGATTCTTACCACCATGAAGACAAGGCAGCGACATTAGATGATTTTTTCTCCAATTTAATAAGGAACAATAAGGACATAGATCAAACAGTTGATTTAGAGGCGCTTGGTCTTTCTCATCATAGCCTGGCTGACCTCGATGTCCCTTGTTCTGAGCGCGAAGTGTGGGAAACTATTAAGCTTCTACCCTCAGATAAAGCTCCGAGGCCAGACGGTTTCACTGACGCTTCTATAAAGTCTGTTGAACCATAATCAAATTTGATATCATGGTTGCAGTTTCGGTCATTTGGAGTAGAAAGTTTGGTAATTTTGGAAAGCTCAATACTGCTTTTATCTCCTTGATCCCAAAGAAGGAAGAGGTTGTCCATTAAAGCATTTTCGTCCAATAAGCCTGGTACATAGTTTCGGAAAATGGATTACCAAAATTTTAGCCAACAGATTGGCCAGCAAACTTGACAAGATGGTTTCTCCAAATCAAAGTGTCTTCATTAAAGGACGTTTTATTCAAGATAACTTCATGTTGGTGCAGGAGACATCTAGGCTCCTTCATCATCAGAAAAAGACTTGTTTGCTTCTTAAACTTATATCACTAAAGCTTTTGATTCAGTATCGTGACCCTTTCTTATTGAAGTCATGAAGCAACTTGGTTTTGGACAAATCTGGAGAGATATAATTTATGGTTTATTGGCCTCCTCTTCTACTAAGTCTTGCTTAATGGCTTTCCTGGGAAACATATTATACATAGAAGAGGGCTTAGACAGGGAGATCCTCTCTCCCCGATGTTATTTATTTTGGTGATGGACATTCTGGGCCTTCTCTTTTCTATGGCTGAAGAAGTAGAGCTGCTGCAACAATTGTCAGGAACGACTAAATTTCATAGGATCCCTTTGTATGCCGACGACGTTGTCCTCTTTCTGCACCCCACTGCAATGGATATTTCCATTACCATGAATCTATTGGATTTATTTGGCAAAGCTTCAGGGCTCCATAATAATGTGCAAAAATCCAATATGTTCCCGATCCAGTGCTCTGAGGTTGATCTGATGGTGGTTCAGAATTTGTTACCTTGTGAGAGGTCCGATTTCTCTTGCAGATATCTTGGAATCCCTCTCTCCCTTCGCAAATTGACCAAAGAACAGATTTCGCCTTTCATCGATAGGTTTGCTGACCGCCTGCTAAGCTGGAAAGCAGACCTTATGACAAGGGACGGGAGAAAAGTTATGGTGCAGCATGTGCTTACAGGCATATTTGGCAATGGCCATTGATATTCCTCCTTGGGCTTTACATGCTATTAACAAGATCAGAAGGGGATTTCTATGGAGAGGTCGCAAAGATGCCAAGGGTGGACATTGCTTGATAGCCTGGGGAAGGGTATGTCGGCCTCTAGATTTAGGACAGACAAGTGGCTCTTGGGTCAGAGAGTGAGTGGTCTGGCTCATAGGTTGTTTGCAATTTTACCAAAAAGAATTGTAAACAATAGATCTGTGCTAGAGGCTTTAACCAACAGAAAATGGATCTCTGACATCAAAGGGGCCCTTTCAGTTGGAGCCATAGTGGACTACTTGCAGCTATGGGATTTTCTATCAGAAGTGGTGCTACAACCTGAAGTAGAGGATAAACATATTTTCAGTTTAGCTAGAGACGGCAAATACTCATCCAAAACAGCATATTAAGGTTTCTTTGCAGGTTCAACAGTTTTTGGCCATTATCCCTGGTATGGGAAACTTGGGCCCCCCAAAAGTGTCGTTTCTTCCTATGGCCCGACTTGCTAAGAGGGATGGATCACCCGACAAGATGCCTTTTATGTGACCAGGAAGAAGAAACCCTGGACCATCTCCTTGTCTCTTGTGTGTTTACAAGGGAGTTTTGGTTTCATCTTCTGAGACCTTTTGGCTTGGAAAGCCTGGCTCCACAGCCAGGGATGCCTTCCTTCATGAACTGGTGGGAGCAGATCTCAGGAGTCACGGCTGGTTTACCTGGAAAAGGTCTCAACTCTTTAATTGCCTTGGGAGCCTAGACAATTTGGAAGCTCCGAAACAGATGTGTTTTCGATGGATAGAATCCAAGTTTGGCCTTATCTCTTAGGTTAGCAAGGGAGGAGAGATTGTTTTGGGAAGTGGCAGGGCTAAACGGCTTTCTTACCTTGCTGCCCTAGATATATCATCCTTTTGAGTGGTTGTGTGTGTGTCTGATGGATTGTTTTCAGCTTTTTATGTTTTTGACCTCCGTAAGGAGACCTTTGTATTTGGGCCTCTCGAGCCTTTTTCCTATCTTCTTATTATAATGAGGCGCAGTCCTCTTTCGTTTTTGGAGAGAAAAAAACTAAATGAGATGATTGAGCATTGGTACTACTGTTCCCTTAAATTCTTAAGTGACCATAATTTCTGGATTTGCTTCATCTAGTTGTAAATTTTGATTTGATTTTAGCTTGTTTACAGTATGGTCAGCTATTCTCAATTTTTTCTACTCTTTACTCTCATTATGATGCATATCTATAGGTTAGACAACTACAAATTTAGTTTATGTAACTTGTGATGCTGATGTGAACTTTATGTACCTCATTGATCTGAGCCATTTGAATCAATATGTTGTTTTTAACTGACACTTCATATGGCCAAAATCTCTAATCTCGATAATCAAACTAGGATGTTATATATACAAACTGACAACCTTACAATGTACTAAAACACAAACAAAAAAACAATTCATGCTGCTTCTAACAAACCATTTTTTGTAGGAACCTGGTCCTTTAACTAGTTCCTTCAGCGGCTCTCTACAACTGTGCTACCAGCTAATGCAAGTGTGGACACCAGTGAGCTGCTCAGCGCAGGTGACATCGATGGGGATAAACTGAACTGGATCGGCTCTACTGTCCTGACTTTCAGGTCCATGACGTCTGTGATCAGGCTGGGCCGCATGATCTTTTCACTCACATCACACTCACCCTTCAGCATCTTGGCAACCATTGACATGGAGGGCCTGATCTTGGGGCTATCCTGGGTGCACAGAAGACCTATTTTCAGCAACCGACGTGCTTCCTCGGTGTCGAAATCGCGCTCCATGGTACCGTCGATGATGCTCTCAAGATCATCGGACTCCGAGAGTGTCCAGACCTGACAGAATAGCAGAAACTTCAGAAGCTTTAAAGCAGAGTTTAAGTCCTGATAGCACAAGAACTTCAGGTATTTTGAAGCTATCAAGTTTTCAAAAATAATTGGATCAATACCTAAAATCTAGGAACACAACAGACCAATCAACGGAAGTAACTCTAAGACCAACTCCAGCAGACTCCCTCTCCGTATCCCTAAAACGCGCGGCCAACACATTCTCTCTCCTCTCCGTATCCGTCTCCGTTTCCAGCAACACTCCCCATCCCACTCCGCATGCAGTCTATGACACCTGGGGCCCGCGAGCAGCCGCGCGCGCACGCAGAGAGTTGCGGAGAGGAGAGAGAAAGCGTGGAAATGGGGAGTGCAGGGACACGGCGTCTATTTTGCGGAGACGGATGCGGAGCCTGCTGGAGAGCGCAATAGTGCCTCAGACCGTGCAAAATGCGGATGCGGAGTGGAATGGGGAGTGTTGCTGGAGTTGGTCTAACCACATCAATTATGAGCAACATGAGCGTCCCTTTGGAATTCTACCAACTGTAACAAGTAGACAGTGCTTGTCCTTTCTCTAGTATGTGATTATATAAACTGATTGTTAGAACCGGACCGCTGACACATGGCGTGTCCGTCGGGGCCGCTCGCACACACGGCGCGCCCATTCAGACTGTCGGGCCGCGACACATGCGCCTGCACGTAAAGCAGCGGGTTTTAGGTCTCTTGGGCCAACAATCTCCCAAAAAGATAACCTATTAGGGGTTTGCACCCTCAACCATATAAATCATGATTGTCCACCCTCACCACACAATGTTGAAATATTCCCAACAATCTCTCACACATTGTGAGTCGAGATTTGTTTGAGAATGCACTGGACCAACCTGGCTTTGATACTAATTGTTAGAACCGGACCGCTGACACATGGTGTGTCCGTCGGGGCCGCCCGCACACACGGCGCGCCCACCCAGGCTGTCGGGCCGCCACACGCGCCCACACGTAAGCAGCAGGCTTTAGGTCTCTTGGGCCAACACCCCCCCCCCCAAAAAAAGCTAGCTTATTAGGGGTTTGCACACTCAACCATATAAACCATGCTTGTCCATCCTCACCACACAATGTGGGACTATTCCCAGCAATCTCCCTCTCACACATTGTGAGCCAAGATTTGTCTAAGAATGCACTGTGCCAACCTGGCTTTGATACCAATTGTTAGAATCGGACCGCTGACACATGGTGTGTCCGTTGGGGCCGCCCGCACACATGGCGCGCGCACCCAGGCTGTCGGGCCGCGACACACGCGCCTGCACGTAAGCAGCATGCTTTAGGTCTATTGAGCCAACACTCCCCCCCCAAAAAGCTAGCCTATTAGGGGTTTGCATCCTCAACCATATAAATCATGTTTGTCCACCCTCACCACACAATGTGGGACTATTCCCAACAATCTCCCCCTCACACATTGTGAGCCGAGATTTGTCTGAGAATGCACTGGACCAACCTGGCTTTGATACCAATTGTTAGAACCGGACAGCTGACACATGGCGTGTCCGTCGGGGCCGTCCGCACAGACGGCGCGCCCACCTAGACTGTCGGGCCACGACACACGTGCCCGCACGTATAGCAGCGGGCTTTAGGTCTCTTTGGCCAACACTCCTCCAAAAAACTAGCCTATTAGGGATTTGCACTCTTAATCATATAAACCATGCTTGCTCACTCTCACCATACAATGTGGGACTGTTCCCAACATTGATCAATTATGAAAACCGTACCTCATATGACTTTCCTTATGATCTAGATTATGTAATGTGAATAGTGGCATGTAAGCTTGCTGTCTAAACTTGGTATTCATGACCATATCCAAATAACTTACAATACTGTATGAAGCCTAAACTAATATTGGGACTGTTCTTCACCTTTTCTAGGAGGAACTGCTCGTCAAGAGGTAATGTGGGATCAGTGTGGCATCTGCCACTGACGATCTCCAGCAGCAGTACACCAAAGCTGTAGACGTCGGCCTTCTTGGTCAGCTGCCCTCGGATGGCGTACTCTGGCGCAAGATATCCTCTGAAAGAACACATGTCAACTCTTGTTTTCCTAATCATATGATGTATCTGCAAGATCAAAGGAGGAGGAAATGAGCATGGACAGGTAGTGTGCCCACTACTTACAGCGTCCCTGCAACTCTGGTGCTGATGTGTGTCATGTTGCCAGGGAAGAACTTCGCCAGCCCAAAGTCTGCTATCTTGGGTCTCAGATTTCTGTCGAGAAGGATGTTGCTCGCTTTGATGTCGCGGTGGACGATCGGTGGACGGACTTCTTCGTGGAGGTACGTGAGCCCATCGGCAACGCCAACGCAGATCTCCACCCTTGTTCTCCAGTCAAATCTGATGCCGCTGCGGGAATTACCTGAAGAACGAACACCGTGACGCATCAGAGATCCAGATTCTGGCCGACCACATGCACCACACCGCCACTGAAAATTCTAGGTTCAGGGCAATACCGAAAAGGGTTTGTGCAAGGCTGTTGTTCTCCACGTAGTTGTAGACCAGCATCTTCTGGCCTCCGTCGATGCAGCAGCCATGCAGTTTGACAAGGTTGTGGTGAGTTATGTTGGATATGACACTCAGTTCATTCAAGAACTCCTTTGTCCCTTGCCTGGACTCTGAGGAGAGCACCTTGATGGCAACTTTCTCGCCATTGTTCAGTTTTCCCTACACAGTTCAGATCAGAACATGAGCTCATAAAAAAAGGGGGCAAATTCCTGAGATTCCAGTCAGGAACATAATTGGTCCGATATCTGAACTAGGCTGCATCAGAGGTAATGGAGCAACCTACCAGGTATACACGGCCGAAAGAACCCTGTCCAAGCTTGCTTCCCGGGCAGAAATTTCCCGTGGCTTTCCTCAGCTCCTTGGACGAGTAGATTTTCACGTTGCCCGCGATTGGGATGTCTGCGAACAGGATCAAACGAACCACAACCACAGTAAAGGCTCTGAGATGCTTCAGAAGAGAAGAGCAGCTATCGGTTGGAAGTAAAAGTTTACCTTGGTCAAGCTGCACAACCTGGCTTCTGGAGTTCTTCTTCCTCCAGAACACAGGGTAGCAACCCATTGCTGTAGTTTCGAGCTCTCCTTTTTGGAGTTCAGATACGCAAAATAGATGCTGGTAGCTTATCTACCTGAGCAAGAAATCAAGTAGCGGGTTTGAAGAGACCAATCAGGAACTTCATGGTGATCGCACTCAGAAATCAAAAACTCTGTTGGTTTTAGCAACTTTACTGTTTCTGTGAAAGCTGTAGAAATAAAGAGTATTAAATCGCTTCCAAGCTTGCAGACTCATACAAAAATTTCTATAGCTAAAAGTGTGAGGTAAGATGAAAACCGATTCAAGTTCGACCAACAGAATTCGGTGCTACAGAATGTCAACTGTAGTCCTGAACGCTGAAATACTCACCTGCAGAAGAAGAAAAAAACAAGAGAAGGAAAAACTCACCTGCAGATGATCAATTGATCAGTGGACGCCGACGGGGCGAAGTCCAAGTGAAGGAGCCAAGAACATCGAGCGCCCACCGCCCAGAGGAGAGAGACGTTGCTGCAAGACCTGCAATGGCCGCGGGAGGAGAAGAAGAAGACCGCGTGGCTTGTGCCATAAATACGTGGCGATCCAGGCAAGGGAAGAGACCCACTGGGACTGACCGGGCTCGCTCCCTTCTGACCTCGGAGAGCTCAGTTTTTCCCGCAACTTGACAGGGTAAGAACCGTAAAATATATAAGCAATTCGGACTTTCAGAGACGATTCGAGCTGTTTTTTGATCTGATACGTGTGGATGCTCTGCTCTGGAGCCGTTGACTGTGGTTTGTGAGGCTGCAGTGTTCCTCTTTCACATCTTATTAATATTGGAACCCTAGAGCTAATAGTTAGCCGGCTAATAAATTATTAGATAAGTTAAGCTAGCTAATAAACTAATCGTAAGTTGTGAGCTAACTAACAATTAGATGTGGTATTAACTGAGGCTGTTTGGAATCCAACAACTAACTTTTAGAGGTTCCAAACATAACTTTAGGGCTAGTTTGGGAGCCACAAAATGGGAGGTGATTGGAGGGGATAAAATCTCCTTATTCGATTTTAAATAAGAAGGAGATTTTAGTCTCTCTAATCTCCTCCGATTTTTTACTCCCAAACTAGTCCTTAGTTACGCTAATGACAGGCTCGTAGCACACACACGAGTACAGTTGTGCAGCTTAGCTCAGGTCTTTTATTTGGGTGACATCTGTGTGCTCAAAGACCGTATGAATCGGTCATTATAAAAATCACCCTGATAAAATGGCATTTGCAAGTAGCAAAAATGGCTTTGGCCTCGGAAAAGCATGTAGTTCCTGTTAATGTTAACATCGATCCCACTGTATCGTCGTTGACTCTGCCCACACGCTTGGATTGTATTTAAAATATTTGTAAAATTCAGCCTTGGTGGTTGGGAGGCTACTGTCCGGCATGGATGAGATTTCGTGGCTTGGATTTATGGCGTACACTGGTTATTAGTCTCCTTGGAGGCTTGGATCTGAACCCTGTTCATGTGTCATCATTTGCTCTTCCTCCTTCCAGGATGGTTCGGTTTAGGCTTGTACGGTTAAATCCGAGTCTAGATTGTACAAGGGATGGTTCGGTTTAGATCTGAACCCTGTACAAGGGATGGTTCGGTTTAATCCGAGTCTAGATTAGATGAATTTATATCTTGCACCTAATCCTATAATGAGATTAAATCAATCATTTAATATATGTACCTCTCAAATCTAGTTTTTTTTGATCCATGAATTCTAATATAAACCTGTGCAATATCTCATGGATTTGTTCTATATCTATTGAGTTATGGATAAAATCCATGACTTCCATCGTTTAAAAAAAATCCAAACCCTTGTGCTGTAATTTATAATGGGTTTAACCGAATAAAAAAATTAAGTAAGCTTTGATTATTTTGTGGCATGAATTTAAGTCCAATCCATACTGTTTTTAAGTTTGATAGATAAAGGAACGGACGAATAATCAGGTCAAACTCCGTTCTTTGGATTGCACAAACGAACAATGTATTTTTTGTTAAAATTCAAAAGTGAGGGCTACTTGTGTCCCCAACGGACATTTTTTTTTCTTGACAACAGCGGGCGAGTAGACGAGAACCGGTCGCTAACATCTTCAAAGTTGAGCTCTGTACGCGATTACGAACCTTAAGCACGATCCTGTTGCTGAAACCCAAAACCGCTTTGACTTCCCGGCCAGCTGGAAAACAAGGCTCTTGAGCTGAAGCTGAGACGGTGGGATGTGGATCCAGTCTTACTTACGTTCCTGGAGCAGCCGCCTTGTCCTTTGCTGCCTGCCAAAGCTCAAAGGTCAATTTTTGCGTGCTCCCGGTGCGACCTTTAGAGATTTTCAGCCATTGTGCATTTCCTAGGTCTTGTCTTGCACACAGGGGGGGAGGGGGGAGAGGAAGGCCATCGACGACGACGGCGGCGGCGACAGCAACAACATCCATCCATCTATCCATTGATCCAGCCATGAAGGTCACAGTCGCGCTCTTCATTATCGACCTGACGTCTGTTCGTTTCGGATTAAAACAATTATTTTTGTTGTAGCTATAATTTATAAAGATAAAAAATATTATAGAAATAGTAAAAACAGTTTTAGATTAAAGTCAAGCGAACAACGCTAGCTCATCTACAGCGTTTAGACTACTACTACTCCTGGTTTAAGCGGTTGGTCAAGCTTGCGCCTGAAACCTATCCATGGCAATGAGCAGTGCCATGCGGATCTGCCACTTCCGTATCCACTCTGTTAAACACGAGCCAATTGAGCAACAGGCGAATTCCGTTGATTTTGTCAGGGCGGCGAAAGCCAAACGGGGGGGGGGGGGGGGGGTTGTTCTCACCGATCGTCGTGTTGTTTTTTTATATAAATAAATAAAAGTAGGGTTTACCTCCGTCCAGAAAAAAAAACTCATCATGTATGCATGGGTTAACGAAGCGGCCTAGTCTCAAATTATATTTCACTACGTCATTACTGGTCAGTTATTTCAGACCGCTCACGAAAAAAATGTTCCATCATAGTTGATCATCGCTCGGTCTTGCCTCTCCTCCCAAAGCCAATAGTTTCGTTTTAAAAAAGAGAAAAGGAAAAGATTTGACAAGATCAAAAGGTCCAAGTCTGTGTTACTCGTTGTTTTTTTTTAATAGATGCCAACTCAAGAGTGGTCACCAAAGGGCCAAACCGTCTACTAATGTTGGTGTCCTTAACTTTGTGGCCAGCAGATATGATCGTGTAAAATACTGTTTATAGATTGCACTATTTGTTGTTGGATCTTTTATGGGCTTGGCCCATTTATTGAATAAACTCTATGGTGTGTAATGGTGGAGAATACCAATAGTACCAGGCAGGCAGGCGAGCGGGCGTGGTGTGGTTGTGTTAATTTTTAGCACTCACTAACCGCGTACGTCAGCCGAGTGACTCTGTATCTTCGTCTGCCGAGTGACCCTGTCTCTTCGTCAGCCAGCCGAGTGACCCTTCTCCTTCAGCTGCCGACTTATGGCGTGACTCGGCAAGAGCTGGCCGACTCATGGCATAACTCGGCTAGAGCTGGCCGACTCTTGGCGTGACTCGGCGACCTTTCTCCTTCAGCTTCCCTCTGCGAGAGGTTAAATAGAGGAGCACCCCTGTCACTCGGTACACGCGAGAAAACACTTTCAGAACACAATCCAGCAGCCGAGTGAGGGTATTTCCATCTCGTGAATCTGCGCGCACAGAGAAGCGAGAGGGCAGGTGCCTCCGGAGCCCTTGCCGTTCGAGACCTTGCACGAGGGATCGGCAATTAGGTTTTTGGGGAGCGTCTACGCGACTGCCCAAAACATCTTCAACATGACAAAGGAAGCTGGCCAAGGATCTGGATCATCAGAGCGCATAGGAGGGTATGATCAGTTTATTTACTTACTGTTTTGTGTTCTGGAGATTATATATGTTTCATATTTTCATCTATGCTGTTTCATAGTTACGAATGATTTTATCTTATCTGTTCTGTCTTATTATAATATGATAGATCTGTCTGTTTTAATTTTTCAGTCATGCTATTTATGTTTCTATCTGTTTACTTTCATTTGTTCAGTCAGTATACATGTTTATCGTATTTATATGATTTATATAATTCACATGCTCTATGTTCTCTTGATTCATACTGGTATGGATCAATTTGAGATCACAATTTCTATGGTTAATTATTTGTTATATGTCATCATCATAATGTTGATTTATGGAATTAAAATAATACGGAAAATGCCTATATTTCTAACAATCCAAAAACCTAATGTTAGGCATTTTTCTGTCAGAGGTTTTGCTGCTGTGCTAAAGCCTGATCCTTTTGATGGTAAAAACTTCTTGATATGGAAAGCTAAAATGGAATTGTGGCTAACTGCAATGTCTTGTTTTCATGCCGCTGAGGGCAAGCCTGCAAACTTACCTCCTGAGGATGAGGCTAAGTTTAAGGCTGAAGACAACCTCTTTCGAGGAGCAGTAATTAGCGCACTGGATACAAAATTCCAGAAAAGCTATATCATCCTTCCCACGGGGAAAGAGCTGTGGGATGCTCTTGTTGGAAAGTTTGGAGTTACTGACGCTGGCAGCGAGCTGTATCTCATGGAGCAGCTGTATGACTACAAGATGGTTGAGAACCGATCTGTAGTGGAACAGGCTCATGAGTTTCAGGCACTAGCTAAGGAACTCGAACTTTTTCCTTGTCCTTTGCCTGACAAGTTTGTGGCTGGCGGTATAATCGCCAAGTTGCCACCTTCTTGGAAGGACTTTGCTACCTCTCTCAAACATAAGAGACAAGAGTTCAATGTGGAAGAGCTCATTGGTACTCTTGATGTTGAGGAAAGAGCTAGATCAAAGGACAATGGAAAAGGTGTGGAGACCTCTACTGCTAATGTGGTGCAGAAGAGAAACTTCCGCAAGTTTAACAAGAAGAAAAACCAAAACAAACCAGAGAACGCAAATAAACCTGTTCATACAGCACAGTTTAAAAAGAAGAACAACAACAACAAGGGAAAGGGAGGTTGCTTTGTCTGTGGCAGTGATCAACATTGGGCAAGAGAGTGCCCTGATCGCAAGTTCACTCAAGACAAGAAATCAGCTAATGTTGTAACCACTGAAACTGAAGGAGGAACATCTGGGTATGGTAATTCTTTACCATTTGTTCTTTCAGTCTGTAATTCACCTGAGTGGTGGATGGACAGTGGTGCAAACATTCATGTGTGTGCTGATGCCTCTATGTTCACTTCCTATCAGGTCGGGAGGTCTGGCGCCTTGTTGATGGGAAATGGGTCGCGTGCTCATGTTCTTGGTGTTGGTACGGTCATTCTGAAGTTTACTTCGGGAAAGACGGTGCCATTGAAGAGCGTGCAGCATGTGCCCTCTATCAAGAAGAATCTCGTTAGCGCGTCTATGCTATGTCGAGATGGATACAAAGTTGTTCTTGAGTCTAATAAATGTGTTGTGTCGAAACATGGTACTTTTGTTGGTAAAGGATATGACTGCGGAGGCTTGTTCCGCTTATCACTGCATGATGTGTGTAATAAACTGGTGAATTCTGTTCATTTTTCTGATGAGTCAGATTTATGGCATTCACGTTTTTGTCATGCAAGCTTTGGCTGTCTTATGCGGTTAGCAAATATAAATTTAATTCCTAAATTTAACTTGGTCAAAAAGTCTAAGTGCCATGTGTGTGTTGAATCAAAACAACCCCGCAAGCCTCACAAGGCTGCTGAGGCGAGGAGTTTGGCACCTCTAGAACTTGTTCATTCTGATCTGTGCGAGATGAATGGAATTTTGACCAAAGGTGGTAAAAGATACTTTCTCACTTTTATAGATGACTCCACTAGATTTTGCTATGTGCATCTCTTAAAAACAAAAGATGAAGCGTTCAATTATTTTAAGGCCTATAAAGCTGAAGTTGAGAACCAACTTGAGAGGAAAATAAAACGGTTAAGGTCTGATCGAGGTGGAGAATATTTCTCTAATGTGTTCGATGAGTTCTGCGTGGAACATGGTATTATTCATGAGAGGACACCGCCATTCTCACCACAATCCAATGGGATTGCTGAAAGGAAAAACCGCACTCTAACAGATTTGGTGAATGCCATGTTGAGTACAGCGGGATTATCCAAGGCATGGTGGGGTGAGGCGATTTTGACAGCATGTCATGTCCTGAATAGAGTTCCAACAAAGAACAAAGAGATCACACCATTCGAGGAATGGGAAAAGAGAAGATTAAATCTCTCATATTTGCGCACTTGGGGTTGCTTGGCTAAAGTGAATGTGCCAATCAACAAAAAGCGTAAACTTGGGCCTAAAACTGTTGACTGTATATTCCTTGGATACTCTTTTCACAGCACTGGGTATAGGTTCTTAATTATAAAATCTGATGTGCCTGATATGTATGTTGATACTATCATGGAATCAAGAGACGCAACATTTTTTGAGAATGAGTTTCCCATGAAGAATACACCTAGTGATACAAGTCATGAGACTATAATTCCCCATGAGCACGAACTGTCGATTCCTATAGATCATGCTGAGGATTCTCACGTGCACATCCCTGAGGAGGATGACACTATAGTCACTCGAAAGAGCAAGAGACAGAGGGTTGCAAAATCCTTTGGTAATGACTTTATAGTGTGCCTTGTGGAAGACACACCAACTACCATTAGTGAGGCATATTCCTCTCCTGATGCTGACTTATGGAAGGAAGCAGTAAGGAGTGAGATGGAATCTATTATGTCTAATGGAACTTGGGAGGTCGTTGACCGTCCTTATGGTTGTCAACCTATAGGTTGCAAATGGATCTTCAAGAAAAAGCTTAGGCCTGATGGTACAATCGAGAGGTACAAGGCAAGGCTTGTGGCCAAAGGATATACCCAAAAGGAGGGTGAAGATTTCTTTGATACCTACTCACCAGTGGCTCGATTGACTACAATTCGCACATTAATAGCTGTGGCAGCCTCTTATGGTCTTATCATTCATCAGATGGATGTTAAGACAGCTTTCCTAAATGGAGAGTTGGATGAGGAGATCTATATGGATCAGCCAGAAGGGTTCATTGCGGATGGTCAAGAGAACAAGGTGTGCAGGTTGATAAAATCATTGTATGGCCTAAAACAAGCACCTAAGCAATGGCATGAAAAGTTTGATAATACTCTTACAGCAGCTGGCTTTGTTGTAAATGAATCTGACACGTGTGTATACTATCGGTATGGTGGGGGTGAGTCTGTTATGCTGTGCCTTTATGTTGATGACATTTTGATCTTTGGATCAAATCTCAATGTGATTGAGGAAGTTAAAAATCTTCTATCGAGCAATTTCGAGATGAAAGATTTGGGAGAAGCTGATGTCATTCTAAACATCAAGCTTGTTAGAGAAGCTGATGGTGGGGTAACTTTGTTACAATCCCATTATGTGGAAAAGGTATTGAGTCGCTTTGGTTTTAGTGACTGTGATCCTGCTCCAACACCTTATGATCCCAATGTGCTATTGAGAAAGAATCGGAGAATAGCAAGGGATCAATTGACATACTCCCAAATCATTGGCTCGCTCATGTACCTTGCAAGTGCAACAAGGCCAGACATCTCTTATGCTGTGAGTAAGCTAAGTCGGTTTGTGTCGAAACCAGGAGATGATCACTGGCGTGCTCTTGAGAGAGTGTTGCGGTATTTGAAAGGTACTATGACATACGGTATTCATTATACCGGAAACCCAAAAGTGCTAGAAGGCTATTGTGATGCCAACTGGATTTCTGATGCTGATGAGCTTTATGCCACAAGCGGATATGTGTTTCTGTTTGGAGGTGGCGCTGTTTCCTGGAAGTCTTGCAAGCAGACTATCTTAACGAAGTCTACAATGAAAGCAGAACTCGCAGCATTAGACACTGCTGGGGCTGAGGCCGAGTGGCTTCGTGATTTCCTATTGGACTTACCGGTAGTTGAAAAACCGATACCGGCTATTTCCATGAACTGTGACAATCAAACGGTGATTACAAAGGTTAACAGTTCTAGGAATAACATGAAGTCTACAAGGCATGTTAAGAGGAGATTGAAATCTGTCAGAAAGTTGAAAAACTCCGGAGTTATAACTGTGGATTATGTCCACACATCGAATAATCTGGCAGATCAATTCACTAAGGGTCTATCACGCAATGTGATAGAAAGTGCATCGAGGGAAATGGGTATGAGACCCATGTGAGATCTACTCTAGTGGTAACCTGCTCTATGTGATCGGAGATCCCGTGAAGTAGAGTGGAGAAACAAGCTAGGAGTAGATTGTGAGGAAAGATCCCTTCTTTAACTCATTTCTGATGCACATCTTTCCTATCTGTAAGGCAGGATGGTTTTTACCTTAATGTATTCCAAGAGTCTTATAAAGGTGAGATGTTGTCCTACAGAACATCTTCAGAGGAATACACCTATATGAGTCAGACTTCTAGTCACAGTCTATGGGACTTGGGTAATCCCTAAATACTCATGAAAGGCACTGAAGTGTGACTTATATGCTTCTAAACAGCGGGAATACCCTTTTGCAGCCTAGTATCAGCAAAGGATTTGAGTGAATCTTATTTCGCACAAAACTGTCAATTCAAGGCATAGTCCATTGTTCAGTTGTGAATGAGTGAAACTCTTATTCTAGATGGATGTTCAACTTAACAGTCTCCATCGAAACACTGGTATATCAAAGGATTGTGATTCTGATACTTCATCATTACATACCCTAGAGTTTGGTGGGGATTGTTGGATCTTTTATGGGCTTGGCCCATTTATTGAATAAACTCTATGGTGTGTAATGGTGGAGAATACCAATAGTACCACATTGGAAGTCCAAGGGTCTTTTGCCTTGACTTATATGGTGGGATTTATTCCACTTAACTTGAGAAGTCAAGAATAGGACAAGGGTGTGCCACACGCGCGCGCGCGCCGCCGCCGCCGCCGGCCGGGCCGGGCCGGGCGTGGCGTGGCGTGGCGAGGCGAGGCAGGCAGGCAGGCGAGCAGGCGTGGTGTGGTTGTGTTAATTTTTAGCACTCACTAACCGCGTACGTCAGCCGAGTGACTCTGTCTCTTCGTCTGCCGAGTGACCCTGTCTCTTCGTCAGCCAGCCGAGTGACCCTTCTCCTTCAGCTGCCGACTTATGGCGTGACTCGGCAAGAGCTGGCCGACTCATGGCATAACTCGGCTAGAGCTGGCCGACTCTTGGCGTGACTCGGCGACCTTTCTCCTTCAGCTTCCCTCTGCGAGAGGTTAAATAGAGGAGCACCCCTGTCACTCGGTACACGCGAGAAAACACTTTCAGAACACAATCCAGCAGCCGAGTGAGGGTATTTCCATCTCGTGAATCTGCGCGCACAGAGAAGCGAGAGGGCAGGTGCCTCCGGAGCCCTTGCCGTTCGAGACCTTGCACGAGGGATCGGCAATTAGGTTTTTGGGGAGCGTCTACGCGACTGCCCAAAACATCTTCAACATGACAAAGGAAGCTGGCCAAGGATCTGGATCATCAGAGCGCATAGGAGGGTATGATCAGTTTATTTACTTACTGTTTTGTGTTCTGGAGATTATATATGTTTCATATTTTCATCTATGCTGTTTCATAGTTACGAATGATTTTATCTTATCTGTTCTGTCTTATTATAATATGATAGATCTGTCTGTTTTAATTTTTCAGTCATGCTATTTATGTTTCTATCTGTTTACTTTCATTTGTTCAGTCAGTATACATGTTTATCGTATTTATATGATTTATATAATTCACATGCTCTATGTTCTCTTGATTCATACTGGTATGGATCAATTTGAGATCACAATTTCTATGGTTAATTATTTGTTATATGTCATCATCATAATGTTGATTTATGGAATTAAAATAATACGAAAAATGTCTATATTTCTAACATTTGTAAGGTAAGGTTCAATATAGGAGACAATATAGATAAAACGGTTGGAGATAGACTTCGGTTCTAAATTATACATTTAACTTCTCGTGAGAGCGGTTAAACAAAAAAAAAACATCTCCTTTGCAGATAAGGCTAAGGTTCGAAAATATACAGTTATCTATACTGGTCAACCTATAGTTTTGCACGTGTGAAGTCATCAGTCAAATAAGTTGTTCCCTTTAGATTAGAGTCAGTTGTTCGGGAGTACTGTATCTTTAATTTATAAAGCACATTATAAAAACAGTAAAAGCCTTTTCGCATTAAAGTCAAGGGGACAACTACTTTAGCCTTTGGAGACAGGGTCGAGTGGTCGACCAGGCCTATTGGATTGTACAGGCCAAGACGGAAAGTTAACTGAAAGTCCGTGTCAGTGAGTTATGTGCTAGATTCGCCAGAAAGGAATCTGCACCTGCATCCGGTTGGCGACGCGCTTGCCCCAGCTGGTTGAGCTAACAGTGGTGCCACGCAGAAGAACACACTCAAGCTCAAAGTAAAAAAGAACAAAAAGCATTATGTCCAAATTTCAGTGGTTTTCTCTTTTTTTTATTAAAGAAAAGTCTCGTTGGCAAAATAAAGCCACAAAAGTAAGCTACAGTTTGAGAGCATGTATCTCTCTGGCTTTTATGCTGTGGAAAAGCCTACCAAGGATGATCTCGCACGTGTGAGCGCATGCAGCCGAAGAAAAGTGAACTGGACTGGAGGTGCACGTCAATTTCGCGCCTGCCAGGTTCAGTCACAGAGAATCCAGCCAGCCGCCGCAGCGTCTGCATCCAGTCGGCGGGCGTGTTTGCCCGCTTTCCGTCTTCTCTTCTATTAGTTTGTTCCTTAGTAATTAGGTTCTCGGATTGATGGGGATCGAGAAATGGAAACATGATACACGGTACGCTACAAAAACTAAGATTTAATATTACTGAAACAAGGTTATTCTCACGTTCCTGGAACAGAAAGAATGTTTCTGGAACGAGGAACATGGCCAAGTTCTCGGCTCCCGGTTACTAAGATTTGTTCTGGCTTCTGCTTTTTCACATAGGTGCTTGCTCAGCATTATTAGGAATCAAGCATCGCACTCAGCTTTGTTCTCTTTTGACAAAATTCTGCACGAGCTCGACTTGATATACCATGTAACTTTAGCCACGTCTTGTTGGCTTCGATACAGAACCAAACACTCGTTGTGTACCGTCTGGTGGCTAGAGTCGAACGGTCCGCGACGCTACTGAAGTGGGTTCTTGTTTACATGCCAGACAGTCCATGCTCTAGATATCAGACGACAAGTGTTCTCATGTTCATCTTCTTCGCGAAAAACCCTAGAACCAACCTCTCAAGAGGGACCCCATCAGCCATCAGGGAGGAGAGTTCCAAGGCATGCCCCAGAATCGATAGGCCACCCGGGATTAGAGATGACAATCGGACGGGTAGTACACTGATATATAGTTCGTGAATCCATACCGGCGAGACAAAACTCAACACATACTCGTACCCATAAAATGTTCGTGGGTATGGATCTGTATCCGTATCCGTATCGGCCGAATATCCGCTATCCGGAGGATACCCATTACCTGCCCGCTCACTACAGTTTTAGTATTCAACACCAAACAACAATTTTATCACATTTCAAAATAATTATCATTTCAGCAATAAAGAACTAAGTCTAATAGAGATAGAGATTCATGGTTAAGGGAAAAGGCTAAACTAAGTCTAGATTACTCCTATACAATAAAGAACAATAAAGAACGAAGGAAATAGACCTTTGGTCTGTTGCGTATTATGCACGCTTTAATAATCTCTTATATTAAAAGCTCACCCGGTTTGGAGGCCTGTCCACGTTCTGCGGCCTCCGCGCCATCCATCTCATGACGCGTGCCACCGGTGGCCACACGCGTGTCTTCTGTGGTCGTCGACGTGACCTCGCTTTCAACGGACGCCAAATTTCCAGCTACAGCCATACCACATGTCCACATCACTCTCCCGGTCTCCCCTCAGACTTCTCTCTCCCACACCGTCCCTCTAGCCTCCCGAGCGCCGCCATAGTCGCTCGCCTCTGTCTCTCTCTCCCCCTCCGGCCCCACTTCGTCGCGCCCATCGTGACCCAAGACCCTGACCTCAACGGCGGCGGATCGGGGGCCGACGACGGTGCGCTAGGCAGTGGCGGCAGCAGCTTCCCCTCCTCCGACGTCGCCTCTCCACTCTTTCCATCCTTCGCCGTCACGGTCGTGTCTCAGTCTAATGCCCAACTGCTGGGTCCGATCGGAGGCTTCTTCAGAATCTACGATTACACACGCACATACTCTCTCTCTCTCTCTTATCTGTGTGATGTTGGTTTGGTTGGTGCTGCGCGGGTGTACCCGCTGTTCGTGACGACGGGCGTTGTCATTGGCATCTGCGGATTTCGGCTCTTCCAGAACATCACCGGGAACCTAGAAGTCAAGTCCGGATCTATACTTTTAACTCCTTTTGCATGTTCGATTCTTGCAGTAGATGTGCTACTCCAGCTGGAGCAGGGTAGATATGCTTGATTTGGGTGCTTTCTTGAAGTTGAAGTGGCCTATATGTAGTTCAAGTTCAATAGTCGCTCTATTTCTTCCTTTTCTGTAAGGTTGAACCCATAGCGTTACTATGGCTCCCATCCATAGCGCTATGTAATAGGAGGGATTCTACTGCAACTTAATGTCTACGATAACCTTAAGGATTAGATCCTGCTAACTAAATAATTGCATGTCATTCTTATCTCCGCACAAGTTTTAAGGCTTGCAATTGTTCGTGAGGTACACATATAACTAAGTTTTCACTTTCTGGTTCTCATTTTGCATTAACATGTGTCTGCCATTTTCGTTGACATGTTTTCACCATTTTTATCTTCTGGTTGTCATTTTCAGGTGAACGGAGAGATCTATAACAATGATGAATTGAAAGCTAAGTTTAAAACTCGTGAATTCCAAATTGGTAGTGATTGTGAAGTTGTAGCCCATCTTGTACGTTATATATTTATACCCTTTTAACAGTGGCATAACTTTTCCCAATGATTTAATTATCTCCATCGAAGCATTGTGTTCTCTCTTATAAAGTTATTTAAGCTTGGCATTGAGACCTTTTAATTGATTTAATATCTTCTTTACACAGTACGAAGAATATGGGGAAGAATTTGTGGATATGTTGGATGGAATGTTCTCCTTTGTTCTTCTTGATACACATCAAAAAAGCTTGATTGCAGCTTGTGATGCTATTGCCATCTGTTCTTTATACATGGGGTGTGGTCTTGATGGTATGTAAAGCAAAACTGATTGTTTTGCCCTTCTGAAGAAAATCAGGCATGAATTATGTTTTTGATTCATTACACCAAACAAAACTTCTAGGATCAGTTTCGTAAAACTACCCGAGGCATCTATTTCAAACCTTACAACAATCTGCATGGGCACACTATTTGTGTGATTGGAAGGTGGGTCCTGAAAGTCGCCTAGAGGGGGGGTGAATAGGGCGAATCTGAAATTTAACAACTTAAGCACAACTACAAGTCGGGTTAGCGTTAGAAATATAAAGAAGTCCGAGAGAGGGTGTAAAAACAAATTGCAAGCGAATAAGAAGTGAGACACAAGGATTTGTTTTACCGAGGTTCGGTTCTTGCAAACCTACTCCCCGTTGAGGTGGTCACAAAGACCGGGTCTCTTTCAACCCTTTCCCTCTCTCAAACGGTCCCTCGGACCGAGTGAGCTTCTCTTCTCAATCAAACGGGAACAAACTTCCCCGCAAGGACCACCACACAATTTGTGTCTCTTGCCTCAGTTACAATTGAGTTGTTCACAAGAAACAATGAAAGAAAGAAGCAATTCAAGCGCAAGAGCTCAAATGAACACAACAAATCTCTCTCACTAATCACTAAAGCTTTGTGTGGAATTGGGAGAGGATTTGATCTATTTGGTGTGTCTAGTATTGAATGTTATAGCTCTTGTAAGGTGTAGAAGTGTAGAAACTTGGATGCCATTGAATGTGGGGTGGTTGGGGTATTTATAGACCCAACCACCAAAAATGGTCGTTGGAAGTGTGCTGTCGCATGGCGCACCAGACAGTCCGGTGTGCCACCGGACACTGTCCGGTGCGCCAGCCACGTCAGCAGACCGTTGGGGTTCGATCGTTGGAGTTCTGACTTGTGGGGCCTCTGGGCTGTCTGGTGGTGCACCGGACAGGTCCTGTAGACTGTCTGGTGCGCCAACTGCGCGTCCTCTGACATATGCGCGCGCAGGCGCGCATTTAATGCGTTGCAGTCGACTGTTGCGCGCGAAGTAGTCGTTGCCTCCGCTGGCACACCGGACAGTCCGGTGAAATATAGCGGAGCGCCCTTGGAAATTCTCGAAGGTGAAGAGTTCAGCCTCGAGTGCCCTGGTGCACCGGACACTGTCCGGTGGCACACCGGACAGTCCGGTGCGCCAGACCAGGGTGCCTTTCGGGTTGCCTTTTGCTCGCTTTGTTTGAACCCTTTCTTGGTCTTTTTATTGGCTTATGGTGAACCTTTGGCACCTGTAAAACTTATAGACTAGAGCAAACTAGTTAGTCCAATTATTTGTGTTGGGTAATTCAACCACCAAAATCAATTAGGAAATAGGTGTTAAGCCTAATTCCCTTTCAATCTCCCCCTTTTTGGTGATTGATGCCAACACAAACCAAAGCAAGTATAGAAGTGCATAATTGAACTAGTTTGCAGAATGTAAGTGCAAAGGTTACTTAGAATTGAGCCAATATAAATTCTCATAAGATATGTATGGATTGTTTCTTTATATTTAACATTTTGGACCACGCTTGCACCACATGTTTTGTTTTTGCAAATACTTTAGTAAATTCTTTTCAAAGTCTTTTTTTGCAAATAGTCAAAGGTAAATGAATGAGATTTTGAGAAGTATTTTCAAGATTTGAAATTTTTCTCCCCTGTTTCAAATGCTTTTCCTTTGATTAAACAAAACTCCCCCTATATAAGATCCTCCTCTTTGTGTTCAAGAGGGTTTTAAGATACCAATTTGAAAATACTATTTTCTCCCCCTTTTGAACATAATGAGATACCAATTTGAAAACATCATTTAAAATAGGTGGTGGTGCGGTCCTTTTGCTTTGGGCTAATACTTTCTCCCCCTTTGGCATGAATCGCCAAAAACGGATACTTGAGTGAAATATAAGCCCATTTGTTAACTACTTTCTCCCTTTTGGTAAACAAAATAGGAGTGAAGATTATACCAATGACGGAGAGTTGCTCGGAGTGACGGCGAAGGATGAGTTATGGAGTGGAGTGGAAGCCTTTGTCTTCGCCGAAGACTCCAATTCCCTTTCAATATACCTATGACTTGGTTTGAAATTCACTTGAAAACACATTAGTCATAGCATATAAAAGAGACATGATCAAAGGTATATTAATGAACTATGTGTGCAAGACATCAAAAGAAATTCCTAGAATCAAGAATATTTAGCTCATGCCTAAGTTTGGTAAAAGTTTGTTCATCTAGTGGCTTGGTAAAGATATCGGCTAATTGTTCCTTAGTGTTAATATATGCAATCTTGATATCTCCCTTTTGTTGGTGATCCCTTAAGAAATGATACCGAATGGCTATGTGTTTAGTGCGGCTATGCTCAACGGGATTATCCGCCATGCGAATTGCACTCTCATTATCACATAGAAGAGGAACTTTGGTTAATTTGTAACCATAGCCCCTAAGGGTTTGCCTCATCCAAAGCAATTGCGCGCAACAATGGCCTGCGGCAATATACTCGGCTTCGGCGGTAGAAAGAGCTACGAAATTTTGCTTCTTTGAAGCCCAAGACACCAAGGATCTTCCCAAGAATTGGCAAGTCCCCGATGTGCTCTTTCTATTAATCTTACACCCCGCCCAATCGGCATCCGAGTAACCAATTAAATCAAAAGTGGATCCCCTAGGATACCAAAGCCCAAACTTAGGAGTATGAACTAAATATCTCAAGATTCGTTTTACGGCCGTAAGGTGAGCTTCCTTAGGGTCGGCGTGGAATCTTACACACATGCATACGGAAAGCAAAATATCCGGTCGAGATGCACATAAATAGAGTAAAGAACCTATCATCGACCGGTATACCTTTTGATCGACGGATTTACCTCCCGTGTCGAGGTCGAGATGCCCATTGGTTCCCATGGGTGTCTTGATGGGCTTGGCATCCTTCATCCCAAACTTGTTTAGAATGTCTTGAATATACTTTGTTTGGCTAATGAAGGTGCCCTCTTGGAGTTGCTTCACTTGAAATCCTAAGAAGTACTTCAACTTCCCCATCATTAACATCTTGAATTTCTGTGTCATGATCCTACTAAATTCCTCACATGTAGATTCGTTAGTAGACCCAAATATGATATCATCAACATAAATTTGGCATACAAACAAATCATTGTCAAGAGTTTTAGTAAATAAAGTAGGATCGGCTTTTCCGACTTTGAAGCCATTAGTGGTAAGAAAGTCTCTTAGGCATTCATACCATGCTCTTGGGGCTTGCTTGAGCCCATAAATCGCCTTAGAGAGTTTATACACATGGTTAGGATACTCACTATCTTCAAAGCCGGGAGGTTGCTCAACATAGACCTCTTCCTTGATTGGTCCATTGAGGAAGGCACTTTTCACGTCCATTTGGTAAAGCTTAAAGCCATGGTAAGTAGCATAGGCAAGTAATATACGAATTGACTCAAGCCTAGCTACGGGTGCATAGGTTTCACCGAAATCCAAACCTTCGACTTGTGAATATCCTTTGGCCACAAGTCGGGCTTTGTTCCTTGTCACCACACCATGCTCATCTTGCTTGTTGCGGAAGACCCACTTGGTTCCTACAACATTTTGATTAGGACGTGGAACTAAATGTCATACCTCGTTCCTAGTGAAGTTGTTGAGCTCCTCTTGCATCGCCACCACCCAATCCGAATCTTGTAGTGCTTCCTCTACCCTGTGTGGCTCAATAGAGGAAATAAAAGAATAATGCTCACAAAAATGTGCAACACGAGATCTAGTGGTTACCCCCTTATGAATGTCGCCGAGGATGGTGTCGACGGGGTGATCTCGTTGGATTGCTTGGTGGACTCTTGGGTGTGGCAGTCTTGGTTCTTCATCCTCCTTGTCTTGATCATTTGCATCTCCCCCTTGATCATTGTCGTCATCTTGAGGTGGCTCTTCTTGTTGATCTTCTCCTTCATCAACTTGAGCCTCATCCTCATTTTGAGTTGGTGGAGATGCTTGCGTGGAGGAGGATGGTTGATCTTGTGCATTTAGAGGCTCTTCGGATTCCTTAGGACACACATCCCCAATGGACATGTTCCTTAGCGCGATGCACGGAGCCTCTTCATCACCTATCTCATCAAGATCAACTTGCTCTACTTGAGAGCCGTTAGTCTCATCAAACACAACGTCACAAGAAACTTCAACTAGTCCTGAGGACTTGTTAAAGACTCTATATGCCCTTGTGTTTGAATCATATCCTAGTAAAAAGCCTTCTACTGTCTTAGGAGCAAATTTAGATTTTCTACCTCTTTTAACAAGAATAAAGCATTTGCTACCAAAGACTCTAAAATATGAAATACTGGGCTTTTTACCGGTTAGGAGTTCATATGATGTCTTCTTGAGGATTCGGTGTAGATACAACCGGTTGATGGCGTAGCAGGCGGTGTTGACCGCCTCGGCCCAAAACCGATCCGAAGTCTTGTACTCATCAAGCATGGTTCTTGCCATGTCCAGTAGAGTTCGATTTTTCCTTTCCACTACACCATTCTATTGTGGGGTGTAGGGAGAAGAGAACTTATTCTTGATGCCCTCCTCCTCAAGGAAGCCTTCAATTTGAGAGTTCTTGAACTCCGTCCCGTTGTCGCTTCTTATTTTCTTGATCCTTAAGTCGAATTCGTTTTGAGCCCGTCTCAAGAATCCTTTTAGGATCTCTTGGGTATGAGATTTTTCCTGCAAAAAGAACACCCAAGTGAAGCGAGAATAATCATCCACAATAACTAGACAGTACTTACTCCCGCCGATGCTTAAGTAAGCAATCGGGCCGAATAGGTCCATGTGTAGGAGCTCCAGTGGCCTGTCAGTCGTCATGATGTTCTTATGCGGATGATGAACACCAACTTGCTTTCCTGCTGCTGGTTTTGGCATCTTCAGTATCATGTACGTGTAATGCGGAATGGCCATGAATTTTGTCAATCCCGGCCTCCCGATGATGGCGTTGTACCCGCAGTCGAAGTTCGCCACTTCGAACCTCAGGAACTCGGTTCTGTAGTTATCCGGAGTTCCGAAGGTGACGGGCATGTAGATGTGGCCCAGCGGGTATTCTCCCTCAGTCGGCACGATGCCGAAGAATGGAGTATCGGACTCGTGGAGCTCTTTGAGGTGAACTCCCAAGCCTTGGAGTGTCTGGGGAAGGTGACGTTGATGTTGCTCCCCCCGTCCACTAACACCTTCTTCGCCCTACTCTCTCGGATCACCGGATCGACGAGGAGCGGGTATTTGCCTGGGTGGTCGAAGTTGAGCCATTGATCCGCCCGAGTGAAAGTGATCGGATGCTTCGACCACCGGTATGGGGCGGGAGGACCAGTGGTCGCCACCAATATCTGGCGATCGTTGAGCTTTTGTTGTCTTCTATTCTCCTGCGATCCGTGTCCGCCGAAGATGACGTTGACCTCCCTGTCAACGCACGGGAAAGCTCCTCCTCCTCCCTCCTCCTGCTGCTGGGGTTGTCGTGGTTCTTCTGGCCCTCCCCGCGACAGAGGAGGAGGTAGAGGTTGGAAGGGTCGACCATGCCCGATGGAGTGCTTGAAGTCCCGGCAGTTCTGAAGAGTGTGGCGCATGTCCTTGTGGTACGGGCACTGGGCGTCGAGGATGTCATCTAGCGTGCACTCGCCTCCGCGAGGTCCTCCCCGGGCACGAGAGGCTGGTGGTCCGGCGGCGTGTACTTCTTCACGAGGTCTCTTCTCCCAGCGTTTGTCGGGTTGCTAGTTCGCGTCGCGTCGTGGTGCTGCCGGTGCGGACTTCGCTCCTCCGATGAGGTCCTGGGCTCGCTCGTCGGCGGTGATGTAGAGGTCGGCTTCCCGGAACAGCTCCTCGGAGGTAGTCGGCGCCTTCTGCAATATGGCTCGGACGAAGGCCGAGTCGTTGGATCCTCTGTAGAAGTCCTCGATCACGGCCGCCTCCGTGACCTCAGGGATACAATTTCTCATGGTCTGGAACCTTTTGAGGTATGACCGGAGAGTTTCGTCCCCCCGGCGCTTGATGGATTTGAGGTCCCACGGTTGCGTCGGTTTGTCGGAGAGGGACTGAAAATTGGCGGTGAAGTGTCGACTGAAGTCGCCCCAGTCGTCGATGCAGTGTCGGGGTAGATGTCGCAGCCATTGCAGCGCGTCTTGCCCGAGGACAATGGGTAAGTATGCGGTCATCACGTCCTCGGACGCCCCGGCGGCCCGAGCAGCGGTGGTGTAGACGGCTAACCAGCCCCTTGGATCCTGCTTAGGTTCATATTTGTCGACATTGGATACCTTGAAGTTAGGGGGCCATTGAATGGCCCTAAGGCATGGAGTAAGAGCAGATACTCCACACGTATCCTCTTGTCGTCGGGGATGATGTCTGTCTCGGGGAGGGGAGTAGTTGTGGTTCCTCGACCGTCCCCGGGTAGTGCCGCCAGTTGAGGCTGTTGCCGACTCAATTCTGGTGGCCTGGCTCCGAGCTGGGATGCCATGATCCCTGTCGTACTCCTCCCGGCGGCGGATCTCGTTCTCATGTCGTCGTTCACGCGAAGCATTGATGGAGCTTCGCGCGTCCCGACGACTGTTGATAGCGTGTCATAGATCGTTCGGCGGGTGAGCAAGCGGTAGAAGATGGTTGGCCGCCTGGGTGAACAGTCGTCGATAGCCCTCGGCGTCAGGAGTCCGAGGGAGTCCATCAGCTATCTGAGCTAGTACTCCTCCGACTTCACTCGGCGTGTTCATGGCTCGGGCGAAGTCGGGATTTAGGTTGCGCCCGAAGAGTGGATTCTCCCGGCGTTGCCTTGCGTCTTGCTCGGCTTGTTCCTGAGCCCGGCGGCGATCACGTCGTCGGGAGTTCCTTCGTTCTCTGAAGACGCGTTCCTCCAGAGTTTCTCCTATCTCCGAGACCTCATCCCGCGAAACAGGTTGCTCCGGATTCCGTTCTCCGGCCTCGTGGTGTCGCCGAATATTTCGGTGCCGGTTTCTCCGTCGGCGGGATTCTCGCTGAGGTGGTTCTTCTCCAGGCGCGGTCGGCTCGTCGTCGGAGACGGGAGGCGACTCCACTCTCCCGATGAAGAGGATGTCGAGGTAGAATGGTACGGCGGTCGTGACGATCTTTTTTCCGTTCTCCTTTGAGGGCGGAGGAACGGAAAGAACAACTTGTTTCCTCCTGGCCTCCTTCTTCCTTGCGATCTGTGTCCATTCTTTCGTCGGGGAAGTAGACAGTGGAGTTCTCCGGGTCAGTGGGCTCTCGGCCCCTGACTTTCCGAAGGCGATCTTTTTTCGGAGAGCTGGAGGTTGCGATTCTCCGGTATTTTCGGAGTTTGTTAGAGGAAACTTCTTTTTCGGCGGATCTGCAATGCGGTGTAGAATTCCATCTTCATCTGCTATGGATGAGATTGTCCCAAAGCAGAATACGGATCCGGGATGGAGGGTGATCTTGCCGTGGAAGGTGATGGCCATTGAGCTAGCTTGGATCGTCGACACACCCCCTACCTGGCGCGCCAGCTGTCGGTGTTTTGGGTCCGACCGCACACCCGGGGTTGCCCCTCTAGGTGTTTTAGGAGTAGGACGGTGTCGCCGACTGTAGCAAAATGGTTCGTGCCAGATGCACGAGGGACAGTGGACAATGCTTACAGGTTCGGGCCACTTAGAGATGCGTAACACCCTATGTCCTGGTGAGTATGCTTTGTGTAATGGGTTACAAGGTAGCTCTCTGAGAACGTGGAAAGTTGAGGTGGATGGCTGAGTGATGGGATCGATCGTTCTGAAGGGGTGCCCCCTAGGCCTTATATATTCGACCGTGGGGCGATACATGTGGATACGATAACAACGTGCACCTAAAAGATAGTGAACGGTTTGAGTCTATCTTCCTATGGTTCTGCCAACCTATCCTCGCCTGGTTCCGTTGCATGGGGCTCCAGCGCGGGAAAATCGGATCCTTGTTGTGGTCGCTTGCTCAACGCTGTGGGTCGTCCGGGCTTGCACCAATCCGGCCTTACATCATCCTGCTTTACTGATTGTCCCTCCCCAGGCCCACGAAGGAATGGCCTTACGATTTATTGGGCCCTTGGGCCTCTCGTGAGGTCTTTTACCCTTCCAGTGGACCCGAGGGATATCTGTCCCCCACATGCACCCGCTGTCGATGATCCAACTTGAACCCCCGGATGCATAAACCTACAAAACAAGTTTAGTTCTTGGTTTTAGGTACCCAAACGGTTTTGGGTCCTTTGGCATTAGATACAAGAACTTTGGGTACCCAAACACAAGTCTTGGTGCCCTTGTGTTTGTCCCCAACATACTTGGCAACTACCTTGCCGGATTTGTTAGTTAAAACATAGGATGCATCAAAAGTCTTAAATGAAATGTTATGATCATTTGATGCACTAGGAGTTTTCTTCTTAGGCAACTTAGCACGGGTTGGTTGCCTAGAGCTAGATGTCTCACCCTTATACATAAAAGCATGATTAGGGCCAGAGTGAGACTTCCTAGAGTGAATTCTCCTAATCTTGTTCTCGGGATAACCGACATGGTACAAAATGTAACCCTCGTTATCCTGAGGCATGGGAGCCTTGCCCTTAACAAAATTAGATAATTTCTTAGGAGTAGCACTGAGTTTGACATTGCCTCCTTGTTGGAAGCCAATGCCATCCTTAATGCCAGGGCGTCTCCCATTATAGAGCATGCTTCTAGCAAATTTGAATTTTTCATTTTCTAAGTCATGCTCATTAATCTTGGCATTAAGTTTAGCTATGTGATCATTTTGTTTCTTAATTAAAGCTAGATGGTCATGGATAGCATCAACATTAATGTCTCTACATCTAGTGCAAATAGTGACATGTTCAACGGTAGATGTAGAGGGTTTGCAAGTTTTTAGTTCAACAATATTAGCATGCAAAATATCATTTTCGCTTCTAAGATTGGAGATTGAAATATTGCAAACATTTAATTCTTTAGCCTTAGCAAGCAATTTTTCATTTTCAATCCTAAGGCTAGCAAGAGAAATGTTCAATTCTTCAATCTTAGCAAGCAAATCAACATTATCATCTCTAAGATTGGAAATTGAAGCATCACAGACATTTGAATCAACCTTAGCAATTAAACTAGCATTCTCATTTCTAAGGTTCACAATAGTATCATGGCAAGTGCTTAGCTCACTAGATAGTTTTTCACATTTTTCTACTTCTAGAGCGTAAACATTTTTAACCTTAACATGCTTCTTATTTTCCTTAATTAGGAAGTCCTCTTGAGAGTCCAAGAGGTCATCCTTCTCATGAATAGCACTAATTAATTCATTTAGTTTCTCCTTTTGTTGCATGTTGAGGTTGGCAAAAAGGGTGCGCAAATTATCCTCCTCATCACTAGCATTTTCCTCATCACTAGATGTTTCATATTTAGTGGAGGATTTTGATTTTACCTTCTTCCTTTTGCCATCCTTTGCCATGAGGCACTTGTGGCCGATGTTGGGGAAGAGAAGACCCTTGGTGACGGCGATGTTTGCGGCGTCCTCGTCGGAGGAGGAGTCGGTGGAGCTCTCGTCGGAGTCCCACTCCCGGCAAACATGGGCATCGCCGCCCTTCTTCTTGTAGTATCTCTTCTTCTCCTTTCTTCTCCCCTTCTTGTCGTCGCCCCTGTCACTGTCACTAGATAATGGACATTTAGCGATAAAATGACCGGGCTTACCACATTTGTAGCAAACTTTCTTGGAGCGGGACTTGTAGTCCTTCCCCCTCCTTTGCTTGAGGATTTGACAGAAGCTCTTGATGACGAGCGTCATCTCCTCATTGTCGAGCTTTGAGGCGTCGATTGGTAGTCTACTTGATGTAGACTCCTCCTTCTTCTCCTCTGTTGCCTTGAATGCGACCAGTTGTGCTTCGAGCGTGGAGGGGCCATCTAGCTCGTTAATTTTCTTTGAGCCTTTGATCATCAATTCAAAGCTCACAAAGTTTCCTATCACTTCCTCGGGAGTCATTAGTGTATATCTAGGATTACCACGAATTAATTGAACTTGAGTAGGGTTAAGGAAAACAAGTGACCTAAGGATAACCTTAACCACTTCGTGGTCATCCTATTTTTTGCTTCCGAGGTTGCGCACTTGGTTCACCAAGGTTTTGAGCCGGTTGTACATGTCTTGTGGCTCCTCCCCTTGGCGAAGTCGGAAGCGACCGAGCTCCCCCTCGATCGTCTCCCGCTTGGTGATCTTGGTCACCTCGTCTCCTTCATGCGTGGTCTTTAGCACGTCCCAAATCTCCTTTGCGCTCTTCAACCCTTGCACCTTATTATACTCCTCTCGACTTAGAGAGGTGAGGAGTATAGTGGTGGCTTGGGAGTTGAAGTGCACAATTTGGCTACTTCGTCCTCATCATAGTCTTCATCCCCTACGGATGGTACCTGTATACCAAACTCAACAACATCCCATATACTTTTGTGGAGTGAGGTTAGGTGATATCTCATCATATCACTCCACCTAGCATAATCTTCACCATCAAACGTTGGTGGTTTGCCCAATGGGACGAAAAGTAATGGCGTATGTTTAGGAATGCGAGGGTAGCGTAGGGGGATCTTACTAAACTTCTTGCGCTCATGGCGCTTAGAAGTTATGGACGGCGTGTCGGAGCCGGAGGTGGATGGCGACAAGGAGTCGGTCTCGTAGTAGACCACCTTCCTCATCTTCTTCTTCTTGTCACCGCTCCGACGCGACTTGTGTGAAGAGGATTCCTTCTCCTTCCCCTTCCCTTTGTTGTAGGACTCTCCCAATGGAGCTTTCTCGTGGCTTGTAATGGGCTTCTCGTCGGTCCCCATCTCTTTCTTGGTGTGATCTCCCGACATCACTTCGAGCGGTTAAGCTCTAATGAAGCACCGGCTCTGATACCAATTGAAAGTCGCCTAGAGGGGGGTGAATAGGGCGAATCTGAAATTTAACAACTTAAGCACAACTACAAGCCGGGTTAGCGTTAGAAATATAAAGAAGTCCGAGAGAGGGTGTAAAAACAAATCGCAAGCGAATAAGAAGTGAGACACAAGGATTTGTTTTACCGAGGTTCGGTTCTTGCAAACCTACTCCCCGTTGAGGTGGTCACAAAGACCGGGTCTCTTTCAACCCTTTCCCTCTCTCAAACGGTCCCTCGGACCGAGTGAGCTTCTCTTCTCAATCAAACGGGAACAAACTTCCCCGCAAGGACCACCACACAATTGGTGTCTCTTGCCTCGGTTACAATTGAGTTGTTCACAAGAAACAATGAAAGAAAGAAGCAATTCAAGCGCAAGAGCTCAAATGAACACAACAAATCTCTCTCACTAATCACTAAAGCTTTGTGTGAAATTGGGAGAGGATTTGATCTATTTGGTTTGTCTAGTATTGAATGATATAGCTCTTGTAAGGTGTAGAAGTGTAGAAACTTGGATGCCATTGAATGTGGGGTGGTTGGGGTATTTATAGCCCCAACCACCAAAAATGGCCGTTGGAAGTGTGTTGTCGCATGGCGCACCGGACAGTCCGTTGCGCCACCGGACACTGTCCGGTGCGCCAGCCACGCCAGGAGACCGTTGGGGTTCGACCGTTGGAGTTCTGACTTGTGGGGCCTCTGGGCTGTCCGGCGATGCACCTGACAGGTCCTGTAGACTGTCCGGTGTGCCAACTGCGCGTCCTCTGACTTCTACGCACGCAGGCGCGCATTTAATGTGTTGCAGTCGACCGTTGCGCGCGAAGTAGTCGTTGCCTCCGCTGGCACACCGGACAGTCCGGTGTGCACCAGACACTGTCCGGTGACTCACCGGACAGTCCGGTGAATTATAGCGGAGCGCCCTTGGAAATTCCCGAAGGTGAAGAGATCAGCCTCGAGTGCCCTGGTGCACCGGACACTGTCCGGTGGCACACCGGACAGTCCGGTGCGCCAGACCAGGGTGCCTTTTGGGTTGCCTTTTGCTCGCTTTGTTTGAACCCTTTCTTGGTCTTTTTATTGGCTTATGGTGAACCTTTGGCACCTGTAAAACTTATAGACTAGAGCAAACTAGTTAGTCCAATTATTTGTGTTGGGTAATTCAACCACCAAAATCAATTAGGAAATAGGTGTTAAGCCTAATTCCCTTTCAGGTCCAATGAAGGTTTGCGGAACTGAGGGCACAAGTAGTGTACCATGAAACTGATCCTAAAAGTTGTAGTTCTTTGATAGTTTGAAGCAAATAGTTGTAATTTTATGAAATGGATTCTTTGTTTTGCTTCTCAAACATAATTTTCTGGAATTTGTTGATGAATTGCTTTGTTAACTACTATTGCAGTGGTCAATAATGCTTGAAGGTACGACCAACATTCCTAGCAGTAACTGGGTAGTTACCACCAAGAACCTCCTGCCATGTTCTCTAGGTCCTAGAATAGAGAAACCACACAAAACACTTAAATTTAAATTTGCATGTTGAATGCTGATCTCTTTGTGAAATGAAATATAGAAACACCAGTAGCTGCCCATTTCTACGGTACATTGAAAAAGGGCAATATAGAAACACCAGTGGCTGCCCATTTCTACGATACTTTGAAAAAGGGCAACATATTGGGAAACATTGTTGATCTCAACAATTGGAATTTAGTATGGTTCGTGGGGCAGTTTTAATTGTTGTTATTTTTTTTAGATAATGGAACAAAAATAAGGTCCCAGCCTCTACGCCATCCAAGACAGCGTACACAGCGTATCAATACATCCAAAAAGCGCTTAGGCTCACAAACAGACTCATAAATCAAGTTTACCAAAGACAGCTAGACGACTAGGCCGCAATTCTATTTGAGAACTTCCACCCAAACTTAGCGAACACCTCCATAACGACCGACTCCAATAAGCGGCATGCCTTGTTCAGATCGGTCCTCGCGTCCTCGTCTCTAAGCAGCAGCGACCAAGAACGTGCCCAATATGTCGCCCTGAAAATAACCTGCATGAAAGTGTTAGCCTTGGCACAATTGAACACCATATCATTTCTATTCAACCATATAGCCCAACAAATAGCAGATAAACCTACACAAATCTGATTTCTAAATGTTGGCCGAATACCAGCAAGCCAAGAACCAAACATGTCGGAGATGCTAGAGGGAGGTTGAATTCCAAAGGTGATATGTATTGTATTCCAAATAAAGCGGGCGAAGTGACATTGGATGAAAAGATGTTCAATAGTCTCTAGAGAACTACACGAACAACAGCTTAGATTTCCTTTCCAATTCCGCTTTGCAAGGTTATCCTTAGTGAGAATAACTCCATTTTTTATGTACCACAAGAAAATTGTAATTTTAAGTGATACCTTAATCTTCTAGATTGGGTACCTACGTGGAACAATACCATCACAAATCAATACCCTATAGAAAGAGCATGTTGAGAATACCCCACTTTTGTGTAAATTCCAAATGAAAATGTCCCTATCACCTGTAAGGCTAGTGTTGAGGACACATGCCACCAATTTGTACCACGACTCCAAGTTAACGCCCTTTGAAAGGTCACATTTAGCGGCGTGGTGCTTAACACCTCGGCAACTGTTGCGGATTTTTTGCGCACAATCTGATAGAGGTTAGGATAGGCGATTTTAAGACGCCTATCACCAACCCAGTTGTCCTCCCAGAATCTAGTTTCCTTTCCATTATGAACTTTGAAACGTCCGTAATGTAAGAATTGGTCTTTCACTTTCATGAGTCTAGACCAGAAATGGGAATCCCCAGGTTGTCTTTGAGTTTGGGCAAGGTTTTTATGTGACAAATATTTCCTTCTTAGAAAATTTTGCCAAATGCCTTCCTCATTAATTAACTTGAAAAGCCACTTACTCAAAATACATTTGTTTTGGGTTTCCAAATTCTGGAAACCCCCACAGTCTATAGGCCTACACAAGATGCTCCACTTAGTGAGCCTGTACTTCTTCTTGTGTTCATCACATTGCCAATAAAAACGTGAGCAATAGTAGTTGAATTTTTTAAGCACCCCTTTTGGTATCTCAAAGAAAGACAACATATACATGGCAAGGCTAGTAAGCACAGAATTAATCAGAACTAGCCTACCACCTACTGACAACAATTTTCCTTTCCAACTATTGAGTTTTTTCTAAAATTTTTCCTCAATTATCTTCCATTCGTTGTTTGATAACTTCCTATGGTGCATGGGGATTCCAAGGTATTTAAAGGGAACACAACCAGTTTTGCACCCAAAAAGATTTGCATATTCATGGTCAAAATCTTTAGCCTTGCCATAGCAATATAGCTCGCTCTTATGGAAGTTTATTTTAAGACCCGATAGCTGCTCAAAAGTACTTAACACTAGTTTAAGATTTTTGGCCTTATCGAGGTCGTTTTCCATAAAAAGGATAGTATCATCAGCATATTGTAGTATAGAGAGTCCTCCATCCACTAAGTGTGGTACTATTCCTACTAAGTCGACATTATTCTTTGCTCTCTCAATTAAAATAGCCAACATGTCCGCAACGATATTAAAGAGGATCGGAGACAGAGGATCACCTTGTCTAAGTCCTTTCTTCGTTTGAAAGTAGTGTCCTATCTCGTCATTGACTTTGATACCGACACTGCCTCCCTTGACAATTTGGCTGATCCAATTGCACCACTGGGGGGAAAAGCCTTTCATGCGCAAAGCTTGTTGGAGAAAGGACCAATTGACCTTGTCGTAGGCCTTCTCAAAGTCGAGTTTAAGGACGACGCCATCAAGCTTCTTCCTGTGTAACTCGTGGACCGTCTCGTGTAGAATAACGACTCCCTCTATAATGTTTCTTCCTGACATGAAAGCAGTTTGAGAAGGCTTAATGACTTTTTGTGCTACTAGAGCCACACGGTTCGTCATTACCTTGGTGAAAATCTTAAAGCTCACATTAAGCCGGCATAAAGGTCTAAATTGTTGAATTTGTTTGGCCTCTTTTTGCTTGGGGAGTAAAGTAATTATACCAAAGTTGAGAATTGATGTTATGCATTGGGTACATGGAACATGTACTTTGCCTTGACTGAAACATAACTGATGGAGCGAATAATTGTAGTGATTAATTTTGGCACGGGTTCCTAATTTAGGTTAGCAAAAGTAAGTAAATGAATGTAATAATCTATTTATTAATTCAGTTGGATCGTTTTTGTTTAGTCATACTTTTGCTAAACATCTATGTACAGAGCCTTCAGATTCCAATGAGGCAAATCATCTGACTTGAGCGTATCTCTCTTTGTAGTGCTGTTCTCAAAGTTCTCATCCTAGACAAGCGTAGTGGACAGTACGTTTGTCTTTAGTAAAATTGTTGATTTTCATTTGCAGAACCTCTGTTTCAAGTTCCTGGATTCATTTTGGCACGGGTCATCTATCTTCTGTATATTTTGCTCCATCAAATAGTATTTTTTTCATTTTTTCTAGGCAAAGTAAGGTAATTTTGTATTAGGACCATGTGATTGTTCAATTTGTCAATAATTGTGAGACCAACAACCTTTTGAAAAAGAAGGGCTAGAAATGTGCAGATCAGTTATTTGATACTTGTAATGCAGAAACTTGCATGTTGATATGAGCTTAGTTGTTACAGGTTTTCTTAACACCATTTAAAAATTTGACATGCTTTTATTGTCCGAACATACAAGAATATGCAGTTTTTCAAAGGTCTATCCATAGTCATAAACTGTAAAAAAACATTCATTTCTATGTTGTCTGATAGGGCGCCCGCCCGTATGGGCGCATCATGTTCTAGTGTATGAAATGAGCCACAGAAACTAAAGCGACTCGTCTTCTTCACCGGTCTGTTACGCACGCCACCTTCGCTTATGACTGCGTGAATCATGCATGTTACTATGATGACTTCAGTTGAGAGTTGGGACACGGAACTTCAGCGAGTCCTGGGTTGGCTCAGTGCTTTGTCCAGATGGAGTGAAATAGACCTTGACTTAAACTTTCTTGGAGGGCAGCAAAGTTCATAGAGATATGCAAGGCAGAACACTGGAGAAAAATGCAAGGCGACGTGACGAATAAAGTCGATTTATGACATGCTTATATAGAGGCCGTCATTCAGGTTAAAACAGCCTACAAGAAAAGACAGCGCCACAATAATCATACAGTAGATAGAGGAGCCACGGAATATTTTACAGGTATGGTCTAGAGCTAGAGCTTGAACGATCAAAATGCAAACAGAGAAGAACACTAATAAGCAAAGGCACGTGATTATTTCCTTCTGCCTTCTGAGATCCGGCGGATCGTCTCTCCAGATGTTCTTGCTACCGCAAAACACAGATTTCTGCACTTTCTGAGGGGGTCATGGATAGGGGGTCAGAGAGTGATGTGCATTACCAATGCTGAACCTGGCTCAGGACGTCCATAATTTTATACCTGCTATTACTTGCAAGAGTCTACCGTGAGTTCTTGTCGCCAAAGCCACCGAAACCACCCGAGCCAGAACCGCCGAAACCGCCACCGAACCGGCCGGAACCAGAATCGCCGAAACCACCAGAACGACCAAAACCTGACCCACCACCGCTTGTGCGGCCAAACCCTGAGTCGCCGAATCCTCCACCGCCGCCTGATTGGCCACCGAATCCAGAGTCACCGAATCCTCCACCGCCACCTGACCGACCACCAAACCCTGAGTCACCGAATCCTCCACCACCAGAACGTCCATATCCACCGCTTGAGTGACCAAATCCAGAATTGCCATATCCGCCGCCACCGCCTGATCGGCCAAAACCACCACGTCCACCGAATCCACCTGAGCGCCCATAGTTTGAACCGCTATACCCGCCACCGAAGGAGTCAAATCCACCACTCAGCAAGTCAGATCCATCAACAGTAATTTTTGGCAGCTGAGACAAAAAAAAACAAAGTGAGCACAATGCAGTTAAAACATCCAAACAAATCATAACACTCAGCATTGTACAACAAACCACAAGCCCCCACCTCTGTAAACTTGCATCCAACGTCACGTTCAATGACCCGTACAGCTCTACTTTGGTCATAGTTGTACATCACAATTGCAGTGCCCTTCTTCCCAGCACGGCCAGTTCGGCCAGATCTGTGAACAAACAACTCTGACGAGTTTGGCAATTCAAAATGTATCACCTGAACAAGGAGAACAATATGAGGAGTAGAGGAGATGATGCACATGGTGATTAAAAAAATGAATGAGATAACTTTGACTTTGAGAAGGGGGGAGCACAAACCAGATCTACATTTGGGATATCCAATCCTCGAGCAGCGACATCAGTAGCAATCAATATATTAAACCTCCCATCTCGAAATCCTGCCAGTGTTCTCTCTCTTTGGGATTGAGAGATATCCCCATGAAGAGCCTCACACTGGAAACTTCGACTCATATTGTGTGACAATCTATCTGCATCCCTTTTTGTTTGTGTAAAAACAATGCACTTACCACCTTTGGCATGTTCCTGCATGAACAAATAAATTGCTAACATGCTCCAACAAATTAGAAGAAAAACACTAGCTTTCACTGGAAAATAATTAGGTTTTAATGGGACAAATATAATAAAACCTAATCTATATTGACCTTAATCAATTCCCCAAGGACAGCTGGTTTTTCACGGTTCTCCGAAGAGACAGCGAGAAGACTAATTCCTTCAGCAAGCTTCTGGTCATCCTCACCAACCTAGAAAGAAACGGTAAATCAATTCCATGTAATAGCAAATAATTTCAGAATTTCTTAATAGAGAGCATACGGGAGCAATCTTCCTATAATAAAACTGTCCAACAGAAAACTATGTGCAACAATAAAATGACATCTAGCAAAGGCAAAGTTAAACAAAGCACAATAAATTGACAAACTAAAGCCACCTTAAATCGGTCATTTTCAGGTCAACAAATATCATTTACACTACATGGATTCAGTAATGATGCTTGCAGGTTTCGCTACAGTCACCACAAACACCGCTAGACCAATTTTCCAAATCCGTTTGAACAATGATGACGGCTATCACTGCATTGGACTCATCATGATTTTCCTATCACATGCTAAATTTTGTATTCAAATTAAACGCTCCCCAAGTAATCTTTGGAATGAACCTATCCATATAACTTCTCCGCAACAAAATCCTCTGACTAGTGTACTTAATGGTTGGGGAAATTTTTGAAAGGCAGCATGCACTCATAGTATTTTAGACCAGATTGTAACAAAATATTTTACTAGATCAACTTCATACATTCTCGAGCATAGTTCAGACAGATTTAGCAGATGAAAAAAAATTCAACATGAGCATAAATCAATCAAACATAGTTAAATTGGCCAATTTTGTCCCCAATTTAACAAAGCAATAAGATCATACAAAAATATGCAATATAAACAAGTCCATCGTAATTCAAGTTGAGAAGTCAAGCAATAAATGTGCATAAACAACAGTAACACTAGAAGTTGCACTCACAAGGTCAACTGTGACAGGATTGTTGAGGTACTTCTGTGTGAGCTTCCGTATCCATGTTGGCATTGTTGCAGAGAACATCAATGTCTGACGTTGCGGAGGCACCCTCTCCAAAATTGTCTCAACATCTAGATCAAACCCAACAGACAACATCTGGTCTGCTTCATCAAGAACAACAAAACGGATCTCTGCCAAACTAAGAGAACCTCTTTTTAGCAGATCAATCACACGTCCAGGTGTCCCAATGACCACATCAACGCCATAATTAAGTTTCCTTATTTGCTGCATAATTGGAGTCCCACCATATACACATAGTGTTTCCAAAGGGGAGGAATCAAGGAACTCCCTCTCAACCTGTTTTGCAAGTTCTCTTGTTGGCGCCAAAACAATAGCCAAGGGAAACTTACCAGGCCTGTGGATCAACAAAAATTAAATGCAAGATGAGAATGGACCAAAAAGAACAAATGGAAAATGCCTTATGTGTGTACACTGTTAAGAGGAACCAAGCTTACTTGTACTTCTCGTTGTGGCGGATAATTGCATCCATTATGGGGATTCCAAATGCCAAAGTTTTACCAGTCCCAGTTTTGGCACGGCCAACCATGTCCCTTCCTTGCATTGCTGGCTCAAGGACAGCTCTCTGTGTAGGTAAAGAAACAAAAGGCAAAGGTTACAATCAAATCAGTACCGATCTAAAAAGGAACATCTTTCACCTCATACATATGGGACCCAATTCTAGTATTTCATCGAATCCTCATGCCAAGGTAGTCATACAAACTGACTGGAACGTAGCTATTTGCCGCAATAAATAAACAGTCAAACTACGACCAATGTGAACTTTATAGTTTATAAACAAGCAACACTGCACTTTTCCCATGTTATTATGATTATATATGGGCAGCTTGATCTCTGGTAGCTTCAGACAGGATTGATGAAGGTAAAAAGATTCCAGCGCTTCTCGTTACCTGGATGGGGAACAGCTTGGTGATGCCCTTGCTGGCGAGCCTTTCGACGATCTTGGACGAGATCCCAAGCTTGGCAATCTCGAGCCCCTCCGCCGCTGCGCCGCCGCCGGCCGCCGCCCTCTTGTCCTCCTCGTAGAACGACCCGTTGTCCGCCGCGAACTCCGCGCGCGCGGCCGCCCCTGCGGCCCCCGTCTCCCGGAACCCCAGCCACGCGGGAGAAGAGTGGAACCATGCGGCCGCAGGGAGCGGGGCCCGCCGGGCCACCGCATCCAGCGCCGCCGGCTGCTGCTGGAGCAGCGCGGTCGCGAGCGCGGACACGGCGCGCCGCCGAAGGGGCGCCGCGCGGCGGAGGACGGCGTACATGGCTGTACCGCTTCCGCGTCGGCGGCGGCGGCGGCGCTGGGTTTAGGGTTTTGGGACGGGAGTGTGGGAAGGGGGGAGCACGAAGCGAGGCAACAAGAAGGGGGGATGAGTTAAATGGCGCAGGGGTCGGAGATATTTCTATGCTCGGCATGTGCGGAGTATCCTACTCTGGTCCCTGGGACACTTACACGTGGGGTCAAGAATCCACCTGGATATTGTGGCCATTATGTCAGTGATTAATGTGTGATAGCCAGTAAATCACCTGCGTGTGGGAATAGCAGAGACTAGCATGTGGGGAAGGGTGGAGTGGGGTCTGTCAGTCTGTGTGTCAGTTAGGTGCGGCCGGCATGTAGCGATTGCTGTGGGGAGAGGTATTGCTTTGCTTGGAGGAAAAGTAATGGCGGCTGCGTTACGGACGTACGGCGATGGGCATCGTAGATTTGTTTTTGGAAAGTGAGCAGCGATTGTGCGATAATGAGTCTCCACAGAAATTTCAGCCCGTTTGGGTTGGCCCTTTAAGCGTGTGTGAATGGACCCGAGAGATCTATTAGGCCATTTTCATGTCACCACAGAAATTGTGGGTTGGCCCTTTTGTGTGTGTGCATGGCCCCTGTGACCTATTGGGCTCTTTTCTATCAGCACAGGAATGGGACTGCTGCTCTCAACGTTTCGCACATGGACATGGTTGTCGTTCCTCGACGACTGAAGATCTCAACAGCATGTGCCTCAGATGCAACTTAAAGAACATGCATTTCCTCTCGCAAAATAAATGCATATCTCAATTTATAAAAATGTAAGTTTTTAAAAGTCTGACAAAAAATATAAAGGATAGTGATAACATCTATATCTACTAGGTATGTACCCGTGCGATGCTACGGAACATAAATTAACGAGCCTCTAACGCTCAGTGCCCTTTCAACGGACGGCATGATTACAATGGTGACGACAAAATCTGTGATTAAACATAGATACAGAACGATATAAATACGTAATATTATTATAAATACGTCAACCTAAATATATTGAACTGATGTCGAACAAACATTATAAATATGGAACTGATGATTAACAGTTGTTCGTACTCCCTTGGTCCCAAATTAAAATTCTGGTATACATGATTCTTTCAAGTGTTGAATATATATTCTTGGTATACATGATTCTCTCAGCCATGATTACAGTTACTTCCCCTTTTGCTTGGACTTCGAATAAGCATATAGCCTAGTGACCTCGGTGATAGCACTGCAGGTCTATACCAAGCAAAAATAACATGTCAACTATGGCCTACACATCCTCTTTTACATGCATGGAAATGATACGAGCAATGCGGGCTTCACGGGCCTTTTCTCAACATATATATATGCAAAAAAGAACTGCTTGTCATTATTGTCTGAAAACGTTGTCCTTCGACTTCAACGTCTCCTGATCGTACTGTCTGTCTAAGAAGAAGAAAAAACAAACCGTCTGATGTAAGTGGAACATCTTGTTTCTTATTATCTTCAAAGTAAGTGAACCACACACTTGTTACAGTATAAAACTTTGTTAACATTGAGTGGCTCACCTTGAGTAGTTAGATCTTGCATACTATGTATCAACGCGCTCACGAAGATGTACAATATGCAGGTCTACAATTTTACTAAATTCAGTCGGTTCTTCAGCACCTATTGCAAGATGAAGCTTTGGTCCTCATTTGTATGCCTCAAAACGGCTACTATGTTGACCATGAAATATGGTTAGAGCTTACCGACTATTGCAAGATGAAGCTTTGGTCCAACAAATTTTAGATCTTCATAAAAAGTACAACATGACATTTGAAATTATTAGTGTATTGACACAGCATGAAAGTTTCAAATAAAAACCGAATTCACTCTCCAAGGCATACCTTTTTTCATCATAGGTTAATGGATTTAACATTCCAAGGGTGCTAAAGACTACAAATCCTCAAACTCTTTCGGTAGAAGTTTAAACTCGTGTAACAAACACCTAATGCTCACGCGTATAGATTTGGTCGTTTCTTTAACCATAAGATGGGAAACGGGAACCTGATCCCATAGCGCCTAAATTCCCATTTCAAAATCCCCATATTCAGATACTAAAAGTAACCCACCAGACAAAGTAGTTTTATAGTCTTCCTGCCACCCCCTTCAACTGATGGTGTTTCTCTAGAGCTTCAGTCGTGTGGAGATCACCCTCTAGCATATGGGACACACCTTCAGATCCTTGGCACAGTCAGAACAAGTCTACATGCATTTTTCATAAAAGCACCATTGTGTATTACCAATTCATACATAACTGATGAAGTGACACCGTCACATAAACAAAAAAAAGAATAATTCAGCCAGCCATTGTTTTGAGGCATATAAATGAGGACCTCACAAAGCAAGTGGAAGGCTTATAGATGAACATGTTCAGTGAAGTAGAGGAGTTGGTACACCTGCGTTGTGCAATGCCTGTCTGAGATTCGAGATCTGTAACTCTCATACTCCATAAGGGAAGGTCTCTGCACGTGATATTAATAGGACATTGAGCCCCAAATCACAGGAGGGCCAAATGACTGATGTTGGAGTACGTAGGATCTGAACGGGTCACAATGTCAACACAGACCTTGAGAGTATGCATTTTCACGGGAAGCGAAGACTTTGACAACATGTCAATTCATAGTTCTTCTATCAGATACAACTTCCTAAGCAAAAGGTCTAATCTAATGCAAAAAAATCAAAAAGTGAGGGAGACGGACCTCCTCGTCAGCACCTTCCGCCTTGGCGCCTGGGTTGCCAGGGGCATGATGTCCCGCTCCCTCTCCCTCCTCGACCTCGCGGGGTAGGCTGACAGCGCCGACCGCATGCTAGAGCTGCCACCGTCAGCTGCCTAGGCGACTGGCTTCGTCGCCGAGTTCGAGCGCGAGTGCGGCGCTGGGCGCGTCTCGAAGAAATCAAATTTGAATTATGATTTTCTTTGCTCCGATTGACAAACAAATAGATCCTAAAGTCCCTACACCCTCAAAACTAAATGACCACTTGATTAAACACACAAAAAACCAGTAGCGATCATATTCCAAACATTTAGCTAAACACATGCATATCACATTCAAAGCTAATAAAAAGAGGAACACTGAGCTTACCCTGGGTGAGAGATCAAACCTGATGACGTCCGTCCCGACTCCTAACAACAGCATCAAAGAGTGATTCCTGACAAGAGCCTGCACGCACGCAATGCCAAATCAAAATCAAGCACAATTTTCGTTGTGATGAAGAAACAAAACATAAGCTTATTGATTACAGAACAAAATCAAAATACCAAAATAAAATCAAATTAATCGCTTTCACTCCACAGAGCATTGCCATGAGCTACAATTACTTGTGAGCAGCAGCATGAATGAACCTTCAGGCCGTGCGAGGAAAGATACTGTTTTGGCAACCTTTTCCAAGCACTCCTTACTCTGCATCATCAACCAACGAATAATAGCCATCCATCTTCACCGCCGCCGTGCTGGCGCGCTCCGGCGCCACCGCGGCCAAGGGCCCCACCGACGTGCTCGTGCACGACTTCCAGTTCGAGGTGGAGCAGGTGCTGAGCAGGGATTTCCTATGCGACGAGAACCGGGTCGCCGGCAGCGGCACCCCATCGCTCGGCCACTTCGTCATCCGCGGGGGCGGGGCCGGGGCCGGCGATGCCTTCTGCTCTGCCCAGGAGGACGGCTCGTCGGGGGAGAAGACGCGCCGCCGCCGCAGCCGCAAGTAAATTTTACTTGTCCGCTGTCCGTCTATCTTGCCACGGAGACGGGCAGACAACATTAGCCGCCAGCGACCTCTCCCTTCTTCGTGGCGAGTTGATCTTTACCGCTTCTAGGCAGGGACTTGCTAGGCAGAAGTAGACCCCATTACCAGAAGAACAGAGGACCCGATAAAAGGGGCAGTGCAGAGGTAAAGAAGACGGCGTGATCCATACCAGACATGGATGAGCTCGGAGCACTTGGCCTTGACACAGCGGAACGATGCCTTGACCTTGCCCTCCACCGAGTAGTCTTATGGTGGATACCTGCAGCAGAGGCGGTGGCGACCCAACAGGATGTTGGAGACCGTGAGGAGCGCGCGTCCCGTGCCGCCCAGCCGTCGGGATGTTGGGGGTGTTGTGGAGGACACCGAGGACGGAGGCGTGGTGTCGCCTGTGGACTTGAGCACCAGCCGCACGGCGCCCTGCAGGACACCATCCACATCGCCACCGCGTCCGCGTTCGATGCCACGCCCGTGACGCCGTCGCTGCCTGAGACCGAACCAAACTCTCGAATGTTAGATCCGAACAGGGAGAGCGACCATGGGAGGTGAATGAAAGTTTCCGGATACGGATGCGGGTTGGGCGTGATGCGTGAGGGGATGGGGTGGGGACTGCGGTGGTGAATGGCCCGGTCTCCTATGGGTACATGGATGCTCGCTGCTCCATTCCGGGCGCGGGGCCACAGACCTTCCATTGACGGCGGAGCGACGGAGATTTGGTGGCGCAGGGTGGAGATTTGGTGCTCGCTGCTCCATCCCGTCCCGCAGTTCCATTGACGGCGGAGGTACTCCATTCCGGGCGCAGAGGCGTTGCACGGGGCGGGAACTGCGGGCACGGGGAGGCGGCGGGGACTGCGGGACGGGATGGGAAGCTGTGCTCGGTGGCGTGGACTGCGGGGCGGGGCGGGAACTGCGGGCGCGGGGAGGGGACTGCGGGCGCGATGGGAAGCTGTGCTCGGCGGCATGGACTGCGGGGTGGACCAGGAACTGCGGGCGCGGGGATGGGACTGCGGGCGCGATGGCGCGGTGAATGCGGGCGGCGGAATTACAGGACTGCGGGGCGGCTGTGCTCGGCGGCGGAGATTGCGGGGCGGCTGCATGCGGGGCTGGGCGCGATGGTAGAACACGGATTGTGGACGCCTACAGTCCTAACATATAGAGTAGTAGAGATTGCAGTTTCTGTTCACAGGATGAAACTATCGATCACCTTTTCTTTAGATGCTCGGTTGCTAAGGTTATCTGGGGTGTGGTTGTGAAATGCCTTAACACGAATTATATTCCTGGAAATATTGATCAATGTTTTGTGTGGCTTCATTGCCATCTTAAGATTGATAAAATCACACATGTTGTGCTAATATCTGCTATCTGCTGAGCGATCTAGAAAGCCAAAAATAAAATGTGTTTTGATGAGATTCTGATTAAATCCCCTAATGAGATTATCTGACACATTGGTGCTTTGATCTCGTTTTGGGCAGGACTTAGCAAAAAAGAACTGCGGGATCTTCTTCAGGAGGGAACGAGACTTCTGGTGCGAGCTGCAAGTTCTGGAGTGGGGAGACAGATCATGGGTCCTGGTGATGCGATGGAGGACTAACGCGCTTTGTGTATGTTTCGTTTCAGAATGGTGGCGGTTGTGAAGCGTCTGTTTATCTAAATACAATCTTTAGATATCTTTTGTGGTCATCGAACCTTGTTGCATATCGCTTTCTTTTACTACCTGTTATGGACCATATATCATGTGGAAAACTATCCCTTTCCCCCTCTTATCATTTTGCACGGTTTGGTCATGTAATCTAATCAGATCAGGTGTTGTTGTTGTTTTCCATATGTGCATCAGAAAAAAAACTTTCGTATTTTTGTTATGATATAATAGAAATGGGGTGATCCTCTTGTAAAAAATAACATCTATATCTATGAATAAGTTCATCGTAAAAATATATAAAAATATCTTATGCCATCATTTTATATTGGTGCAAGCGTGCAATCAGGTGATCTGGTGCATCCAATCTAGATCTAATGATGATTGTTATTTTATATTTAACTCCTTCCACCCGAAACCTAACGCATATTTTACTTTGAACCCCTTTCATGTGAAACTGTTGGATTTAGATTGGATGCTCTTGATGGTTTTGATTGCACGCGTGCACTAAATGAATGAGTGCATAGGATATGTCCTCTATATCTAATGCTACTTATTGTTATGTACTGCCTAAATTATAGTATATTTCTATAGAAATCTGGTCAAACTTTTAAAAAAACTAACTCCTCAGAAATTAAGATAAAAAAAGTTTTTAGGGTAGAGGGTGTATGTTAGTAGGTACTCCCTGTGTCCCTAATAAGATATAATCAAGGTCTAGTCCAAGTTAAAATATCTTGGCTTTGGCTAGATTTATATAAAATAACATCAACGCTTATAATTTCAAAAAAAAAGATATAATGTATAAATGTATGTTTCGTAATGAATCTATTGATATGTATTTACTATGTTAAATATTAGTATCTACTGTTATAGAATTAGTCAAACTTAAAAGGGACCTGATGACTGAACTTTATTTTAGAATCCCATATCCTTTTTGGCCCAGAGGTATTAGTTGCTACAAGCAATTAGTTTACAAATTTCCAAACAGATTGTTAGGGTAGATATCTGAGTGCGTTGTTTGCCCTTGCCCTTGCACACAACACAACCACGAAGGAGCCTGGCTTGCACTTGTAGAGTTCTGTATGCAACACAAACAGAGACACGGAAGCTCCAGCCAGGTACTGCCATGCGCTTTACACAGCCTTCAAGTCTCTCTTTCCCTGCCCTGCATCGAAAGCAAGCCGCGCGCAGGCGAAGTAAACAGAAAGGAAGGATGACATGTACGGCCGGCCATGAGGAGCGCAGAGTACTGTTGGCAGAAAGGGAAGATGGCATGGCAGAGCAGTAAACGGGAGCTTTGCATCTCGCACATACGAATCCAAGTGCACGTACTCCATTAAAAAGGCATTAACATCCTATCTAACCTCGCCATTAGCATCCAAATCCACTTTTTCCATGCAAAAGTAACCTCTAATCATTGCTCTCCACGCTACCGCCCTTCTTCTCGAGCCACGGCGGACATACCGCATCGTATAGTATAACTTACTTTGACCAGCTCGTCCTCGGATCCACTCGATCGCCAATGGCTGGGGCTAGGGCTGGTACGAGCCCTGCGATGCCGGGAACGGCACGGTGGCGGTCCCGCCGCTCCTGCTCCTTCACCAGCTCCGCCGCGAACGCGTCCAGCTTCTCCCGGTTCGACTTGGCCGACAGCCGCCGCCCCCGGAACAGCTCCGCCTCCACGTTCCGCTGCGCCAGCATGCCGTCCGCCAAGGCCACCGCCTTCTTCGCGTCCAGCGACCTCAGCGCCGTCCCGACGCACGACGCCTGGAACCGGAGCACGTTGCGGCAGCGACGTTAGTGACATTTCACGCCGCCTGCTAGCTATAGAAAGTAGAGAGAGAGAGAGAGAGAAAGAGAGAGAGAGAGAGAGAGAGAGAGAGAGAGAGAGAGAGAGAGAGAGAGAGAGAGAGAGAGAGAGTAATCCCCGTTGATCACCCACCTGGATGCGAACGTAGTTGCGCCCGCACGTGTGCCCGAACGCCATGGCCACTGCTTGGTCGACCTGAGCGCACAGACGCAAATGCCGGGGACGCGGTTAATAAACTTATGACTTAAAATTTCGACGGCAGCCGTACGTGTGACGCACTACTGTACGACTACGACGGGACGGAGGCTTTGGTTAATTACCATGTCGGCGACACCCTCGGAGGTGAGGCGGACCATCTCGGCGGGCGACGGCGAGCGCGGCGGGACGGGCGTCCGCCAGCCGGTGGAAGGAGCAGAAGCGGCGGCGGCGGAGGCGAAGGACGATCCCGAGCCGATGGACACGACGAGGAGGTCGTCGACGCCGGCGGCGAGCGGGAACTCCCGCTTGTTGTGGAGCACGTGCGTGATGGCGGCCGCGGCGGGGTTGCCCATGGCGGCGACGCCGCCGGACGCGGCGGCGATGGCCGTGCGGCCGTCCACGGACCGCACGGCGGGCGCGGCGCCCCCGGCGGCGGCGCAGGTGGCGGCGCACACGTCGCGGAGGCGGAAGTCGAGGCTGCCGCTCCCGACGGCGTCGGCGCGGGAGAAGAGGAAGGGCGCGGCCGTGGCCAGGTCGTAGCAGGGCACCAGCAGCGGCGCCACGGTGTCCCTGAGCGTGGCGTCCCCGAACACCCGCCGCAGCGGCGGCGAGGGCGCACCCCGCCTCCCCCCGCGCCGGAACAGCGCGGCCCACTTGCCCCGTACGCCCCCGCCGCCGCCGCTGCCCCACCCGCCGCCTCTCCCGAGGCTGGCCGCCACGAACGCCAGCGCGTCCGCCGCCGTGTACCGCGCCCGCCCGTCGTCGCCCCGCACGAACAGCATCGCGGCCAGCACGCCGCCGGCGCCGGCCCCCGCCGCCGCGTCGAAGAAGTCGGCCACGCGCGCGCCGGGGTCCCCCGCGCGCGCCCGCAGCGCCGCCTCCAGCCTCGCGAGCGCGGCCGCCGCCAGCAGCGCGTCGCCGGGGCCCGGCCCGCACCCGTCGATCGCCAGCACCCGCACCCTGCCGCGGTCCTCCCCGGGGCCCGGAGCCGCCGCCCGCGCTGGCGTGCCCGGCACGGAGCCGCCGCCGAAGAGGAACTTGCTCTCGAGTAGGGAGAAGATCTCGTAGCTCAGCTTGCCCAGGTCCACGTCGGGCGGAGACGACGCCATAGCCGCTGCTGCAGCTGGGGCCTGGCGGGGCTCGCGGATGATGGGAGGTGGGACGGGAGTAGGAGAGTGACGAGCTGTCGGTTGAGGTGGTGATGGGCTGATGGGTGATGCCGTGATGGCTCCACTACTCATCAGCGCGCGCGCGCGGCCTTTATAGATGGCCCCCACCCACCAGCACCCCCAGTGCGCGTTTCTGCTCTGCTGCGCCAGGAGAAGAAGGCGGGTTTCGTGGAAGCCGTCTCCTGTGCAGGGTGGCGTTGCGTAGAGGTGTATCGGATCTGGCCGTTTGAACTTTGAATGTTGTTATGAATAAGCAGTGAGGATTACCAAGCTTATTAGGTTTTTTTGCCTGTGACATCCATGGAAAGAAGGGCGACGATCCGATCCGACTGATGAGGTATGATGTCAGTCTTCTGATGCTAACTAGATGGGTGCCCGTGCGTTGCAACGAGAGTATATAATATCACGATAAATGTGTGTTATATTGCTAGAAGAAAATATTTTGTAATTTATTTGTAATCCTAGCCATACATAAATTTTGTGATAGTTAGGTGCATGAGCGTTGTAACGACATATAAAATATACGACAAAATGTTAGTGCACAATGATTACATAAGAACGAACATCATATTTATTATCGACCTTAATATCGCACAAATTCTTTTATAACAATCATCTAGTATACTCTACGCTTCGAGGCCACACGCACGAACTGCTGCTCTACTATCCTGCAACCAAACACAAGCCTAGTGCAATAATCTCGGCCTCTCGGGGGGCCATGGCCAGGGCCAGGCAAAAAAGCGCAATAATCTCAGTATGAAGAAAAACAAGGTGCAGTAATCAGCTGTATGGTGCTCATGAGAGAGAGAGAGATTGATACTCTTTCGAACCGAATGATGGAAGATGGGACAGAAAGGGTTTCCTGACCAGTAATCGCACTTCACCCATGTTTTTGACAGAGCATCAGTGATGGCAGCCACGACCACGAAGCGGAGCAAAGCAGAACGCATCAGCAGACAGATTTGTCTGGGGACATGGCGCATTATTGACTGTTGACGACCACCGCCTCATGCTCCCGCACTCCCTCCCCCTTGCACTTGCAGGTCGCAGCCTTTTCCGGGCCGCGCCAGATTTGCGTTTCCCCTCCGCGCTGGCTCCCACCCCCAGGCCCGAGGCCCCAGCCCACGCGGCGGCAACGCGCGCTCACACCTGCTCAACCACTGCCCGCGACAGCTCGGCCCCACCAACCACGTAAGGAGACCCGAACGAGTTCACCAATCACCAGGCGTGCAGAGTACATGGTGCGCCTCGTGGCCGGCTGGCTCGGCAGTTCGTGCCCGAGCCCGGCGGACGGCAAGGGAGTGGGGCTGGAAAGCAACGGGGCAACAACACAAGCCACGCCCACCGGCGATGGCGCGGGGGTAGGGTGGGGTGGGCGAGTGGAGTGAGGCGCAAAAGGCCGAGACCCATGTCCACACCCAGACACCCCATCGCGCGCGCCCGCAGCGTCGATAGAGAAAATAACCACGGTGTTATTTTAGAGCAACTCCAAGAAGGTACTAAAAAAATGCTTCCCCAAGATCACTTATTGGTGGCCGTTGTTAGAATAATTTCTCCCCAAAAAACTTAGCCCACAACAGACTGCTATAAAGTGATCGCTAATTTTTTTGAAACAACTTAAGTGGGCCACGGCAAACCAACTGTGTTTTTTCGTTCCAATGCCTCATGCAGCAGCAGGCATCAGACATGCATACTGTAGTCTCCAATTAAAGCATGAACCATAGAGCAGCAATTCCACGACCACAATTCAAAAGCAGGCGTCTCTCTTCACTGCAACATGAAACACTTGCTGGAATTGACAATGGAGCACAAGTGGCATCTCTGTTTTGGTTGTGTAGATCAGCTAGAGAAGTTGGCAACCCTCCAATTCAAGCATGAACCACACAGTGACATATTCATTAATCAAAACAGACTCCCAGCAAAACTTCTAGAAAGTATACTGGAACAACTACCACAAGCTACTGAGTTTTAGCCAATATACAGCACAATGCATGGACAGAAGCTAGCTAATTCGAGGGATTCTCCATGCTTAAAGCTACTTCAAAAATTCCAGTGCACAAACTTTGAAATTAAAGACAGATTATAAATATTTTACCTCAGTCTAATTTCTTCTGGTAACTTCTCTTTACAGTATCAAGAGTTGTAATTGGAAATGGCAGCGAACGAGTTACTGAGTTCAGCACTAAAACACGATATGACACAACCTTCAGGGTACCAACATGCAACATTGTAAAATGGTAATGTTGATTAATGTATAAACTTGACCTAGGAGGTCCACACCAGGCAGGCAAGCATTGCGGCTTCCTCCTCCCCTCCCCGAAGTTGTGTGTTTCGTGGTTCTGGGATGGAGCTGGGGCTGAGCCTAGGCGACGCAGCAATGCCGGACGCCGCCAGGGCGGCTCCCGAGCTAGGCCTTGGGTTTGGGGTCGGGATTGGAGCCAAAGCCGCCGGAACCGGAAGGGGTGAGGAGGACAAGAGGGGAAGCAAGACGGCGGGGGCTCGTCAGCTTGTGCGAGGAGCGCGTGCGCCTGCTGCAGGACCAGTTCGCTGTCTCCGTCAACCACGTCCACGCCCTCGCCATCCTCGTCGCCACCTTTTCCACTACGAGAAGCACCCGCCCGCGCTCGACCAGCTCCGCGCCTCCCTCCATCCCTCGCCGAGACGCGCGCGGGAGGCAGTTGCGCGGGCGTGCGGGAGCGGGGCTTTCGCTGGCGCGCGGGCGTTGCGGGCGCGGCGGTTTCGCTGGCGCGCGGGCGTGCGGGAGCGGGAGCGTGGGGGAGCAGGGGCGGGGGCTGGACGGCAGCTATTGCGCAGGGGTTTGCGGCGTGCTGCCGTGCGGTGCGGTAGGCCGTTGCTGGACGGGAGCGGGGGCAGTCTACAAATGGCTCTTAATAGTTGTAGAGATGTGTGTGCCGTGCCAACTAACCAGTATGCTCTTACCGCTATGCCAGAAATTTGTAAGCTACATCTTAGACAGCATTTGGCTAAAGGTTTTATCTTAGATAGCATTTGGATGATAAAGCTTTAAGTTTATGTACGTAGGGGAATGTAAGCCAACCAGAGAAAGAAAAGTGAGAGTCAAGAAAATCGCGTTGACAGATCTGCCTGCAAACGTGCAGCGGAATGTAAGCCAACCAACCTTAAGCTGCTAGCTACCTCGCCGCCGGCCGGCCACACGTCCAGCTCGCCTCCAACTGGCCTTACCGTCGACGTCGACGTAAAGTGCCGGCGGACGGCCGGCCACCGTGGCTCTCTCTAAAAACAAAGCTTCTTCACGCATCGATGTTAACCTCCAATCTCTCTCACTACACCAAAATAGTGAACTTTCTATAGCCTAAACCTTAAGAAGTTAGGCCTAAACTTTAGAAAGTTGGCTAAACTCTCAGAAGTTAAGTCATCCCGTCGAAAGTTTGGCTCTCGGAATTTAGCTTAACTTCCTATAGCCCTCTAGGAAGTTAGCTAACTTACTACAGTCAAAAAAGCCTCTCGGAAGTTAGTAGATTCTCAGAAGTTAGTAGCTTCGCGTCGTCAGCGCCGTCAGCTAACTTCCTATGGACCAATAAGCCTCTAGGAAGTTAATTTGACCAGCATTACAAATGTTGTTTATTTTTATTTTACACCACATTCCACAACATAACAAATATATCAATAGCTATATAGCACAACATATTTTCACATAAAACGTCTCACACACAATCACATAACAATATTTAAATCCATAGTCTCATCAATTACATCACAAAAGTCTCATCCATAGTTATAATAAGACACATCTCATCATCCAGTACTAATAAGAGACAATATCTCATACATAGTCATAATAAAAGTCTCAAGTATCAGAACACAATAACATGGAACCTCACGGTCGCCGATCACCATCGGGTTACAGTGACGAGTGATGGTCGATACCTCCACTAGCGAAGAGGGTTTCGACAAAGTCTAACCCGTCTTCTCGTTCATGCGTCAGCAAGGTAGCTAGAGGGGTCTAATATACATGTACAAATGACATTTGTTGAGTTACATCATAATATAACTGAAAGTCGCCTAGAGGGGGGGTGAATAGGGCGAAACTGAAATTTACAAATATAAACACAACTACAAGCCGGGGTTAGCGTTAGTAATAAAGAAACGAGTCCGCGAGAGAGGGCGCAAAACAAATCCCAAGCAAGTAAGCAAGTGAGACACGGAGATTTGTTTTACCGAGGTTCGGTTCTTGCAAACCTACTCCCCGTTGAGGAGGCCACAAAGGCCGGGTCTCTTTCAACCCTTCCCTCTCTCAAACGATCCACGGATCGAGTGAGCTTTCTCTTCTCAATCACTTGGAACACAAAGTTCCCACAAGGACCACCACAAATTTGGTGTCTCTTGCCTCAAATTACAAGTGAGTTTGATTGCAAAGAAAGGATCAAGAAAGAAGAAAGCAATCCAAGCGCAAGAGCTCGAAAGAACACAAGCAAATCACTCTCTCTAATCACTATGGCGTTGTGTGGAGTTTGGAGAGGATTTGATCTCTTTGGTGTGTCTCGAATTGAATGTTAGAGCTCTTGTAGTAGTTGGGAAGTGGAAAACTTGGATGCAATGAACGGTGGGGTGGTTGGGGTATTTATAGCCCCAAACACCAAATGTGGCCGTTGGGAGGCTGTCTGCGCGATGGCGCACCGGACAGTCCGGTGCCCCCTGCCACGTCATCACCGCCGTTGGATTCGACCGTTGAAGCTTCTGACTTGTGGGCCCGCCTGGGTGTCCGGTGCACACCGGACATCTACTGTTCCTTGTCCGGTGTGCCGGAGTGGGCGCGCCTGCCATCTGCGTGCGCAGAGCGCGCATTAAATGCGCGGCAGAGAGCCGTTGGCGCGGAGGTAGCCGTTGCTCCGGAGTTGCACCGGACAGTCCGGTGCACACCGGACAGTCCGGTGAATTATAGCGGACTAGCCGTTGGAGTTTCCCGAAGCTGGCGAGTTCCTGAGGCCGACCTCCCTTGGCGCACCGGACACTGTCCGGTGTACACCGGACAGTCCGGTGAATTATAGCGGAGTTGCCTCTGGAAAATCCCGAAGGTGGCGAGTTTGCGTTGGAGTCCTCTGGTGCACCGGACACTGTCCGGTGGTGCACCGGACACTGTCCGGTGTACACCGGACAGTCCGGTGCTCCCAGACCAGAGGGCCTTCGGTTCCCACTTTGCTCCTTTGTTGAATCCAAAACTTGGTCTTTTTATTGGCTGAGTGTGAATCTTTTACACCTGTATAATCTATACACTTGGGCAAACTTAGTTAGTCCAAAGATTTGTGTTGGGCAATTCAACCACCAAAATTATATAGGAACTAGGTGTAAGCCTAATTCCCTTTCAATAACTAACAACAAGTAAATGATGATGAATTTGCATACCTGATGTTTAGTAGATGGAGATGTAGGTATAGGTAGAGGTGAAGACCAAGGGGGCACCGGGACGTGTATCCCTTGGGCCTGTTCTAGTTGCTACAATTTGTCGAACTCATTCACATCAGCGTTTTAAATCAATACATATCTTAAAGTGAAAGCTATTATCTTTTGAACTTACTTGTATGAGTGTATGCGACGGGAGCTACGAGCAGTAGATCTCTCTCTCTCTCTCTCTCTCTCTATATATATATATATATATATATATATATATATATATATATATATATATATATATATATATATATATATATATATATATATATTGTCGGGGACCATAATTAGGGGTACCCTCAAGACTCCTAATTCTCAGCTGGTAACCCCCATCAGCACAAAGCTGCAAAGGCCTGATGGGTGCGATTAAGTCAGGGATCGGTCCATTCGAGGGACTCGATCATGCCTCGCCCGAGCCTAGCCTCGGGCAAGTGCAGCCGACCCCGGAGGATCTCCGCCTCGCCCGAGGTCCCCCTCCAGCGACGAACATACTTCCGGCTCGCTCGAGGCCCTGTCTTCGCCAAGAAGCAACCCTGACCAAATCGCCGCGCCAACCGACCAAATCGCAGGAGCATTTAATGCAAAGATGGCCTGACACCTTTATCTTGACGCGCGCCCTTCAGTCGACAGAGCCGAAGTGACCGCAGTCACTTCGCCGCTCCACTGACCGGCCTGACAGAAGGACAGCGCCGCCTGCGCGCGTACCGACTGCAGTGCCACTTGACAGAGTGAGGCTGACAGGCGGTCAGGCCCGGCCTCAGGCACCATAGGAAGCTCCGCTCCGCCCGACCCAGGGCTCGGACTCGGGCTAAGCCCCGGAAGACGGCGAACTCCGCTCCGCCCGACCCAGGGCTCGGACTCGAGCTAAGCCCCGGAAGACGGCGAACTCCGATCCGCCCGACCCAGGGCTCGGACTCGGGCTAAGCCCCGGAAGACGGCGAACTCCGCTCCGCCCGACCCAGGGCTCGGACTCGGGCTAAGCCCCGGAATACGGCGAACTCCGCTCCGCCCGACCCAGGGCTCGGACTCGGGCTCAGCCCCGGAAGACGGCGAACTCCGCTCCGCCCGACCCAGGGCTCGGACTTGGGCTCAGCCCCGGAAGACGACGAACACCGCTCCGCCCGACCCCAGGGCCCGGACTTAGCCCTGGCCTCAGCTGACGATCTCCGCCTCGCTCGACCCAGGGGCTCGGACTCGACCTCGGCCACGGAAGACAAACTCGACCTCGACCTCGGAGGAACCTCCACATCGCCCAGCCTAGGGCGCAGACCAGCCACGTCAACAGGAGGCGCCATCATCACCCTACCCCAAGCTGACTCAGGCCATGGGGAACAAGACCGGCGTCCCATCTGGCTCGCTCCACCAGATAGGCAATGATGGCGCCCCGCACACTCTGTGACGACGGCGACTCTCAGCCCCCTTACGGAAGCAAGAGGACGTTAGCAAGGACTCGACAGCTCCGACAGCTGTCCTTCCTCCAGGCTCTGGCGCTCCTTCGACGACCACGACACCACACGAACCGGGTGCCAAAACCTCTCCGGCCGCCACGATGGCGTGTACTTAGGGCGCTAGCTCTCCTCCGCTAGACACGTAGCACTCTGCTACACCCCCCATTGTACACCTGGATCCTCTCCTTACGCCTATAAAAGGAAGGACCAGGGCCCTCTTACAGAGGGTTGGCCGCGCGGGGACGAGGACGAGACAGGCGCTCGCGTAAGGCCGCTCGCTCCCTCTCCCGCGTGGACGCTTGTAACCCCCTACTGCAAGCGCACCCGACCTGGGCGCGGGACGAACACGAAGGCCACGGGATTTCCACCTCTCTCACGCCCGTCTCTGGCCACCTTTCTCCCCCCTTCGCGCTCGGCCTCGCGCCGACCCATCTGGGCTGGGGCACGCGGCGACATTTCACTCGTCGGCCCAGGGACCCCCCGGTCTCGAAACGCCGACAGTTGGCGCGCCAGGTAGGGGCCTGCTGCGTGTTGACGAACAGCTTCCCGTCAAGCTCCAGATGGGCAGTCTCCAGCAACCTCTCGAGCCCGGGACGGTGCTCCGTTTCGGGAGTCTTGAGTTCATGTCCCTCGACGACAGCTACGACATGATACTCCTTCCCCCGTCGTGCGACAGCAGCAATGGCGGCCGACAGCCCGCCCGTCGGCGGCGGAATCGACGACGTCTTCCCCGCGTGGTGTAAGAACAACATTCGAGCTCACCCCGTCCTCTCCCCCGCCGAAGGAGGAGGAGGCGGGGCAACCAAGGCCAAGCAGGAGGCAGCGCCTCGTCGGCTGTCGAGCGAGTCGACAGCGCTGGCACCTCAACGGGGGGTGCGCCGGGCATCGACCTCGCGTTTGAGACGAAGACGAGCGCCGTCTCCCCGCAACGCGCCGATTCCAAACAAACGGACGACGCCAGCACGCTCGCGAAAGGCTTGCTGGGCGTCACCCTCGTACCAGAGACGACGGTGCAGTCAGTCCCTGACGTGACTTCATCACCGCCCGTCGACCAAGAGGTACCGACCGATTCACATCTCACGCCCCTTGGATTCAGCCTTGACCCGCCAAGCGACTTCGCTTTGGCGGGCGCCCTCGTAGAGGCGAGTCCAAACCCTCTGGGGTTTCGTATGCGGTCGCCTTGGGACCGACTGACGGACGTCTCAATCTACGGACCCTCTGGGTCCGAGGAAGACGACGTACCCGACTTCTGTTGGGATTTCTCCGGACTTGGCAACCACAGTGCCATGAAAGACTTCATGACCGCATGCGATTATTGCCTTTCCGACTGTTCCGACGGTAGCCGCAGCCTCGGCGACGAGGACTGCGGCCCGAGTCGCGAATGTTTCCACGTCGATCTAGGGGGTCCCTCCGAAGGCAACCATCTTGGTATGCCGGAGAACGGTGATCTCCCTAGGCCTGTGCCTCGCGTTGACATCCTACGAGAGCTAGCAGTGGTCCCCGTTCAGGCGGGGGGTCATGACCCACAGCTCGAGCAAATCCGCGGGGTGCCGGCCAGGCTCGACGAGGGAGCAGGAGCACTTGAGCCGATCCGCCGCGACGTCGGGCAGGAATGGGCGGGCCAACCTCCGGCCGGGGAAATGCGTCATCTACCCCAGGGCTTTCAGCACCGCATCGCCGACGATGCCAGGATGAGGCCGCCGCCCACTTCCAGCGGAGTCGGCCAGAACCTGGCTGCAGCGGCAATGCTCCTCCGCGCGATGCCGAAGCCATCAACCACCGAGGGACGGCGAATCCAGGGAGAGCTCAAGAATCTCCTGGAGGACGCCGCGGTCCGACGGGCCGAAAGCTCCACCTCCCGAAGGCAGGGGTACCCCTCGGAACATCGCGCCGCGACTTCCCGATTCATGCGGGAAGCCTCGGTTCACACCGGGCGCACGCGCAACACAGGGCCTGCGGCCCCGGGTCGCCTCGGCAACAAGCACCATCACCGCGACCGTCGGGCCCACCTCAACGAGAGGGTGCGCCGAGGCTACCACCCCAGGCGTGGGGGGCGCTACGACAGCGGGGAGGATCGGAGTCCCTCGCTCGAACCACCCGGTCCGCAGGTTTTCAGTCGCGCCATACGCCGGGCGCCGTTCCCGACCCGGTTCCGACCCCCGACTACTATCACAAAGTACTCGGGGGAGACGAGACCGGAACTGTGGCTCGCGGACTACCGGCTGGCCTGCCAACTGGGTGGAACGGACGATGACAACCTCATCATCCGCAACCTCCCCCTGTTCCTCTCCGACACCGCTCGCGCCTGGTTGGAGCACCTGCCTCTGGGGCAGATCTCCAACTGGGACGACCTGGTCCAGGCCTTCGCCGGCAATTTCTAGGGCACGTACGTGTGCCCTGGAAACTCTTGGGACCTCCGAAGCTACCGGCATCAGCCGGGAGAGTCTCTCCGGGACTACATCCGGCGATTCTCGAAGCAGCGCACCGAGCTGCCCAACATCACCGATTCGGATGTCATCGGCGCGTTCCTCGCCGGCACCACCTGCCGCGACCTGGTGAGCAAGCTGGGTCGCAAGACCCCCACCAGGGCGAGCGAGCTGATGGACATCGCCACCAAGTTCTCCTCTTGCCAGGAGGCGGTTGAGGCTATATTTCGGAAGGACAAGCAGCCCCAGGGCCGCCCACCGGAAGATGCCCCTGAGGCGTCAACTTAGCGCGGTGCCAAGAAGAGGGGCAAGAAGAAGTCACAAGCAAAACGCGACGCCGCCGACGCGGACCTTGTCGCCGCTGCCGAGTATAAGAACCCTCGGAAACCCCCCGGAGGTGCCAACCTCTTCGACAAGATGCTCAAGGAGCCGTGCCCCTATCACCAGGGGGCCGTCAAGCATACCCTTGAGGAGTGCGCCATGCTTCGACGCCACTTCCACAGGGCCGGGCCACCCGCGGAGGGTGGCAGGGCCCGCGACGACGACAAGAAGGAAGATCACCAGGCAGGAGAGTTCCCCGAGGTCCGCGACTGCTTCATGATCTACGGTGGGCAAGCGGCGAACGCCTCGGCTCGGCACCACAAGCAAGAGCGTCGGGAGGTCTGTTCGGTGAAGGTGGCGGCGCCAGTCTACCTAGACTGGTCCGACAAGCCCATCACCTTTGACCAAGTCGACCACCCCGACCACGTGCCGAGCCCGGGGAAATACCCGCTCGTCGTCGACCCCGTCATCGGCGATGTCAGGCTCACCAAGGTCCTCATGGACGGAGGCAGCAGCCTCAACATCATCTACGCCGAGACCCTCGGGCTTCTGCGTGTTGATCTGTCCTCGGTCCGGGCAGGCGCTGCGCCTTTCCACGGGATCATTCCCGGGAAGCACGTCCAGCCCCTCGGACAACTCGACCTTCCCGTCTGCTTCGGAGCACCCTCCAACTTCCGAAGGGAGACCCTCACGTTCGAGGTGGTCGGGTTCCGAGGAACCTACCACGCGGTACTGGGGAGGCTGTAACACCCTGAATTTGGGGGTATAAAATTTCTTTGCTCATTATCACAAATTCAGGTGTTACTTCCCTTTTCTCATCCTTCCCCAATCTTTTCTTTCTCATTTCTATAGGAGAAAAGTGCTTATTTTAATTGTAATTATAGTCTATTAACTCAAACTCCAAGGGAGTATGGATTGTTGCATCATGTTGAACCCTAGATTTCACTTTTGTTTGGTGCATAATTCTTGGAAAGTCTAATTTGAGTTTGTGGCTTATTTGGATTTGAATCAAATAGAATAAATAAAAGAAAAAGGGAAAACAATTCCAGAATAAAAGAAAAAAGGAAAGAAGCCCACTCCCCCGCCCCCCTCAGCCTTTCGGCCCAGCTTGGCCCATCCCGCGCGCGCGCTCTTTCCCCCCCCCCCCCCCCCGCTCTCTCTGCCCGCGCTGCCCGCTGGCCCCGCCCGTCAGCGCGGCCGCCTTCCGCGCGCCCGCCCCTGCTTTCCCCTCTCTCTCTGCTCGCGGGCCCGGGCTGTCAGCCCCGTCTTCTCCGCGTAACTGCCGCCCGAGCTGCGCGCTGCCGCGGACTCCGCGCCCACGTCGCGCGTGGAGCTCGCAACCGCCCCGCCCCCAGCCACTTGAGCCAGAACCCCACTCGCCCTCTCCCCCTCCCTCATTTGCGCACCAGCAGACCCCTCTCTCTCACCTTCCCCTCGCTGCGCACACGCCAGAGCGCCGCCGCCACTAACCATCGCCGCCCGAGCCGTTTCCCCGTCGCCGTTGGAGCTCCGCCGTGCTCTCTGCCACGGTGAGCTCCGCCCGACGTCCGCAACCCGGGACGCGCCCCAATTCTCCCTCCCCCTCCTTATTTCCCTCTGCTCGCGCTCACCCGTCGTCCTCCGTGCAGCCGCGAAGGTCCGCCACCGTCGCCCCGGGCCGCCGTCGCGCCATTGCCGCCACCGAGGAGTCCCCGGAGCCCGCCTTGAGGTAAGGAACCTCTCCCGCCCCCTATCGACCTTTGTATTGCTCTCTGCTGCGCTTAATTCCTCGTCGGAGTTGATTAACGCCGCCACCGAGCCGCTTCGCCGTGAACCGCCCCCCTCCGGTGCCCCTGTCCCGACCTAGCCCCCACCAGAAGACTCCCCGCGCCTTCCCCAACCTCCCCGGCCGCTCAGGTCGCCCCAGGGACCCGCCGAGCGCCCGCGCCCCTCGTCTCCGGCGAGTCCTTCGCCGCGGGGACGAGCGCCGCCGCCCCAGCTAGCCGTAGGAAAGGCCAAGGCCGGCCACCCGACCCCAGCCGTTCATCCCAGATCGGGTGGCCCTGATTCAATTAGCCCGGGCCCAATCCTGGCCGCCTACCGGAGATCCAACGGCCCAGGCCCGCTGGCCCCGCCTGTCAGCCCGTCCGCGCCCGCTCTGCCCGCTGGCCCCGCCTGTCAGCCCGCCTGCGCCCGCGCTGCCCGCTGGCCCCGCCCGTCAGCCGCCGCGCTCGCGCTGCCCGCCCGGCCCCGCCTGTCAGCCGCTCAGGTAGCCGCGCGCTCGCGCGCCCGCCTGCGGATCTAATCCTGCGCGTTGATCTGAGATCCGACGGCCGTAGGAGCCCGATACCCCTTCGCCCGCGCGTTTTCTTAAAGAGACCCCCGGTTTTCTGGAATTTAAACCCGCCGTCCCTGGTTTCTCTCAGTTAGGTCCTCGGACCTTTTAGTTAATTCAAAATAGGTATTTAGGGTATATTTTTAACCCCTAAACTTGTAAAATTCATAACTTTGTCATATGAACTCCAAATTAGGTGCTTCAAATTGCAAAATGCTCATGGTATTTCTGTCTATCTATTTAAACAATGTTTCCCTGCTGTTTCCATGTACCAATTAATAGTTAATCATTAGGATAGGATTAAGGTTATTGGAACCCTATTTGAGATAATTAGAAGTTGGTAGACTTTAATAAAAGTTGGAGCACCTAAGTTTATGGACTTAAACACCTAAGTTTAGGAACTTAAAACCAGGTAATGATTTAATCCCACCACTGACTTAAACCTGATTAGTGGATAATGAATCACTTTGTATAGTCCTCTACCCCAGACCTAGGGAACACCAAAGTGCCTATCCCTTTTCTACTATGAACTTGTGATCTCTCTGCTGCATATGTTTGGTATGTTGCTTTTTGTTTGTTATCTTCCCAAGTGCATAGTGTGAATGATTACTTTACGTAGACAACGAGCAGTCTGTGTTTCCCGAGGAGGTTGCAGAGGAAGTCCCTGATCAGCAGTTTGGTGAAGGCAAGTGTCCTCTGTCCCATTATGTCCTATTCATTTATAACTTACTACCCCGCATTACTTACTTGAAACCTAAGGATTGACTAGCTTTACACTTTACTTTATCCTTGATGACCTTATGGGCTGTTATGGTTAGCACTCTGCTATTGCCTTAACTTAATCAATGAACATGATGTGACTATTTATGATACTGTTATCCCGATGATGTTGATGATCTTGTGATACTCTAGGGGGCTCAGGCTGTTTCCTGAGTACCTCTCCGTAAGGACCTGTTCGTTGAGAGACCACCCGGGATAACAGTGCAACCATGAGGGTGAAATGGGATGCCCTTAGCTAATTAATTAGAGGAACTAGAGGTGTAGTTGCTTAGCCGTCGTGCCGTCAATGGGGTCCAGGCACAGTGCTTGCTCTGCCGAGGCTGAGTGCCGAGGTTCTTTCGTTTTGCTCTTTGTTAGTCACTCTCCTGCGGGGAGGGGTACTGTGTTTATCAAACTGGAGAAACCTAACGGGCAGCTATGATCTCTAGGGAATCTTTGTAAAAGCTACGTAGTGATGCCCTGCCGGACCACCTAGGTAGTGGTCAATGGGGATTAGCTCTCCCCGGGTAGAAAGGGAATCATGACTCATGGGTAAAGTGTGCAACCTCTGCAGAGGGTAGTGAAACTGATATGTTAGCCGTGCTCACGGTTAAGAGCAGCCTTGGGATCCTCTTTGATTAGAGATACAGATGGTTCGAGATACAAGGATTATGTTATGGTTTTGGTTCGACTATGATGATGTTGTTCCTCGATGAGGAAATGGTTTACGGGTTGGTAAATGCTAAAATCTGGCTTCTACTAATGATAAATACCTGATCAACTAAAAGCAACTGCTTGAGCCTAACCCCACATAAAGCTAGTCCACTTCAGCCAAACGGGACATTTGCTGAGTACGTTGATGTGTACTCATCCTTGCTTTACCACAAAACACCAGGTTGTCCGCATTGTAACCACTGCTCAGGAGAAGGTGAAGCCGTGGAAGGAGACTTCCAGGAGTTCCAAGACTACGACGAATTCTAGGTGTGGGTTGGCGGCAACCCCCAGTCAGCTGCCTGTGGAGGCCTTGTCTTTACTACGTTTCGCTAGTACTTTGATTTACCTGTGAAGACGATGACTATGTGGATGTCTATGACTCTGTGATGTAATAAGTTAATACTCTTTTATGTTATTATTCGAGCATTGTGCGATGATGTTCATTTATGTAATCGCTGTGTACGTGAGTTCTGATCCTGGCACGTACATAGTTCGCATTCGGTTTGCCTTCCAAAACCGGGTGTGACAGAGGCCATGCTACACGAAGTTCATGGCCATCCTCAACTACACCTACCTCAAGCTCAAGATGCCGGGCCCCAACGGGGTCATCACCGTCGGACCCACGTACCGACACGCGTTCGAATGCGACGTCGAGTGCGTGGAGTACTCCGAGGCCCTCGCCGAATCTGAGGCCCTCATCGCCGACCTGGAGAGCCTCTCTAAGGAGGTGCCGGACGTGAAGCGTCACGCCGGCAACTTCGAGCCAGCGGAGACGGTTAAGTCCGTCCCCCTCGACCCTAGCGGCGACGCCTCCAAGCAAGTTGAAAGTCACCTAGAGGGGGGGTGGATAGGCGAAACCTGAAAATTAAAACTTTATCCCCCAACTAGATCCCTGGATTAGTGGTTAGAACAAGATATACAATTATCGGAGTATAAAAACTAAGTCCTTGCTTGTAAAGAGTATTGCAAATAATGCGGAATTGATAGATCAATACTACTAATAAGTCTATGAGAATAAATCATAGGGGCTTAGATAAGAAGAGTAATGCTACGAGTTCTTTCTTGCAATGTGTTGCCTCACTAAATGAGAAGTTAACTTAAGGCAACACCAAAAAGTTTAGCAAAGAATAGTGCAAGGAAAAACTTAGAGTGAGGGAAAACGAACAAATCACAAGCAATAAACATAATGGACACGGGTGATTTGTTTTACCGAGGTTCGGCCCTCGAAGGCCTAGTCCCCGTTGAGGAGTCCACTTAAGGACGGGTCTTTTCAACCCTTTCCCTCTCTCCACCGATCACCCAAGGATCGACGAGCTCTTCTTCTTCTCAAGGATCACTCTCGATCCCGCAAGGACCACCACACTCTTTGGTGTCTCTTGCTAGCTTTTACAAGTCTCCAAAACTTTGGAGCAAGTTCAATGGGAGTCAAAACTCCACGCGCAAATGAACACAAGGATGTAGTACACACTATCTCTCAATGAATCTCACAAGGCACTAGGGCTAAACTTAATTGAGTAGCTCTCAATTGCTTGCTCTCTCTTTTGTGGCACTTGTGTTGGTTGTAGTGGTCTAAATCTTGTGTATAGGATGGATCAATGAATGTAAGTGGTTGGGAGGGCTTGAGTATGTCAACTAGATGATTTGGAATGTTGCTTGGGCTCCCACACCTTGAAGTGGCCGGTTGGGGAGGTATTTATAGCCACCAACCAAAATCTAGCCATTGGTGAAGTCTGTTGTCGTATGGTGCACCGGACAGTCCGGTGCACACTGGACATGTCCGATGCGCCAGCCACGTCACCAGGCCATTGGGATTCGACCGTTGGAGCTTCTGACTTCTGGGCCCGCCTGGATGTCCGGTGGCGCACCGGACATATACTGTAGAGTGTCCGGTGTGCCAGCACGCGCGTGCCTGACTTCTGCGCGCTCTGGCGCGCATTTAATGCCGCTGCAGGTGACCGTTGGCGCGAACTAGCCATTGCTCTGCTGGCTCACCGGACAGTCTGGTGAATTATAGCGGAGCGCATTCCCGAGGCTGGCGAGTTCCAGAGCCGCTCTTCCTTGGGGCACCGGACACTGTCTAGTGTACACCGGACAGTCCGGTGAATTATAGCGGACCGCCTCTGGATTTTCCCGAAGGTGACGAGATTGGCGTGAAGTCCCCTGGTGCACCGGACACTGTCCGGTGGCACACCGGATAGTCCGGTGCGCTAGACCAGGGCACACTTCGGTTATCCCTTTGCTCCTTTGTTGAACTCAATTCTTGGTCTTTTTATTAGCTAAGTTGTGAACCTTTGGCACCTGTATAACTTATACACTGGAGCAAACTAGTTAGTCCAATTTATTTGTGTTGGGCAATTCAACCACCAAAATTAATTAGGAAAATAGGTGTAAGCCTAATTCCCTTTCAATCTCCCCCTTTTTGGTGATTGATGCCAACACAAACCAAAGCAAATATAGAAGTGCATAATTGAACTAGTTTGCATAATGTAAGTGCAAAGATTGCTTGGAATTAAGCCAATATAAATACTTATAAGATATGCATGGATTGTTTCTTCATTTTTAACATTTTGGACCACGCTTGCACCACATGTTTTGTTTTTGCAAATTCTTTTGTAAATCATCTTCAAAGTTCTTTTGCAAATAGTCAAAGGTAAATGAATAAGATTTTGCGAAGCATTTTCAAGATTTGAAATTTTCTCCCCTCTTTCAAATGCTTTTCCTTTGACTAAACAAAACTCCCCTGAAACGAAATTCTCCTTTTAGTGTTCAAGAGGGTTTTGATATAACAATTTTGAAATACTAGTTCCTCCCCCTTTTGAACACAATAAGATACCAATTGTAAATTTATCAATCGAGAATCATACCATTTGAAACACTATAAAATAAGGTGGTGGTGGTGCTGTCCTTTTGCTTTGGGCTAATAGTTTCTCCCCCTTTGGCATGAATCGCCAAAAACGGATACTTAGAGTGAAATATAAGCCCTTGTCACTTTCTTTCCCCCTTTGGCAAATAATATATGAGTGAAGATTGTACCAAATTTGGATAGATGGCGAAATACCGGCAAGGAAGGATAATACCATTGGAGTTGAGTGGAAGCGATGTCTTTGCCGAATACTCCATTTCCCTTTCAATCTAAGACTTAATACATGAGATGCTCATGAAAACATATTAGTCTTAGCCTTGGCACACAATAGAGATAAGAAATATGCGGATGTACCAAAGGAAAGAGACATGATTAAAAGGATATGTCAATTAAGCTTAAACAATTCTATACAATATAGATTGCTCCCCCTAAATATGTGCATAGAGAGGAAAACAAATTTTTGGTCTAAAATGCCAAGTGCACATAATTAGGTTAATGAGGTCATATCTATATCATAAAGAGTGTGAAGTGCATTGTGTCATAGTATAGGTGTGATGCTCATGACAGTTTATGCACTTATGAAAGCATGTTATAAATATCTCAAGCATTTACCCTTAAGGATTTCAAAGAGGCTTAAGGACCATCCACCTTTGGAACAAAGGCAGTTTATCCTCGTAACAAGGTTAAGCTTTAAGTTCTTTGACAATAAAATTACTTCACCCAGCTTAAACAAAGATGTAAGAATGAATGTTTGAGAAGTTAACCTAGGTATGAAGCATGGTAAATGTATGAACATGCTTTCTCTTCCTTTTATACAAGATATGAAAGGAATGTAGGAAGATTTAGGTACATGTATGAATAAGATTGAATAGTTTTACCCTTTTGTACCTTTACATAGTGATGCTCTCTTCATTGTGCTTTGTCTTTGGTTTTATGGAATTTATCTAAGACATGTACTCAAGACAATGTATGGAAATATTTTGCACAAGAGAGAGTTCTACAACTAGTGATCCTTTTCTAAGTCATTATTTAGCATATATCAAAATGGATCACAAATTGCATAAATGAATCATGAATTCTCCTTTTAACTTAGTGCATATCAAGATAGATGTCGATTGAAATTGCCAATTGAAATCAAATTGAAATTGCATGAAGCACTAAAAAGCATAAGTGATGATTGAAGTTATTCAATGATCATACAATAGATGCGATCAAAAGAACAACATAGGCATTAGATTTTCAAACATGCTCATAAATAGGAGAATCCGATAAATATGCTACTTTAACATTGAAAGCTACAATCCTTGATAAAGGAGACATTAATTTACTAAGTTGGATTGAGATGTAGTAGCATCTTTCATGAGAAACCTTATTCTCATGCAAGAGACTATATGAAATTACTAAGATAAAGCAATAGTCTCAACATAATAAGAATAGACTCCCCCTAAAGGTATGCACCAAGTAATTGAAAGAATTGATTTAGTGCATTCATTTTTAAAGACATATAGGGAGACACATTAAATATCTTGATAAGGACTTATAAGATTTGCAATAAACAATTTAAGCCTTGCAATCTCATAATGAAAAAGATAAAGGGTGCTTACAACCACACTATTGATTGTTGTGAAGACCTTATTGTCCAAATAGGTGTTGTTGTCCTTGATGTTCTTCCTTTTTCATTTGAGTGTCCTCCCTTTGTAGTTGTCTCTTTTTCCTTCCAAACTTGTTGAAGATACTCAAGAGAGATGTTAATAGCGCAAGGAAGTATATGATGAATGATGATTTCTTTTAGATAGTTAATATACACAATTCATCATTCACAAGTCACATAGACAAGAAGTGAAGTTCTTATTATTAGTGCACATCATTAGAAAAGAGGAATATGCACCTTTAAACATTTTGACCGATCATAGAAAGTTCACTTCTTCATATTGAATTTTAACATCATAACTTAGAAGCATATCAATATGAAAACAAACATAGCAAAGGCATGAATTAGATTCTAATGGACAAGTGCATTTATGAGAATATGATTGAATGCACATCTAGAGAAATTTAGTCCAATAAAGAATCTATTCTTTAAGAATGATAACTTAGAATAAATAATCATTGAAGGGAACTATATTTGATTAAGAGGATGAGTTCCCATACCTTTGCTTTTACCTTTCTTCCTTTGGGCAAAGAGTGACCCCTTTAGGCTTGTGACTTGCACTTATTCTCTTGTAGATTTCACAAGTAAGCTCAAGAGTTTTGTCATTAGTAACACAAGCACTAGTTTCCCTTTTGTAATCATTTTTGATAAGGAATGAAAAGTGGATTACTAAAACATGGAAACTTTATAATATAAACTAGATTATTCCTTGAAGTATGCTCAGTTTTACAATATGGAACAAGCATAGTTAGATCTTTTAAGATTACGGGAATAAATCTAATTCATAACATGGAGAGCGATAGATGTAGAAGAATCATATCCAATATAGGCAAGAAGCAAAACAACATAAATCATTGGATTGACTTTTCCTTTTATGTTAAATTACGCATCTCCAAAGAGAAACATATTCTCTACTAGTGAGACTACATGAGTTACTTAGATAAAAGCATTAGTCTCACTATTCTAGTTACAGAGAGAATCTTCCTTTTGTAGGTGTCGTAGGGATTTGAATTCCTTACATGACACCCTATTCTTTTAAGAACTTGGAATATCTCTCTACATCTAGAAACATGGCAATAATAAGATAATAAGTGTAAAACATGCCATGGATTTGTTAATAATTTAAAACATGAAAATTGCCATAGTATAAAAATGATGAATATACAATCTACCATATGGGAGGAATATCTTCAAGGAATGGTGACATAATTATAAGAACATTTTAAGTGCTTCCTTTTCTATGTGACTACACAAGTCACATAAGAAATGATAATTTGAGATACTTGCACTTGAAAACATAATTGTTACCATCCTTTGGCTTTCCTCCATGTTGTAGGTCTTGACTTTTCGATATGGGATTAGTTCTTTGTTTCCTACAACATCAATATCTTCCCGAGATGATATGAGTTTTAGACATAATAATTTGAAATAACCTTGGGTCAATCTTGGATATGTAGATCATTGTAGATTGATAGCTTGAGTTAATGCGAATTGACTTGACTCTCTCAAGCACCCAAAGTTTCATATCATCTCATTCTCCTGTAAAGCTTGTCAAGCATGTTTTGGTACCCATCGCTTGATGGGTCCATTATGGTTAGTCAACAAAGATCTAGGAACCCGAATGTCCTTTGCGCTAGCGCTTGGCAAATTCATTGCCTTTCTAGCACAAGTTGCAATTTTGGGTTGCCTAGTTATATATGAATCAAATGACAAGCTATGAGTGGAGGAGTTACCAATGGGACAATCCTTGCATTGATGTCCCTTTTCCCGGCATGTGTAGCATAGGCGTTTTCCAAGTTTTGAAGATTTCTTCTTTTCTTGTTTGTTGCTTGCTACATGGTTAGTAAAAACTTTATTTTCTAACCCTATGCCCTTTTGTTTTAAATGGGGACAAGATTTAATAAAGTGTTCCTTCTTTGAACATTTAAAACAAGGTTTGTCATTCTTGTTAATAATCAAGTCATTTTTAATATAGGGACATGATCTAATCAAGTGCCCCTCTTCAAAGCATTCACTACACTTCTTGATTCTATTTGTATGAAGTGTAACTTGATTATTACCTTGGATGTTACCTTTTATGGAGGCATGGTTGAGGCTTTTGGAAGAGATATTGATTTTCTTCTTTTGCTTCCTCCTCTTGGCAATCCTCAAGTCCTTGACATTTTCTCTAAGGGATTTAGTGCATGCCTCGGTTGTTCCCGTCTCAAGCTTCTTCACCATGTGATCACGGTTATCTTGAGAAGGTTGAGTAATGAATTTCCCTTTTAGTTGAGTCAAGCTCATTTTAGCCTCTCATTTTCTTCTTTGAGCTTTTGATATGTATCATCGTTTGCTCCTGCAGATTCTAGCTCAAAAGAAGATTTGCTTGTCGAGAGACAACAAGCATTAGCACATGGTAATATAGTTTCTATTTGAATACATGTGCAAGAGTGAGGTTGTTGGGATTTTAAGTTCTCTATCACAACCTCATGAGCAATATCCAATATGATATGATCATCCATAAGATTTTTATGAGAGCATAGGAGCATATCATATTTTTCTTGAAAAGCTAGATTTTCAACTTTTAGCTTTTCTACTTGGTCCTTAAGCAAGGTATTCCTATTTACTAATTGAGCGATACATTGTAAAGCGTTATCTTGCTCAATTGAAATAGTTTCATACCTTTGGACCAAATCAACATGAGAGCACTTTAGCTCCTCATGTTCTTTAGTCAACTCGTCAAAGTGTAGCATTTTCATGGAAAGAATATCTTCTATCCTTTGACGAGCTTCGCTTTGCTCTCTCGCTCTTTCTAGAAGTTTGAGCATGACCGCCTTATCCTCTTGGCTTAGGCGAGCGTAGAGTTGTATGAAGCTTCTTTCTTCCTCCTCATCCTTATTTGTGCTTCCGCTATCATTTTCATTAGCCACACAACACATGTGGGAATCGAAATGGGAAGACAAACCTTTTGGAGAGGTGGATTCATCGTTTGGTCTCCATCGATCATTTTCTTCTTCTTCCTTGCAATGGTTAGTATCACAAATACCAAAGGAAGTAGAAGCACAAAAGGAACTATCATGTTTGGACTCATCAAATTTAATTTTAATTCTAGTCCAAATATCATGTGCATCATGAATAGATTCATTATAATTGGATATGAAGGCATGATAATCTTCATTGCTAAGAGAATTACTTAAGATGTCAAAAGCTAGGTAGTTTAAGCGAAAACATCTTTGATCCTCCTCGGAAATGATTTCTCTATTATAACTAGAGGTGAAGATACTCTTGTCTATAATTTGTTCTAATTGTGGATCTACGGATCTAAAAGCATTTATCACTCTAGTAGACCATGAATCGTAATTAGAATAATCGGAAAGTAATATCTCAAGAGTTACCTCCTTGTTCTCTTTCCGAGTTGTCTTCTTGTTCTTTTGGGATCTTCTATGAGCCATCACTTCGAGTTGTTAGACTCAATATGAAGTGCCTGGCTCCGATACCAATTGAAAGTCGCCTAGAGGGGGGTGGATAGGCGAAACCTGAAAATTAAAACTTTATCCCCCAACTAGATCCCTGGATTAGTGATTAGAACAAGATATACAATTATCAGAGTATAAAAACTAAGTCCTTGCTTGTAAAGAGTATTGCAAATAATGCGGAATTGATAGATCAATACTACTAATAAGTCTATGAGAATAAATCACAGGGGCTTAGATAAGAAGAGTAATGCTACGAGTTCTTTCTTGCAATGTGTTGCCTCACTAAATGAGAAGTTAACTTAAGGCAACACCAAAAAGTTTAGCAAAGAATAGTGCAAGGAAAAACTTAGAGTGAGGGAAAACGAACAAATCACAAGCAATAAACACAATGGACACGAGTGATTTGTTTTACCGAGGTTCGGCCCTCGAAGGCCTAGTCCCCGTTGAGGAGTCCACTTAAGGACGAGTCTTTTTCAACCCTTTCCCTCTCTCCACCGATCACCCAAGGATCGACGAGCTCTTCTTCTTCTCAAGGATCACTCTCGATCCCGCAAGGACCACCACACTCTTTGGTGTCTCTTGCTAGCTTTTACAAGTCTCCAAAACTTTGGAGCAAGTTCAATGGGAGTCAAAACTCCACGCGCAAATGAACACAAGGATGTAGTACACACTATCTCTCAATGAATCTCACAAGGCACTAGGGCTAAACTCAATTGAGTAGCTCTCAATTGCTTGCTCTCTCTTTTGTGGCACTTGTGTTGGTTGTAGTGGTCTAAATCTTGTGTATATGATGGATCAATGAATGTAAGTGGTTGGGAGGGCTTGAGTATGTCAACTAGATGACTTGGAATGTTGCTTAGGCTCCCACACCTTGAAGTGGCCGGTTGGGGAGGTATTTATAGCCACCAACCAAAATCTAGCCGTTGGTGAAGTCTGTTGTCGTATGGTGCACCGGACAGTCCGGTGCGCCAGCCACATCACCAGGCCGTTGGGATTCGACCGTTGGAGCTTCTGACTTCTGGGCCCGCCTGGATGTCCGGTGGCGCACCAGACATATACTGTAGAGTGTCCGGTGTGCCAGCACGCGCGTGCCTGACTTCTGCGCGCTCTGGCATGCATTTAATGCCGCTGCAGGTGACCGTTGGCGCGAACTAGTCGTTGCTCTGCTGGCTCACCGGACAGTCCGGTGTACACCGGACAGTCCGGTGAATTATAGCGGAGCGCATTCCCGAGGCTGGCGAGTTCCAGAGCCGCTCTTCCTTGGGGCACCGGACACTGTCCGGTGTACACCGGACAGTCCGGTGAATTATAGCGGACCACCTCTGGATTTTCCCGAAGGTGACGAGATTGGCGTGAAGTCCCCTGGTGCACCGGACAGTCCAGTGCGCCAGACCAGGGCACACTTCGGTTATCCCTTTGCTCCTTTGTTGAACTCAATTCTTGGTCTTTTTATTGGCTAAGTTGTGAACCTTTGGCACCTGTATAACTTATATACTGGAGCAAACTAGTTAGTCCAATTTATTTGTGTTGGGCAATTCAACCACCAAAATTAATTAGGAAAATAGGTGTAAGCCTAATTCCCTTTCACAAGTCCGGATCGGCTCTGAGCTCGATCCCAAATAGGAAGCAGTGCTCGTCGACTTTCTCCGCGCGAACGCCGACGTCTTTGCGTGGAGTCCCTCGGACATGCCCGACATACCGAGGGATGTCGCCGAGCACTCACTGGATATCCGAGCCGGAGCCCGACCCGTCAAGCAGCCTCTGCACCAATTCGACGAAGAAAAGCGCAGAGCCATAGGCGAGGAGATCCACAAGCTAATGGCGGCAGGGTTCATCAAAGAGGTATTCCATCCCGAATGGCTTGCCAACCCTGTGCTTGTGAGAAAGAAAGGAGGGAAATGACGGATGTGTGTAGACTACACTGGTCTAAACAAAGCATGTCCGAAGGTTCCCTACCCTCTACCTCGCATCGATCAAATCGTGGATTCCACTGCTGGGTGCGAAACCCTGTCTTTCCTCGATGCCTACTCAGGGTATCACCAAATCAGGATGAAGGAGTCCGACCAGCTCGCGACTTCTTTCATCACGCCCTTCGGCATGTACTGCTATGTCACCATGCCGTTCGGCTTGAGGAATGCCGGTGCGACGTACCAGCGGTGCATGAACCATGTGTTCGGCGAACACATTGGCCGGACGGTCGAGGCCTACGTCGATGACATCGTAGTCAAGACGAGGAAAGCCTTCGACCTCCTTTCCGACCTTGAAGTGACATTCCGATGTCTCAAGGCGAAAGACGTGAAGCTCAATCCCGAAAAGTGTGTCTTCGGGGTACCCCGAGGCATGCTCTTGGGGTTCATCGTCTCCGAGCGGGGCATCGAAGCCAACCCGAAGAAGATCGCAGCCATCACCAGCATGGGGCCCATCAAGGACTTGAAGGGCGTACAGAGGGTCATGGGATGTCTTGCGGCTCTGAGCCGTTTCATCTCACGCCTCGGCGAAAGAGGTCTGCCTCTGTACCGCCTCTTAAGGAAGGCCGAGTGCTTCACTTGGACCCCTAAGGCCGAAGAAGCCCTCGGGAACCTGAAGGCGCTCCTCACGAATGCGCCTATCTTGGTGCCCCCATCTGCCGGAGAAGCCCTCTTGATCTACGTCGCCGCAACCACTCAGGTGGTTAGCGCCGCGATTGTGGTTGAGAGACGAGAAGAGGGGCATACATTGCCCGTCCAGAGGCCAGTCTACTTCATCAGCGAGGTACTGTCCGAGACCAAAACCCGCTACCCACAAGTTCAGAAGCTGCTGTACGCGGTGATCCTGACGCGGCGGAAGTTGCGACACTACTTCGAGTCTCATCCGGTAACTGTGGTGTCATCCTTCCCCCTGGGGGAGATCATCCAGTGCCGAGAGGCCTCGGGTAGAATCGCAAAATGGGCGGAGGAAGTCATGGGCGAAACAATCTCGTTCGCCCCTCGGAAGGCCATCAAGTCCTAGGTCTTGGCGGACTTCGTGGCTGAATGGGTCGACACCCAGCTCCCAACAGCTCCGATCCAGCCGGAACTCTGGACCATGTTCTTCGACGGGTCGCTGATGAAGACAGGAGCCGGCGCAGGCCTACTCTTCATCTCGCCCCTCGGGAAGCACCTACGCTACGTGCTGCGCCTCCATTTCCCGGCGTCCAACAATGTGGCCGAGTATGAGGCTCTGGTCAACGGGTTGCGGATCGCCATCGAGCTAGGGGTCCGACGCCTCGACGCTTGCGGTGACTCGCAGCTCGTCATCGACCAAGTCATGAAGAACTCCCACTGCCGCGACCCGAAGATGGAGGCCTACTGCGATGAGGTTCGGCGCCTAGAAGACAAGTTCTACGGGCTCGAGCTCAACCACATCGCCCGGCGCTACAACGAGACTGCGGACGAGCTGGCTAAAATAGCCTCAGGGCGAACAACAGTTCTCCCCGATGTCTTCTCCCGAGACCTGCATCAACCCTCCGTCAAGATCGACGACACGCCCGAGCCCGAAGCACCCTCGGCCCAGCCCGAGGCACCCTCGGCTCGGCCTGAGGCACCCTCGGCTCGGCCCGAGGCACCCTCAGCTCGGCCCGAGGCATCCTCGGTTCAGCCCGAGGTACCCTCGGCCCCCGAGGGTGAGGCACTGCGCGTCGAGGAGGAGCGAAGCGGGGTCACACCTAATCAAAACTAGCAGACCCCGTACCTGCAATATCTCCACCGAGGAGAGCTGCCCCTCGACCGAGCCGAAGCTCGGCGGTTGGCGCGACGCGCCAAGTCGTTCGTCTTGCTGGGAGATGGGAAGGAGCTCTACCACCGCAGCCCCTCATGTATCCTCCAGCGATGCATTTCCATCACCGAAGGTCAGGAACTCCTACTAGAGATACACTCGGGGGCTTGCGGCCATCACGCGGCACCTCGAGCCCTTGTCGGAAACGCCTTCCGACAAGGTTTCTACTGGCCGACGGCGGTGGCCGACGCCACTAGAATTGTCCGCACCTGCGAAGGGTGTCAGTTCTACGCAAGGCAGACCCACCTGCCTGCTCAGGCTCTACAGACGATACCCATCACTTGGCCTTTTGCTGTGTGGGGTCTGGACCTTGTCGGCCCCTTGCAGAAGGCACCCGGGGGCTACACGCACCTGTTGGTCGCCATCGACAAATTCTCCAAGTGGATCGAGGTCCGACCCCTAAACAGCATCAGGTCCGAACAGGCGGTGGCATTCTTCACCAACATCATCCACCGTTTTGGGGTCCCGAACTCCATCATCACCGACAACGGCACCCAGTTCACCGGCAGAAAGTTCCTGGACTTCTGCGAGGATCACCACATACGAGTGGACTGGGCCGCCGTGGCTCACCCCATGACGAATGGGCAAGTAGAGCGTGCCAACGGCATGATTCTACAAGGACTCAAGCCTCGGATCTACAACGACCTCAACAAGTTCAGCAAGAGATGGATGAAGGAACTCCCCTCGGTGATCTAGAGCCTGAGGACAACACCGAGCCGAGCCACGGGCTTCACGCCGTACTTTCTAGTCTATGGGGCCGAGGCCATCTTGCCCATAGACTTAGAATACGGTTCCCCGAGGACGAAGGCCTACGCCGACCAAAGCAACCAAGCTAGTCGAGAAGACTCGCTGGACCAGCTGGAAGAGGCTCGAGACAAGGCCTTACTACACTCGGCGCGGTACCAGCAGTCCCTGCGACGCTACCACGCCCGAGGGGTCCGGTCCCGAGACCTCCAGACGGGCGACCTGGTGCTTCGGCTGCGATAAGACGCCCGAGGGCGACACAAGCTCACGCCTCCCTGGGAAGGGCCGTTCGTCATCGCCAAAGTTCTGAAGCCCGGAACATACAAGCTGGCCAACAGCCAAGGCGAGGTCTACAACAACGCTTGGAACATCCAACAGCTACGTCGCTTCTACCCTTAAGATGTTTTCAAGTTGTTCATATACCTCGCTCCAATGCAAAGTTTAGTCATCAAGGAAGGGTCAGCCTTGCCTCGGCAAAGCCCGACCCTCCCTCGGGGGCTAAAAGGGGGGAACCCCCTCTGCGTTGAATTTTTTCCTCGAAAAAAGATCCTTTCTGCCAGAATGTCTTTCGTGCTTTTCGACTACTTCGAAAGTGGATCCTGAAAACGACGGAGTACACGTAAGCAGCCAAGGCTGACCGAGCCGAGGGACTCCTACGCCTCCGGGATACGGATACCTCACTCATCACCTTCTGCGATAAGTAACTCACGTTCGGATAGGTGATTCCGCGGACCGAACAAGTCTTCACGCTCGAAAGCTCCTCTGTCGAAGCGGTTCTTTGGGCCTTCTCGACTGTGTCGGTGACAGAACCCCATGGACGGGCAAGAGCGCGCGTAAGCGGCAAGGCCGACCGAGCCGAGGGATTCCTACGCCTCAGGGATACGGATACCTCACTCATCACCTTCCGTGAAAAGCAACTCTCGCTCGCACAGACAATTCTGTTACTGACGAAAAAGTCCAGATACTCGAAACAAGAGGAAAAGAAGCGCAACTTTACAACACGGCGAGGGTGTGTTTGGGCCTCGACGGCCGCAGAAAACACACGCTACAAGACAATCCGATCCTGCAGGCTCGGATCTTGACGGCTGAAGGGAGCAGCAGCACCCTCGGCGTCGACGAGGTCCGACCTAGCCTCGGACGGCGACCCGGTCCGAGGATCTCCACTCTGAAGGACGACGTCATCACCACGCCCGGGCCATCGCCGCCAGGGTCTTCTCCAAGAATCCGGCCCGAGCGGGCGGCTCGGCTGGTCACCCCGAGGCCTCTGCCATCTGTCCTCCGAGGACTTCAGCCCGGCCGAGGCCTCGGCAGATCAGTTCCGGCGTCGGTCCCGCTAACGGACGACCCGGCTAGGCTCCGGCCGACCAAGTCTTCTTTTTTCGAGCCAACTCTGCCTCTGTCCATGCTGACACCGCTACCCCTGGCCTTGGCTCATCGAAGAGCGGCCGAGGGGTTCCTTTAACTAAGCAAGAGAAGCCTCGGACAACAAGGCCGACCGAGCCGAGGGATTCCGACGCCTCCGGGATATGGATACCTCACTCGTCACCTTTGCACGGGGCGACTCACGCTTGGTGAAGCGGTTCAGACAACCGACAGGCGAGTCTTAGTGCTCGAAAATGAGGAAAAAACACGGCTCCGCGCCAAAAATACATACATGTTCAGGCCCCGACAGCCACAATGAACAAAAGATCGGCACTCGAGGTGCCATAACAAACGGAACTCCGGTTCCACCTCCGCAGGTACGAACAACCCCACTCGATCGGGGGGCCTGCGGAGCGACAGAAGACCGACGAACGGCACGCCGTCGCCCGCTCCAGCAGCGGCGACGACGATGACTTCTGCTCCGGGGGGCCGAACAGCAGCAGCGATGACCCTCAGGGCGGATGCTGCTGCCAGGAGGCCCCCGCCCGTGCCCAAACTCGTGAGGCAAGGACGGGCAGAAGGCCGTAGAGTTGGAGGCCGGTCCGTGGGTGGCCCCGGCTATCTCGTTGGCGGAAGAACCTCTTCCAGCTGCCATGGCGGAAGGCGGCGCCGGGAGCGGCTCCGAAGCCAATCGGGTCCGGGAGCCGGGCACGCGGCAGCTACCAGTGCCACGGACAACAAGCGCCCTTCCCCCCGGTCACTGAGGGAAGGAGCGGGCCACCGCCCACGTAGGGGCCGACCCCAACTCGGCACACTCCCCTCCCCAGCGCTGGTGATGAAAAATCCTTGAGGCTGAGGGAGGGGCAGAGGCCGCAGCCCGGTTTGCTTTCCCCCGCCGTCAAACTGGAGGTCACCGTCTTGGGTGACCGCCGGCGGGGGGGTGCAGCCGGGTTGCGTGATGAAAATCCTTGAAGCCGAATGATGGCTGAAAGGTACCAACTCCCACGGAGTTGCGTTCCTCCAACGACAAGGCGGAAGGACTGCGGGCATCCCCCATTAGGGGGCTCGGAAGGTGGAAAGACACGATGCATGAGGGAGCGCGAAGACATGGCCGCCTTTCAAGGGGGTCACCCTCCTTTTAAAGGCGACTCTCCCTACTTGCGTCCCCAGCCGTCACGGGCTGAGTCTTCTCCAGCACGCTCCAAGGTCCTCCCCCTACGGCGTGGGGGCTGGGCCCCACGCGTCATGCAAGCCGGCCCAGGGCGGAAGAAGCCAAACCGCCGCGCGCGTGGTGCATGCAACCGTCCAGCGGTTGCAAGCGTCCCTCCACTTTCGCCCAGACCAGCAGGTGAAAGGGCGGGCAACCATGCAGGCGGCATGCAACCGCGCCAAGTGGGCGCACCTCTCTGACTTCCAGCGCGCCCAGCATGGAAGCCCAGGCCCACACGTCATGCAACCGGTGCGCAGGATGCTACGTGCGAGCAACTGCACCGCCACTCTCGCCACTGCCACGCCTCCTCGACTGCGGAACCAGTACCGCGACTCGAGGCAACCCTACGCACGACCCAGCAGCGCCAGCCTGGCGCGATGGTCAATACGGCCAAAAATGGGCCGTCAGTAATGGCGGTGGCAGGCGAGCAGGAGCAGCGGTCACGTCGTCAGCCAAGCTTACGTCCCATCCGGGGGCAGCAAGAGAACCCTCTCTCACGGCGTGAAGACAACGCACCCGTGTTCCGTTCCTCGAACGGCTCGCGCACGTGCAACGGCCGCCCCGCGAACCGCACGCCTCGTCGCATTAACTCCGCGGCAGGACAGGCGGCGCCTCTGGCAGGAGAAGCAAGCGACGCTTCACCTTCACCATAATGACCGCGTCAAAAGAGGTACGCCACGTCATTCGATTTCGTATCCTTTTCCTTTTTCCTCTTTCTCTCTCTTACAACAGGGACCGGGAAAGGGGGATACCCCGAAAAGGATCCTTCTCTGTGAAGGAACCAGGCTCCGAGCCTCCCTACTGATCAGAGGTTCGAAGGCTGGCCCCTCGAAGGGTTCAACAGCCGCCTCAGAGCGCGTGGGCTCCACACCCACTACTGGTCAGAGGTTCGAAGGCCGGCCCCTCGGAAGGGTTCAACGACCGCCTCAGGCTACTCGGGCTCCGCGCCCACTACTGATCAGGGGTTCGAAGGCTGGCCTTCGAAGGGTTCACAGCCGCCTTAGACACAGAGCGAGGGATGACCATGGGTACGTTCGATACATAACCAAGGCTCGGGCTGCGCTCCCGAGGTACCCTAGGACATTTCCGAGACCAGCGGGAACGATCTTGTAACGGAATCCCATCAGAGGGAGGCATCGAGCCCTCGGACCCCGTCGACAGGGGACCGGGTCCGGCAGATCACCCGCAGGTACTTTTGGGCGTGCCTCTGGGCCTCTAGCCGACCCCTAGCGAATGGGGCACGGACGTCCGCTCGGATTACCCGCCAGCAGCTCACCGGAGACACCATGTTCGGCGCCCTCCGAGGGCAACATGGCGCTTTCCCCCCTCCTCCTTGCGGAAAGGCGACGCAGGGGCATATGTAAAAAAGTCGAGTCTGTCCCTGACCGTCCTCTCGCCCTGTGCAGAGGCTCGGGGCTGCTCTCGCAAACCCGGCTCCGGCCAAACCTTTGACAGCGTCAACATACCAGCCCGAGAACTTGGGACCCGACCGTGCACCCGGGCTACGGCCAACTCGCATGAGGGAACGACCAGACCAGCCAAAGCATTGCGCAAGGCATTAAGACCTCGGAGGAGTCAAACCACTCCTCCGAGGCCTCGGGGGCTACACCCGGCGGGTGCGCTCGCGCGCACCCACCGGAACAAAACGCAACCGAGAAAGGCTGGTCCCCTTGCAAAACAGTGCGACAAAAGCCTCCAAGCGAGTGTTAACACTCCCTTCGAGGCTCGGGGGCTACTGTCGGGGACCATAATTAGGGGTACCCTCAAGACTCCTAATTCTCAACTGGTAACCCCCATCAGCACAAAGCTGCAAAGGCCTGATGGTTGCGATTAAGTCAGGGATCGGTCCATTCGAGGGACTCGATCACGCCTCGCCTGAGCCTAGCCTCGGGCAAGTGCAGCCGACCCCGGAGGATCTCCGCCTCGCCCGAGGTCCCCCTCCAGCGACGAACATACTTCCGGCTCGCCCGAGGCCCTGTCTTCGCCAAGAAGCAACCCTGACCAAATCGCCGCGCCAACCGACCAAATCGCAGGAGCATTTAACGCAAAGGTGGCCTGACACCTTTATCCTGACGCGCGCCCTTCAGTCGACAGAGCCGAAGTGACCGCAGTCACTTCGCCGCTCCACTGACCGGCCTGACAGAAGGACAGCGCCGCCTGCGCCGTACCGACTGCAGTGCCACTTGACAGAGTGAGGCTGACAGGCGGTCAGGCCCGGCCTCAGGCACCATAGGAAGCTCCGCTCCGCCCGACCCAGGGCTCGGACTCGGGCTAAGCCCCGGAAGACGACGAACTCCGCTCCGCCCAACCCAGGGCTCGGACTCGGGCTAAGCCACGAAAGACGGCGAACTCCGCTCCGCCCGACCCAGGGCTCGGACTCGGGCTAAGCCCCGGAAGACGGCGAACTCCGCTC